>NC_041392.1:424161614-424207578 GCF_002162155.2 Triticum dicoccoides | reverse complement strand
CATGCGTGATGGTGCATTAGAGGATGATCCACCGCCTACGCCAGGCTACCAGAAAGCAAATAGGGACTGCATGTTCCCATTGAGCAGGTGGATTGTGTTGTTAGTCTTACAAAGCTTTGTACGGGTCCCTCCAACCTATTGATGCAACTTCTAAAACTGAGCCTTATGCACCTACTCACCACCATAGCCGTAATGTTGCTATGGTGGTGGAACATAGTGGGGTGCATTTCCCCAGGCACCCTAACCGGGATAAATGCCCTTAGCTGCGGCGTCCCACTCATTTGCTGGCTTGGGTTGAACATCATTCCAAAACCTAATGCATGCATATACTAATTTAACTCCTCAATAGAGAGGAGCCACATCTAACACGCGGGCATAGAAAAAGCTTGCGGAAGGGGCAAGCATACGGACATGATGTTGGAGCCAGGCATGGGGCACTTGTAAGAGTAATCCCTATGCTCCATGTTGGGCCCAATGAACTGGTATCTAGTCATAACCTTATGGTTAAACTCAGTGGGTCCTGCAACATCCTCAACTCCCTCTAAGTTTAGGCCAAAGTGCTGAGTGAGGTGAGTCAAATGGCCACTAATAACAATATGTCTGGATGACTGCTTGTGTTGCCACCGGAAGTGGAGCATAAGAAAAGCTCCAAAGTTTAGTTTGGGAGTTGACTTGGGGTGGAGTCCCACATGAATAACATACCTATTATAGCTAGACATGCCACCAAGATGCTTCCTACCAAAGATAGTGTTTGTAGTGAAAGTGATTAAATAGTGGCATGGGAGGGTTTTGGCTGCTCGATACCGTCACACCACCGAACTCGTGCTCGTCCTTGATGGAGATGAGGTCCGCCATGCCAGATGCCTTGGTGGCGGACACTCCCTAGTGTCGAGAAAACCATGGTTCTCGAACCCAAAGCAGTTGCACCACTCGTAGAGCGTCATCGTATGTAGCACTCCTCCAAGCGTGAAAGAGCACCTCAGTGGCACCCTCGACTCGAGGGTGTCCTGGAAGCTGGCGAGCAACTCATTGGTGATGTCATGGTATATCAGGTAGTGGAAGTTTCTGAAGACTCCCCGCTCGGCGTTGTTGGCTAGCTAGGCAAAGTCATCATGAAGCCCTTGCATTTCCATGAATGCATCGGACTTCCACCTAATGGGCACCAAATTCCGGCTACTCACCGCATTGTCCTTATTCATAGTAGTGTGGTGGCTCTCTCCCTCGCTCCGTGAATGCTTGGAGTGCGGGGCAATGGCCTTCTTCCCTGCCGCAATCGCCGATTTTGTCATGACCTAGACACAACACAAACCAAAAAAATATTTTGAATCCTAACGTTTCAGAAAACTATAAGTTTCACATGGGTATCGAGTTCTAAGACTACCTACTACCTAGGATCGATCATAACCAATTACTTTGAATCCTAACATTCAAATCGAACTAAAAACAAAATTATTTTTGTCGGTGTTTTGGGAACCAGGGTACCCAGACTTGCCTGCCTACGGCCCATGGTGTGGCTCCATCTACGGCCTGGTACGGCCCATCTACATCACCTTCAAGACAAGACCCTCGTGACGCGGGCGACATCAAGACCTCCAGAGGGAGCGGCCTCCCCTGGCTGCCTTCTGAGGAGTGGAGATTTTTATGTAGGTGTCCACCTCCTGAGGTTAAGGTGACGCAAGCCATGACGACCAAGGCCAGGTGGGCACCAGTGGGCACAGAGGAGCAGGTTTCCTCTTTGGTGCTAAGGAGGCAAGCGTAGGCATGGGCTCCTGAGGAATCAGCGAAAGGTTTCCATTCCCGTGCAACAATACCAAGACTGCCAGGACGGTAGGACGAATGTCATAACCGAGCCCACCGTAGCGTCACGACCAGAAGCTTTGCAGGCGAAGACCAGCTTTCATCAAGATAAGATGTACTAGTTGTCCCCTTTCAAATTGGCCACTGTGGGATCCCTTCCCGCCTACATTTTGGAGGAAGAGGACCAAGGCCACTATTAATATAGGTTAGCCACCACCGTAGAAAAGAGAGCTCTCTCTCCAGATCAGATCCACACCTCACCTTCTCGCACCCACACCAGAGTAGACCTCGTGAGGTTGTTCTTATGTTGCACTAGTTCATACTCAGACCCTCGTGAGGCTAATCCACCCCAAAGTAGAAGTAGGGTCTTACACCGCAAGGTGGCCCAAACCTAGGTAAACTACCTTGTCCATCTTCTTCCTTGTTCCACGAGCTAGGCTGTGGGGGTAACGAACTGGTTGACTGAAGAGGTTGAGTTATTCACACACGCCCTAGAGTTCGAACCTTTCTTGGGTCTACGGAGCACTGAATCCTTCATTTGGTGCACTAGGTAGGGGCATGTCAAAGCCGTTCTTTCGTTGTTTGCTCCACCGCCGTTTCGTCGTTCCCATGGCCGACGCCCGCTGTATCCATGCCGAGCATTGGGCCGCTCGTGTTGCTCAGATGACACCTATGGGCAATGGCGTGCCGCACCTCTCTGCCTCCCCAGTGGTCAATGCCGCCACCGACCCTGCTGCCTACGAATAGCAGGACTTGTTGTTGCCACCATCTATGCGCCGCGACGGCCGCACTGCGACATCACCCACTCCAGTCACGGCGTCGTCTTCTCATGCTCGTCACGGGCTGGCGTACGTGCAGGTTGCGGTGCTCATGGCACACAAGCTTCTACGCTATCGCCCGGCCAACGACCTCTATGATGACTGGCTCGCCCGCATTGTCGAGCTCGTCAACGCCCTTGGCGAGGCCCCTGCACTGTCCGGATCGCCCCGTCCTCCATTGTCTCTGGTGGGCAACGTGGCTCCTCCTCTGCGCAGCGTGGACCCTGAGCCGAGGAGCAAGGCACCCCCGCACGACCCACCATGCAGGGCGCCAGCACATGACGAAGAAAGCTACCAGGTGATGCAGCAGCCCCAAGGAGAAGCACGCGCGCTTCCAGCTTCACCACGTCAAGACCGTGAGCCACCAGAGGCAGCGGCGCACGGGCGTCAAGACCAAGCTCCTCCTCAGCGGCTGGCTCCCATGAGCGTGGCAGGCTGCCATGCATTCACTCCGGAGCTGCACCGCATCGTCTGGCCCGGCAAGTTCAAGCTAGACCTGCCTCCACGATACGACGGCACTCCTGACCCCGCTGAGTTCCTCTAGCTCTTTGAGCTGAGCATCGAGGCGGAAATGGCGACGTGCAGATCATGGCGAACTGGTCCCCTTGGCCTTCAAGGATGGCGCATGTTCTTGGCTCCTGGACCTTCTGGTGGGGTCGATCTCCTCCTGGGATGAGCTGCGTGAACGCTTCATCACCAACTTCCAGGGCACTCGCGACCGCACCCCTGTCGTGGGCGACCTGCGGCGGATCAAGCAGCAGCCGGGAGAAACCTTGCACAAATACATACAGTGCTTCACCAACGTTCACCTCAAGATCCCGAAGGTGTCGGAGGAGGCCATCATTTTGACGTTCACTGATGGCGTCTGGGACGTCAATATGAAGGAGGAGCTCGCCATACACAAAGATCTGTTCTCGGCTCTGGAGATGTTCAACATGGCAACCAAGTGTTCGATGGCAGAGGAAGGTCGCCTCTACCTCCTGTAGCTCCCAGAGGCCGATCTGAAGACCAGAAGGCCAAGGCTAAGGACGTGAAGCGCAAGGGCCCTACTGTGCTTGCGGCCGAGCCTGAGATGAAGCGTGGCTGCAACCACACCGAGTCCTCCAAAGGCAGCTACCCATTCTGCGTCTTCGACAACGTATATAGCCACAACACCAACGACTGTCAGGATCTGAAGGCAATCCGGGATAGGAGGATCAGCCGCTGTCCCGAGCGCAACTACCGTGGCTACGGCTGCCGAGGAGGCCGCGGTGGAGGCTGCTGGGATAACTGCAACACCCACTAAGGCTGGCGTGATCGGCCTTGTGAGGACCGTTGGCAGGGCCAGCCTCGCGACGGCCCCTGGTGTGCACTACTACAGGATGCTGCTAACGCGGCACTATGATCAGAGACCCTTTGACAAAATTGTGTGCGATGCATTATTCGCAAACGGTTATGTAAGAAAACCGACAAAAAAGATGCAAAACATTTGCGATGGCGGAGCCATCAAACACGGTTCCGATTTTAGTTGCATGTGGGATGCAGGGCATACGGTTCAGTTCTATTAACTGTATGCGATGAGGAAGAAGAACACAAATAGGCAGCCAGATGAAGGCGTGTGCGATATACGACATACAATTTAGTCGGATTAATTGTTTGTAATGGGGCAGAACAACAGAAACGGGCAGCTAAATAAAGGTTTGTGCGATTGAGGGCATACGCTTTAGAAGGAATAACTGTTTGTGATTAGGCAATAGAATAGAAACGGACAGCCAGATCAAAGTGTTTGTAATTCACGGCATACACTTCACACGGATGAACTGTTTGTGATTAGCCACAACAAATAGAAACAGACAGACAGATCAACATGTGTGCACTAGACGGGCACACATTCTAATTAAAAGAAGCGTGCACGATGGTAATACGAGCGCACACGGTTGTTCGAACAAGACGTGTGCTGACATTGCCTATTGTAGTGCACCCTATGGTGCAAACACCACGTACACGACCGAGAAAGCGTGCCCATGATACGCAGTTCCGGAATAGTGCTGCACTTAGAAATTATAGAGCCGTCAATAAATTTTGAGCTTGCGTCCCGCCGCATTCCAAATTATTACCACACTATATTTAATTGCAAACTTGTTCACACCGATCAAAAGCTAAATGTTTTCCCACTTAGGAGCGTATTAGTACTCAGTTATAAATACTACTACTCCAAGATAACTACACATTCCTCCTCAACTCCTCATCCACAAAAGCAAACAAGTCATTCACCATCGTTTCCTTGCGTCTGCCATGGCCAGCATGAGTTCTGGGTCGAGAGATTACCACCAATGAGAGGTGAGTATGGAATCGGAAGAACGAGAGATGCCCCGCCTCACCGCAAAAGCAACTGACATGTCCCGCCGCGTGGCCGTAGCAGCACAGAGGTCCAGCCGCACCACCAAAGTAGCACGAAGGTCCCACTGCGCCGTCGATGCAGCAGACTGGTCCGGCCATGCCGCGGAAGCAGTAGAGATGTCCCACCGCGCCGCGAATGCAATAGAGATGTCCTCCCGCATCGTGGAGGCCTGGGGAATGTCTCATGGGTAGGCAAGGACTCTTACAGGTGCGTGAATGTAGCCAGATGGATCAGATCTCTGGCTGGGCGCAGTTGCAGGACGACTTGAAATCCTTGTTTGAATAGGCTACCGGCATCATCCGACAACTAATTGAGGGAAATGTGAAGCTCCGGGCCGAGCGCGATCTGCTGAGGGCGAAGATCATCAGAAGTGCGCAGTAGCAGGAGGAGACCACTGCCTTGGTGAAGAGGACTGGCGTCATCATCGAGAAACTTATGGACGAGAATGCCATGCTTTGTAACAAGCGCAAAAGGCTGCTAGAGGAATATGTGTATGCTCTCAAGCAGCGTCTTGAGGCACGAAAGAGCTCATCACCGCTTGCCGCGGAGACTAGTTCCCGCGGCCTACAGCAATGCATCAAGAAAGTAGAGATCAGTGAGCCAGATCATTGTCTTCCTTCTTCTTATGCCCTTGTGTATTTCGGGCGTTGCCGCATGTGGCTTTTTTAATTATCTTCCTAAATATGTAAGACAATTATTATCCACTATCATCGTCCTTATATTCATCAGTCTTGCTGTAAGTCACAGTCGATGCTATATAGGTCCATCGGATCTTACATCAAGATCTGTGCAAAACTTTCTTTTCAGATTTTCTTTTCTCTCTCTTAAATCTTAGTCGAGTGAGACATAGCCACGCCGTGAAACAGGGGCTCAGGCGCCATTAATGGAGACATTGGGAGGGAGGTGGGCAGTGGATAGAGGTCAAAAGACTCTCCTCCGATGAGCACACATAGGGGTCTGATCGTACACCTCTTGTACTCAATTAGCTACCCCGCACGGCACATCCTAGCCAATAAAAAGGGGACGAGTGGCGGCACGTAATTGGTAAGTAGAACGCCCATGGTTTCAATAATACTTGTGTTTCCGATTTGTAAGGTGGCAACACTTTTTCTAAAATGACTTTGTTGATTGTTAATGTGTGCGCCTTCGCAAATCGGGCAGAAAAATTACCACAACATGTTGGTGCCATGTCATGACACCATGCCAAGTTTCATGATTTTCAGGCGAGTTTTGGATTTACGGGGATTTTAAAACCAAGCTTCTCAATGTTTCCGGCCGGGCCAAGACGCCTAGATGTTTGAATTCCTTTCCCACTTCTTGCATGGCACCTAGAAGTTCACCCAAGTACACACAAATGGTTTTCCAACTAACTTTTGCACATTGGAGCATGCACTTGTACTTGTGCATTAAATGCCTGGAAAATCAAGTAATGTATAAAAAGGCCAAATGTACCCAGAATAATTCCAAAATTTAGCACGAAACTGCTATTTGGTCTAAGCTGCATGTGTAAAAAATCAAGGCGGGAGAAGGCAGTGTATGTCATTTCGCACACGGAGGTGACACGTTCCCTCTCGGAACCATGAGCCTTCTTGATAGAAGCTCTGGTTTGCAAGAAGCTTATACCAAAGCTTGTCCCAATTCGGACAAAAAATTTACCACAGCATGTTGGTGCCATGTCATGACACCATGCCAAGTTTCATGATTTTCAGGAGTGTTTTGGATTTACAGGAATTAAAAAAACCAAGTTTCTCAATATTTCCAGCCAAAGCACGATGCCCAGATGTTTGAATTCCATTCACATTTCTTGCATGGGACCTACAAATTCACCCAAGGACACATATGTGATTTTCCAACCAACTTTGGTGCATTGAAGCATGTGCTTGTAGTTCAAATTTGAATTATGCACATTAAATGCCCAAAAATTCAATTAATATATTAAAAATGCCAAAAAACTAGGAATAATTCCAAAATTTAGCACAATACTTCAATTTGGACTAATCTGCCTGTGAAAAAAATTAAGGCAGGAGAAGGCAGTGTATGTCGTCTCGCACACGGAGGTGACATGTTTCCTCTTGGAACCAAGAGCCTTCTTGAGAGACGGTCTGGTTTGCAAGAAGCTTATACCAAAGCTTGCCCCAATTCGGCCAAAAATTTTACCACAGCATGTTGGTGCCATGTCATGACACCATGCTAAGTTTCATGATTTTCAGACGTGTTTTGGATTTACATGAATTAAAAAACCAAGTTTCTCAATCTTTCCGGCCGAGCCACGACGCCCAAATGTCTGAATTTCATTCCCATTTCTTGCATGGGACCTTGAAATTCACCCAAGGACACACATGTGATTTTTCAACCAACTTTGGTGCACTGGAGCATGTGCTTGTACTTCAAATTTGAATTATGCACATTAAATGACAAGAAATTAAATTAATGTATAAAAAAAATTCCAAACGAACCCAGAATAATTCCAAATTTTAACACGGCACACATATAGTTCTAGGTTTCCCCTGTAAAAAAATCAAGGGGGCAGGTATATCATTTCGCACACAAAGGTGACACACCCCCCTAGGGAACCACGGGTCTTTTCGAGAGAAATTCCAGTTTGCAAGAAGCTTATACCAAAACTTGTCCCAATGCGGCCAATTTTCTTACCACAGCATGTTGGTGCCATGAAATGACACCATGCCAAGTTTCATGATTTTCAGGCGAGTTTTGAATTTCCAGGAATTTAAAAACCAAGTTTCTCAATGTTCCCGGCCGAGCCATGACACCCAGATGTTTGAATTTCATTCCCATTTCTTGCATGAGACCTATAAATTCACCCAAAGACACAGATGTGATTTTTCAACAAACTTTGGTGCACTTGAGCATGTGCTTGTAGTTCAAATTTGAACTATGCACATTAAATGCCTAGAAACTCAATTAATGCATAAAAATGCCAAACGAACCCGGAATAATTCCAAATTTAAACACGATAGTCATGTAGTTGCATGTTCACTCTACATAAATGTTCCAGCAATTCAAACACCATCCTTTCCCTCCGTAACACGATTTTGTCTTTCAAAACATAATGAAAAAATCAGGTATACCACAAACAGTTTACTAGAAAGAATTGTGTGGATGCGATATAAAATATCTTGGCGCACCATCTTGGCTCGCTTACGCAGGAAGCTTCATCATCTACAGTCCACCGCACGCGCTTGAACCACACTTGCTCGCCAGTTTCTCGCAGCACCGAGCGAAATTTTTCTGCCAATCGTGGAAATATATATCTCCCCGCCCCTCCCTCCCACCAAAAGCCACATTTCCACTGTTCCTCCTTGCTTTCCAAGTTCAAACCTTCACTGCTGCTTATTGGCAGCTCAACCTCCTCACTGATGACCCTTCTTCTTGCAGTGCCGCCTACTCGCCGGCTACCCTTCTTCTTGCAGCACCGCCTCCTCGCTGGTGACCCTTTTTCTTATAGCGCTGCCTCCTCGCTGGTGACCCTTCTTCTTGTTGCGTGGTCTCCTTGTCGCCGACCCTTCTTCTTGCTTCGCAGCCTTGTCGATATGGTTAGGTAATGCACATCCCGCCCACACCATCCTCCTCCTTCCTCGTCTCACATGCCCCGACCGACGATGCGACACCTTCCGCTGAAATCACTGTCCCCATCCTCCAATTAAGCACCGCCCACAACCATTTTGCACGTAGTATAACATGGAGCTAAGTAGCATCTGGTAGCGGAGAAACAAATCGCGGCCGCACGCATGCACGAGGTCGCTATGGCTGCCATGGGTGCCGATTGCCAGATCATGGAGGAGCACCTCATCTTCGAGGCCACCGTCGACACCGCCACGCAGTTGTCTACTTTAAAATACAGTTTGTGTTGTTTTCTCGAGGCCACTACTAGTGCCTTCTGGTGATTTGTCCTCTGTAATGTTAATATGCAATCTGATGTTTAGTTAACAGTTTGGTCCTCTGAATGTAATGTTTAGTTAACAGTTTGGTCCTCTGAAATGTAATGTTCAGTTAATAGTTTGGACCAACAATTACTACATTTTGTAGTAATGTTCTGTCGGATCACGGGTTCCGGCAAAACCCTTATGGTTCAAACACTGGGGTGCGCATGAAGATCTTCCCCCATATCGATCCGCGTCCTAACTTAGCTAAGATCTCACGAACTAACTCGACAAACTCGCAACACAAAGGACACATGATTTATACTCGTTCGGGCCACCGTTGTGGTGTAATACCCTACTCCAGTGTGGTGGTGGTGGATTGCCTCTTGGGCTGAGGATGAACAGTACAAGGGGAAGAACAACCTCCTAAGGTTGAGGTGTTCTTGTGCTTGGTGAACTTGTGTGTGAGGATGCGGTCTAGGGTTCTGTTCTTGACCCGTCTCCCCTCTCTACTATGGTGGTCGATAGTACCTTCTATAGAGGCCCTAGTCCTCTCCCCAAATATTGAGCGAAAAGGGAGCCAACAACGGACAATTTGAAAGGAGACAGCTAGTACAAGCTATCCTGATAAAAGCAGTCTTTGCCTACCAAAGGCTCTGGTGGTGACGCAGTCTTGGGCTCCACGGTGACCTCTATCTTGCCGTCCTTCTTCTCTTGGTCTCGTTGCACCAATATGGAAACCTTTGCTTGATGCCTCAGTACTACGCGCCTGCGCTTGCCCCCTTAGCACCAAAGAGGAAACAAGGACGCTGCGCGCGCTGGCGCCCTCCTGGCCTCGATCGTCATGGCTTACGTCACAAGAACCTCGCGAGGTTTGCCCGGCCTTGAACTCTCCGCCCCTCACGAGCCAGCATGGTGAGGCCGCTCCTAAGGAGGTCTTGTGTCGTCCGCCTCATGAGGCATGGCCCCTCGTGAGGGTCTTGATTCCTTGTTGATGAAGATGGGCCGTACATGCCTGCCAACAAAGCCACGTCATGGGCCGCAGGCAGGCAAGTTTGGGGACCCCCGTTCCCAGAACACCAATAGTAGCCCCCGGACCCAAGGCGTGCTCGGACTTGGCTTCGAGGCGAAGCCAAGGGTCAAGTGCGGAGTGCCGCAGGCCCCAATAGCCTGCAGCCTCGGTCGACGCGTGGAGGTTGATTGGACGTGGGCGTCTCTGCTTCCCCATGCTGCCTTGATACCCGCCTGGCTAAACGGCCACCGCAGTCTACACGGTTATTCTTCCATCACTTGCACCATTCTCCTCCAATTTCTCTGCTTCCCCCAGACTTTGCTCCTCTTTCCAATCTGACCTTAGCCCCGCTCGCCCCATCGCCATGGCTCCCACACAAGCGAATAAGGGGAAGAAGCCTCTGTCTTCGGCTAGTGCACCCCCGGCCGCCGAGCCCGCAGTAGGCCGATCACGGGTCCTCAACGATGAGGCCATGGGCAAGGTGCGTCCCATGCTTGCATCCAGCTTCAACGAATGGGGAGAGATGGTGGCTTGGCCTGCATCCCGTGCTCGCATTGACCGGACGGCCACTAAGGTCCCCTTCTTCATCGACGCCCTCTGGCCCAGCTTGGTCCCTCCTTTATCCGCCTTCCTCAACGCAGTGCTTTCCCATTATCAGATCCACATGCTGCACCTTGGTCCCCAATCCGTGACCCTTCTTGCCGTCTTCGCCTTCATTTGCGAGGCCATGGTAGGCATTGCTCCTTCCGTGGCTCTTCTTCACCACTTCTTCTCGCTGCACCTGATTGATCATCGGAAGAGCTCCGGATGCCTGAGCTTTCAGGCCGTGGCGGCGACGGCCGGTGATGGGATCGGCTTCAAGCTTCCGCCATCCACGAGCGGGTTTTGCACATGGTGGGTGTTTGTTGACGCCGGAGTGCTCAGCCCCCTGCTCTTCTCTCCGTTAGGGCCCGCCATTCCTAACTCCGGCTCGTGGCACCGGAGGCTCACCAATCTGCGCCTTGTCCCTGTCTGGCTCATATTAAGATGGCTCAAAGACCTTGGCGTGACAACGCCTATAGTGGTGAGGGAGGTCGTTCGGCGCCGAATCGCTCCGCTTCAGCACCACTCCCGGCCGATGTGGGCCTTGCTCAGCAGCCAGGACCACATGAGACTTCAGGAGTCTAAGCTCCCCCACGAGGCGCGGTGAACAATGCTTGAGGTCCTGACGGGCGTCCCGTTATCAGACGACTTGCCAAGGAAGAGTTGTGTTTTGTACTGCTGCTCGAACAAGATGACCTTCGTGGAGCGGATGCCCTCCTTCAACGAGTGGGGGCTGCGCCCAGCAAGCCTCATGGGGCCCCGCGAGAACCCCATTCTCGGTGTCAAAACCGGCGGATCTCGGGTAGGGGGTCCCGTACTGGCGTCTAGGATCGATGGTAACAGGAGATGGGGGACACGATGTTTACCCAGGTTCGGGCCCTCTCTATGAAGGTAATACCCTACGTCCTGCTTGATTGATCATGATGAATATGAGTGTTACAAGAGTTGATCTACCGTGAGATCATAATGGCTAAACCCTAGAAGCCTAGAATGTATGACTGTGGTAATTAGTATATCCTCTCCGGACTAACCCCTCCGGTTTATATAGACAATGAGGGGATCTAGGGTTTACATAGAGTCAATTACATAAGAAGGAATCTTCATAGTCGGTCGCCAAGCTTGCCTTCCACACCAAGGAGAGTCCAATCCGGACACATGTAGAGTCTTCGTCCTTCATGTTTTCCCAGCCCATCAGTCTGGCCCATGTATAATAGGATGGACGCCCGAGGACCCCTTAGTCCAGGACTCCCTCAGTAGCCCCTGAACCTGGCTTCAACAACGAGGAGTCCGGCACGCAGATTGTCTTCAGCATTGCAAGGCGGGTTCTCTTCTATTCGAACTTCAAGATAGTCTTTGGATGCGATGATAGTATCCGGACCTGACACACACACCACATAACCGTAGAGAGAATATATTTTTACATGAGTCTAATCTGCTGACAGCTTTGTACAATATGACATCACGTCTGCCTGGTCACAATTCCAAACTTCTTTCCTGTTTCAACGCCCCCCGTCCTGAGACGTTGTTGCCATTGGCACATCCTGTCAAAGCAGAGATCGTGTCCCCTTATCGCAGGATTCTCATCAATGCTGGCATGGGTAACCCAACCGTGTCGTTTGTACAGCCCTTGGGAATAGGCAAATCTTAAGGCGAGTGAGGAGGCGTTTAATATTCGTTGCCTTTATAAGGGGATAAGGATTCCCTCTTCCTCTCTCACGCCCTCTCTCTGTCTCCGCCCTTCCAATCTCGAGCTCCAGCGCCCAAGTTCTCATCTCCTTTCCACTCAAGAAACCATGTTCAGATCCGGAGGTCAAGGCAAGTGGAAGGTCTCCTCCATCAAGGAGGAGAACATTATGGAGCTTCGGGTGGCCGGATACTTGGCGAAGGAGATCACTCACCGCCTGCCGATCGAGGGACAAGTCGTCCCCATGCCGAAGCCCACCGAGAGGGAGTGTTCATCCCCCCATTTCTTCCGCGGTCTAGGGTTTCCACTCCACCCTTTCGTCCACGGGCTGATGTATTATTATGGGATAGATTTCCATGATCTGTCCCCAAATTCCTTCCTCAACATCTCGGCGTTTATCGTCGTGTGTGAGGCCTTCCTCCGCATCCAACCCCACTTCGGGTTGTGGCTCAAAGTCTTTAATATGAAGCCGAAGGTGGTGGATGGCCAGCACGCGGAGTGCGGAGGAGACATGGTGAGCAAGCTGTCCAACGTCTCCTAGCCCAAAGGTACTTTTGTGGACACGGTAAAGGAGTGGCAGAAGCAGTGGTTCTACATCACAGAACCTCGCGGCACCACTTGGGCCACAACTGTCGAATTCCGCTCCGGCGCTCCCATGCGACTCACCTCCTGGGTCGAGAAGAGTCCGGACTGGGGTTTCCCTGACAAGGTGATAGCGCTGCAGACGCGCGTTGAAAGCATGGTAACCAAGAACGTCAAGCTCGTTGATGTGATCCGGGTGATGCTAGTTCACCAGATCCTTCCGTGCCAGCGCCGAAGCCATCCTCTGTGGGAGTTCAACCCGAAGAAGCACCAGAACCTAGTGAGGCTCTTCGAGACTACTCACGAAGGTGCATGGAAGTTTGTCTTTAAGGTCAACGAGAAACCGTCGGCCGCAGATTCAGATTGTGGGCACAACGCTAAACACCTCGCTAGCGAGGTATGTATTTTTTGATGCATTGACAACCTTGTTTGTTTCAAGGATGATGCTTGATCTTTCATTGTTGCTTTTTCAGGACTGGATGGAGAGGGCGACGCGGATCCAGTGGCCCCGTCGCAACGGCACTTCGGACGTGACATCCGAACACGACGAAGCTCATTCCTCTGTCCCTGAGGACAATAGCGAGGAAGAGGAGGAGGAGGAAAACAACCCTCCCCCTGACGAGAGGAATAAGAAGAGGGCTGCTTCGGCGCATCCGGAGGCGGAAACGCCCAAGAAGGGGAAGAGCATCCCAACGGTCAACACCGCGTGGGACATTGATAGCAGTCCGGAAAGACACCCCCGCACTAAGCCCCAGGCCACATTGTAAGTGACATGGCTCTCTCATGCGCGCATCCGGCCCTTTCTCTTCATTATCTTGACGTAGTTAATTGTACTATTGCAGTCCGGCCCGCGACCTTATCTAGCGATCCTCATCTGGGGGTTTGTTGGCTCCGTCGGAGATGGCGAGCATGTCACCACCGCCTGCTTATTCCCCCCGGGCCAGGGACGACACCGAAGTGTTATCCCGGAGGACCGCTCCGAACCGGGGAGGAGCTCAGGACACTGTCCGGGAGGCGCCACAAGGTGAGACCTCCACTGCCGGACACATGGTTGAACCGATCCCCATGGAGACTGGCGAAGAGGGCCGCATTCAGTTCGGCCCTCAGCCGAATACGATTACGGAGACCCATATGGCTCCGGAGTTGGGCGAGCAGCCCCCTTTGAAGGAGGGGGGTGCGCCGCTTCCCCCAGTGGCCCCTGTCCATCTAGGAGCGCCGAATCTTGATGGAGGCGCTTCGAGGCGCCTCCGTCATGGACGAGCACCGTGTCCTTATGGGTGCGGTGATCGAGAAGATTCAGTCCGCCAAGAGTTGACTGAATGAAGCCTACAGCAGCTTGTTGACGGGTTTCGAGGTAAGAAAGAGAAAAAAACCCATGTAGACAGTAGCCCCTGAGACACTGTCCGGTGTTCGTCAAGAAGAACCAGACAGAGGATCAATCCTTTGTGATGGGAGACTAACGTAATATGTATGAATAAGCAGGCGTCGCTGTTGGCCGCAACCTCGCATGCTACCGAAGTCTCTGAACTGAGGCAGAGGCTGGAGCGGACCGAGAACGAGCTCGGCGAGGTTAAGGTTCAGCTCCAGGAGAAGCAAGGTGAGTGACGACTTGCTGTGTGTTCGAAAGGAGTATGCGTTGTATATTGACCGCGGTGTCGTAATATGTGCAGGAGCCGCGACCGAGGTCGAGGCCCTGAAGAAGGCCCTAGGCGAGGACGAAGAGAAGGTTGTCTAGCAGCAAGCCGCACGTAAGAAGCACAAGGCCCGGGTCAAAGAAGTCCAGCAGGAGCTCCAGGATGCTGTGAAAAAATGCGAGGCCTTGGAGCATGATGCGTCGGTTCAAGGGGCCGAACTCGCCAAGGCTCGTCAGAGCATGGAGACCAGACAGAATGAGGCCCAGGCCGCCCTCCAGGAGATCAAGGAGGCCAAGAGGATCATGGCAGGTAAGGCATTTAAGATGCAAAGCAAGTATGCGGAGAACCAATACCTTTTACTAACCCGGATTTTGAGTTCCCCAGGAGCTTTTGCAGATTTACCATGCAGTGTATCAGACACCGCGGAGTTCTATCGAGCCGAAGGAGGAGGTTCTATGGAGAAGCTATTCTGGTCATGGTATGCGGCGCCAGAGCACCCCGTGTCCTTCACCGATCAACTGAAACAGCTGGTGGAGCTGCATAGGGTGGCCGAACTAGCCATGAAGGATTTGATAATCCGACTATGGCCAGTCGAAGCTATACCAAGCAGCTACTTCGGACTTGTGAGGCAGATGGTGAACGCATATCCTCGGTTGGACGTCGTCAAGCGCTCGGCCTGCATTGAAGGTGCACGCATGGCCTTCGCCCATTGCAAGATGTGGTGGGTGAAGATGGACGCCGTCGAGGTGACCAGAGGGCCACCGGAGGGCAAGGAGCACCGCACACCCGAACGGTATTTTGCGGATGTCCTGGAGGGGTCTCACCTTGCGGCGGCACAGTGTTCGCAGGACGTTGTATTTGAATAAATGTATGCATGTTGCCTTTGCCTTGTATTATAAAAAGCAAAGCCTGTTTGTGATGTAATTTTGTTATGCTTTAATTGTTTCCTCCTGTGCGGCCGTGTTGTATGTAATCTGAGGGTTGGCCAGTCGTTGGCTTCTGCCCTCACGTAGGTAGTACGGAGGTGTTCGGGATGGAATCTAAACAATCTTAATCCAATTGTATGGTCCTTCAACGAGTTGTTTAGCGCAACGAACAAGGCAATTAGACTATACGGCTTAAACACTCTCACTTAGCCATAGGATTTTTATAATAAAGCATGGGCGCATCCCCTGGTTCAAGCCAGGGTGCTGTCAGCATGTGATCGGGAAGTGCCAATCTTTCGCATAATGCGGAAAAAATCTCCAACGATTTGTAACCCTTGAACAGCTGACCGGCTCTCGCCGTATCATGACAGTCAGTTTTCGGCTTTCTCTACTGAGGTGCTCATCTGGTCAAGGCCAGGGCACAATCGCAGTAGTTCTCCCTTTACTACCCTAGCCGATTTAGCGGAACATAGGGTAGCAAGCACAGGAGCCAGGCAACCCAACTATTGACCAAAGTCATGATTCGGAGCAAATGCATATAATGCTAAATTCGGGGTGCCGAACTTATCTTTATGGATTGTTCGGACTTTGTTGCCTATCGTGGGGCGATGGGGAGCCCCTGGCAAATATGAATCTTACCACAGTGTACGGTTGCTACGAAATAAGTAATATAAAGGAAAACAGAGGGAGAATAGAGATAGGATCTGGAGCCCTTGAACTTGGATCATGAACTGTTTCCATTATAGTTGAGTTAATGCATCCAAACACATTGGTACAAAATAATGCAATAAGCAACCAGCTATTTGACATGCCATACCCGAAGGCGAGCTGCGTGTGGGTCCTCAAAACGGTTAGCCTCTAGGGCTTCCCATGTACGCCTGTGCTCCGTGTCAATCCGGTGTGTTTGCCCTTTGACGGGATCATTAATCAGGCCATCGAAGTAGGACCCCATAGGAGAAACCTGAAACAAGGGAAAAGGAGATAGTAAAGTTATATGTGTGTCCGAAATCGGCCTAGCCGAACCTTGGATCCTAGGATTGCTTGTGCCTCCGTTGATGCCCATGGAATTTTGAGTGCGTAGTTATGGACGTGTGGTATGAATGCCACTACCTCATCGGGATTGGGACGGAGGCCGAATTGCTAATCGAGCTCTTGACGAGCTGCGCTGCCCTGTTGCAGTGTAGTCTGGACCCTCTTAATGATGTCCAGGGGCTCGGCAGCCAGACTATGATGCTGCTTGAGAAGGCCGCTTTGTACCTCTGCTGCTAGGACGACGGTGTGCTCCTCTGTCCGGAGGGAGCATTCTCTGTTTCCGTTGATTGTTATGACGCCGCGCGGACCGGGAATCTTCAGCTTGAGATAAGCATAGTGTGGCACCGCGTTGAATCTAGCAAACGCGGTTCGTCCAAGCAGTGCGTGGTAGCCTCTGCGGAAGGGGACGATATCGAAGATTAGTTCCTCGCTTCGGAAGTTGTCCGGAGAACCGAAGACCACCTCCAGCGTGATTGAGCATGTGCAGCGGGCCTCAACGCCTGGTATGACTCCTTTAAAGGTAGTCTTTGTGGGTTTGATTCATGAGGGATTAATGCCCATCTTCTGCACTGTATCCTGATAGAGCAGGTTGAGGCTGCTACCACCGTCCATTAGGACTCGTGTTAGGTGAAATCCGTCGATGATTGGGTCGAGGACCAGTGCGGCTGAACCGCCATGCCGGATACTAGTTGGGTGATCTCGACAATCGAAGGTGATCGGGAATGACGACCACGGATTGAATTTTGGGGCGACTGGCTCTACCGCGTAGATGTCCCTAAGTGCTCGCTTGCGCTCCCTTTTGGGGATGTGTGTAGCGTATATCATGTTCACCATTTTGACTTGGGGATGGGGGATTTCTTCTGCCCTCTAGTGTTTAGCTGCCGGGGCTCTTCGTCCACGTCCTCACTTTGTGATCCCTTTTCTTTGTTTTCAGCATTTAACTTGCCAGCCTGTTTGAAAACCAACAGTCTATGTTGGTGTGACCGGCTTGTTTATCTGGCGTACCATGTATCTGGCACGGACGATCGAGTATGCGATCCATGCTGGTTGGTCCCTCACTGTTCCTTTTGTAGGGCTTCTTTCACTGGCCGGACTTGGAGCCGCTGAATCCGACGTTAACGGTGGTTTGATCGGTGTTGTCGCCATTGCTTCGGCGTTTGTGTCTGTTGCACCGGGGCTTGCCGAAGCTCTTCTTGGCCTCGGAGGGGCCTGTCTCGCTGGCTGTGTTTTTGCTACGAGCTAGCCAGCTGTCCTCACCTGCGCAAAAGCGGGTCATGAGTGTCGTAAGGGCTGCCATGGACTTCGACTTTTCTTGGCCGAGGTGGCATGCTAGCCATTCGTCACGGATGCTATGTTTAAAGGCCGCTAGGCCTTCGGCATCTGGACAGTCAACGATCTGGTTCTTTTTGGTTAGGAACCTACTCCAGAATTTTCTGGCCGATTCTCCAAGTTGTTGAACTATGTGGCTTAAGTCATCAGCATCGGGTGGCCAGACATATGTACCTTGGAAGTTGTCAAGGAAGGCCTCTTCCAAGTCCTCCCAGCTGCCGATGGAATTCTCGGGCAGGCTATTCAGCCAGTGTCTAGCTGGCCCTTTGAGTTTTAGTGGAAGGTATTTGATGGCATGGAGGTCATCTCCACGGGCCATGTGGATGTGGAGAATAAAGTCCTCAATCCATATTGCGGGATCGGTTGTTCCGTCGTATGCCTCAATATTGACAGGCTTGAACCCCTCGGGGAATTCATGATCCAGCACCTCATCTGTGAAGTAGAGAGGGTGTGCGGTGCCTCTATATCAGGCCGCATCATGGTGCACTTTTGATGGAGTCCGTTTGTGGTTATCGGCCCGGGTGTGACTAGGTTTGTCACGTCCGAATAGGTAGCCGTCATCCTGAGTCGGGAAGCGTCCTCGCAATCTGTAGATTGATCCGGTGTGTTCTGCTCTACTGTCCAGCTCCTACCTAAGGTCATATGTATGGTCCTGATCTGTTCTGTCCGTATTTTTGCGAGGTGGTGGGGCGGGCTGTTGTTCGTCCTGAGTTTCCATTTTATCCCGACCATGGGATGGTCGGTCCGCCGCACTATCCCGACCGCATGGTGGTCGGTCCGCATTGCATGAGGGAGGTATGGGATCTGGTGCCTCCTCATCGAACTGAGGTAGCAGTCTGCGCTTTGGGTAACTCTTGCCTGGGCGCTTGAGGTCGTATTCTTCGGCAACCAGGACATCAGTCCACCTATCAATGAGAAGGTCTTGATCAGCTTGGAGCTGCTGCTTCTTCTTCTTCAGGCTTCTTGCAGTGGCTATTAGCTGGTGCTTGAAGCGCTCCTGCTTGAGGGGTGCCTCAAGCACGATGAAGTCCTCATTGGCAAGGCTCTCATTATCCTCGGAGACTGGACGATGACTATCATCATCTGGGTCATTGGGCATGGCCTGTTTATCAGGGTTATTTTGCATGTTGTCTTGTTCCTCCTGTTCGGATGTGGCCCCGACAGGCTCTTCATTATTTTCGACGTCGCCGGGGGTACTATTTTCTCCGGTGCCAGTGCTGCCATTGTTTGAGCGACGAGGCTTAGAGCGGCGTTTAGTGCGCCGACGCTTGGACTGTGTCTCAGAAGGTTTATTCGCAACTGGATCTCCTTTGTCCTCGTCGCTAGCTTTTTTAGGTGTGTCGACCATGTAGACATCGTACGAAGAGGGGACCATCCAGCGTCCAGTAAATGGCGGGTTTTGGCCTTGCTCCTGGTTGGCATCGTCGTCCATATTGTCGATGTCTTTGGAGCCGTAATCGAGCACGTCGGTTAAGTCATCGACGGTGGCTATGAAGTGGATGGCCGGTGGGAAGCGAAATTCCCCATCATCAGCCTCTCGCCCGAACCGAACATAGTCCGGCTGTTAGTCCTTCTCCAAGGACAAGTTCTTTAAAGAGTTTAGCACATCACCCAAAGGTGAGTGCTGGAAGATGTCTGCGGCGCTAAATTGGAAAATCGATAACTGATCTAGCTTGGTGTTCGCAGGCGTACCCGGTCCGGGACTTATAGCTGGAGACAAATCCGGAGTTCTATTGACGCAAATATTGCGGGGTGCCGAGTCCATGTGAGGCTCCAACGCCGCAGACTCTGGGGCCTCGGATGGCATGATCTGCTCCGGTTCTAAGGCCGTTGCAGCAACAGGGACCATCTGTTGGATGTGATCCGATGATAGATTTAAGTCATGTTCATCAGGGCGAGGGGGAGCGACCGCTGCGGTCTCAAATCCTTTGAAGATCAAGTCTCCACGGATATCCGTGATGTTGTTCAAGCTTCCAAATCTGACCTGGTGGCCAGGGACGTAGCTATCGATCTGCTCCAGATGGCCAAGCGAGTTGGCCCGCAGTACAAAGCCGCCAAACAGGAAAATCTGTCCGGCGAGGAAGGTTTCTCCTTGGACAGCATCGCTATAGACGATTGAAGGGGCCATCGAACCTTTTGTTGACGACATAGTGGAACTCTCAATGAAAGCACCAATGTCGGTGTCAAAACCGGTGGATCTCGGGTAGGGGGTCCCGAACTGTGCGTCTAGGATCGATGGTAACAGGAGACGGGGGACACGATGTTTACCCAGGTTCGGGCCCTCTCTATGGAGGTAATACCCTACGTCATGCTTAATTGATCTTGATGAATATGAGTGTTACAAGAGTTGATCTACCACGAGATCGTAATGGCTAAACCCTAGAAGCCTAGCCTGTATGACTATGGTAATGAGTATATCCTTGTCGGACTAACCCCGAGGGGATTCAGGGTTTACATAGAGTCGGTTACATAAGAAGGAATCTTCATAGTTGGTCGCCAAGCTTGCCTTCCACGCCAAGGAGAGTCCAATCCGAACACAGGTACAGTCTTCGGCCTTCATGTCTTCACAGCCCATCAGTCCGACCCATGGATAACAGGCCGGACGCCCGAGGACCCCTTAGTCCAGGACTCCCTCACCCATCGTCGTGGTTCCTTTCCTTGACACTGGCACCGAGCTCGCCCCAAGTGTTGGTGCAGGGGGGCGTACACCGTTGGGGGCCGATAGTGAAGGTGCTGAGATGCCGATGCCGCCCAAGGCTCCCGAGGTGTCGACCTCAGGGTCTCGTGACTCTTGCCCTCGGGCGGCGTTTGAAGGGGCGACACGACCCGCGTCTCCCGCGGCCGGGGCTCCTGACGCCTCGGCAAGTCACTGCGAGGCGGAGCCGGCTAGCTCTCCTCAGCCTGGCGCTTCTGAGGCTTCCCTCCGAGCACTTTTTCAGCCATGCCTCATGTCGGCCTCCATGTCCACCGCTTCGGCCGGCTGTGCGTGGACTTCACAAAACTCCGCGAGAGAAAGGGGACCTCGAGCTACAACAGCGGCACCTTCGGGCCATTGAAACGGAGGAAGTATATCGCCATTGACGAGTAAGTACCTTATCTTGGTGATCTTCTGTGTGCTGCTTTCCTTCCTGATGATTGTCCCCTCAGGACCCCTTCTGCCAAGGCCGTGAAATCTCCTGAGAAGCAGCTCCCTCTTGTCCTGTTGCACCCGCCAAGCTTGAGCACTGCAGGCTCGTGCGCCGCCCATGGCATGGGGTCAACCATGGGAGTTGGCCCGTCATCAAGGCGTCTTGAGCTTGCGTCTTCGCCATCCTTTCTTTGCATCCTTGCTTGGAGCGCAGCAAGCGTGCCAAGGGCTCCTCCCCTGGTCACGGTCGGCGGCTGGCTGGCTTCGATCCCGGGCTCTTCTACAAGCAGCAGGCCCCGTTTAGTTCGAGCCCCTCACGAGGCCCAGCCGGCGCCTGGGGCAGCGCCAGCCCCCTGCTGAGAGGGGGCGCACCGCGTCGGGCATCACCCACAGCCCCCGTAGCGGAGGGCAAGATGGGTCGTGCGCTCGAGTTCAAGCACGGGCGGAGCATTGTTCGTAGTGAGCTCTTCTAGGAGGCGATGGGCGCGATGAACTGACTTGATAGACCTCCTCGATAACGTAAGGGCCTTCCCATTTAGAGAGAAGTTTTCCTGCAAAAAATGGGCATCCTTGAAGAGAGTAGGCCAATAAATTCCAGATTGCAGTACCTTATGTGCAATTCTATCTCCAGCATGGTGTCCTCCATAAGCTTCGGAGTGACAGTTGCGTAGGATCTGTTCCTGTTCATGCTCAGGTACACTACGTCTAATAACACCATCTACTCCTTCTTTATAAAGATGTGGGTCATCCCAAAAGTAATGCCTCAAATCATAAAAGAACCTTTTCTTTTGCTGGTATGTGAAACTAGGTGGTATAAACTTAGCAACAATGTAATTAGCATAATCAACATACCATGGAGCAGTATGAGAAGTATTTATGACACTTAATTGCTCATCAGGAAAGCTATCATCAATAGATAGTGGGTCATCAAGCACATTTTCTAACCTAGACAAGTTGTCTGCAACGGGGTTCTCAGCTCCTTTTCTATCAGCAATGTGTAAATAAAATTCTTGTAGCAAGAGAACCCATCTAATAAGTCTAGGTTTCGCACCTTTCTTTTCCATAAGATATTTAATAGAAGCATGATCAGTGTGAATAGTTAGTTTAGAATCAACAATATAAGGTCTAAACTTATCACAGGCAAATACAACTGCTAAGAATTCTTTTTCAGTAGTAGCATAATTTCTTTGAGCATTGTCTAGAGTTTTACTAGCATATTGAATAACATTTAGTTTCTTATCAACTCTTTGTCCTCGAACAGCACCTACAGCATAATCACTAGCATCACACATAATTTCAAAGGGTAAATTCCAATTAGGTGGCTGAACAATAGGTGCAGAGATCAATGCTTTCTTAAGTATTTCAAATGCTTCTACACAATCATCATCAAAGACAAAAGGTATATCTTTTTGTAATAAATTAGTCAGAGGCCGAGAGATTTTTGATAAGTCCTTAATGAACCTCCTATAAAAACCGGCATGACCAAGGAAACTTCTTATACCTTTGATGTCCTTGGGACATGGCATCATTTCAATAGCATCAACCTTGGCTTTATCAACTTTAATACCTCTTTCAGAAACTTTATGCCCCAATACAATACCTTCATTAACCATAAAGTGGCACTTTTCCAAATTCTGCAAAACTCGATCAAGGTTGCTCAAGCAATCATCAAAAGAAGATACATAGACGGAAAAATTGTCCATGAAAGCCTCACAAATCTTTTCACAAAAGTCAGAGAATATAGCCATCATGCATCTTTGAAAGGTAGCAGGTGCATTACATAAACCAAAAGGCATACGTCTATAAGCAAAAGTACCAAAAGGGCATGTGAAAGTAGTCTTTGATTGATCTTTGGCTGACACAGGTATTTGAGAGAAACCAGAATAACCGTCTAGAAAGCAAAAATGTGTATGTTTAGACAATCTTTCTAGCATTTGATCGATAAAAGGTAAGGGGTAATGATCCTTTTTAGTAGCCTTATTTAATTTGCGGAAATCAATTACCATCCTATAACCAGTAATAATTCTTTGAGGAATCAATTCATCTTTATCATTAGGAACAACAGTAATACCTCCCTTCTTAGGGACACAATGGACAGGACTTACCCACTTACTATCAGCAACGGGATAAATTATACCTGCCTCGAGGAGCTTTAGTATCTCCTTTCTTACCACTTCTTTCATTTTAGGATTCAGATGGCGTTTATGATCACGAACTGGTTTAGCATCTTCTTCCAAATTAATTTTATGTTGACATAGAGTGGGACTAATGCCCTTAAGATCATCAAGAGTATACCCAATAGCAGCACGGTGCTTCTTCAGAGTTTTCAATAATCTCTCTTCTTCATGCTCTGAAAGGTTAGCACTAATAATAATAGGATATATCTTTTTCTCATCAAGATAAGCATATTTAAGAGTATCAGGTAACGGTTTAAGCTCAAACACGGGATCACCCTTGGGTGGAGGAGGATCCCCTAGGATTTCAACAGGTAAATTGTTTTTCAGAATAGGTTCCTGTTTAAAGAATACTTCATCTAATTCCCTTCTTTCATTCATAAACATATCATTTTCATGGTCTAGCAAATATTGTTCTAAAGGATCACTAGGAGGTACGACAATAGAAGCAAGACCAATAATTTCATCCTTACTGGGGAATTCTTCTTCACGGTTTTGTCTACTAAATTTAGAAAAATTAAATTCATGAGTCATATCATCTAAACCGACAGTAACAACATCCCTTTTGCAGTCTATGGTAGCATTAACAGTATTTAAGAAGGGTCTACCAAATATAATGGGACAAAAACTATCTTGTGGGGAACCAATGACAAGAAAATCAGCAGGATATTTAATTTTCCCACACAAGACTTCAACATCTCTAACAATTCCCATTGGTGAAATAGTATCTCTATTAGCAAGTTTAATTGTAACATCAATATCTTCCATCTCAGCAGGTGCAATATCATGCATAACTTCTTGGTATAAAGAATAAGGTATTGCACTAGCACTAGCACCCATATCACATAAGCCATGATAACAATGATCTCCTATTTTAACAGAAATAACATGCATGCCTACCACAGGTCTAGGTTTATCTGTATCACGGGGTTTAGCAATTCTACCAGTTTCATTATAGAAATAAATAACATGCCCATCTATATTATCAGACAAGATATCTTTAACAATAGCAATATTAGGTTCAACTTTAACTTGCTCAGGAGGTGTATATGTTTTAATATTTCTTTTACGAACCACAGTTGAAGCTTTAGCATGATCCTTTATCCTAACAGGGAAAGGTGGTTTCTCAACATAAGAAGTAGGAACAATAGGATCATTATAAGTAATAGTCTTTTCTTCAACTTTAATAGGTGCATCTACTTTTACTTCTATGGGAGGATGATATTTAAACCACTTCTCCTTGGGGAGATCCACATAAGCAGCAAATGATTCACAGAAAGAAGCTACTATCTCAGAGTCAAGTCCATATTTAGTGCTAAATTTATGAAAAATATCGGTATCCATAAAAAATTTAACACAATCAAAACTAGGTGTCATACCTGACTCCTTACCATTGTCGAGGTCCCAATCTTCGGAGTTGCATTTAATTCTTTCCAATAAATCCCATTTGAATTCAATAGTCTTCATCATAAAAGAGCCAGCACAAGAAGTATCAAGCATGGTGCGATTGTTACTAGAAAGTCGAGCATAAAAAAATTGAATAATTATTTCTCTTGAGAGCTCATGATTGGGGCATGAATATAACATTGATTTAATCCTCCCCCAAGCTTGAGCGATCCTTTCTCCTTTGCCAGGCCAAAAATTATACATATAATTGCAATCATGATGAACAAGATGCATAGGATAAAACTTTTGATGAAATTCCAATTTCAATCGTTTGTAGTTCCAAGACTCCATATCATCACATAGCCTATACCATGTCGATGCATCTCCCCTCAAAGATAAAGGGAAGAACTTCTTCTTAACAACATCTCCGGGCACACCTGCGAGCTTAAATAATCCACAAACTTCATCCACATATATTAGATGCTCATCAGGATGTTTCGTTCCATCTCCTAAAAAAGGATTACCTAGCAGTTTTCTACCATACCCAAAGGAATTTCAAATCAAGCATTTTCATTTTCAGTAGGTTGAGGAGCAACTCTTTGCTCTCCTGGTCGGGGTGAAGATACCCCGAACAAGCCCCTCAGAGGATTACTTTCCATGATAACAAGTGACAGTAAATTTCAGCACACTATATAAATTTTTCCTTACCAAATTCCACCTACCAAAGGCGCTTCACTCCCCGGCAACGGCGCCAGAAAAGAGTTTTGATGACCCACAAGTATAGGGGATCTATCATAGTCCTTTCGATAAGTAAGAGTGTCGAACCCAACGAGGAGCAGAAGGAAATGATAAGCAGTTTCCAGCAAGGTATTCTCTGCAAGTACTGAAATAAGTGCTAACAGATTGTTTTGTGATAGGATAATTTGTAACGAGCAACAAGTAACAAAAGTAAATAAGGTGCAGCAAGGTGGCCCAATCCTTTTGTAGAAAAGGACAAGCCTGGACATACTCTTATATGATGTAAAGCGCTCCCGAGGACACATGGGAATATCGTCAAGCTAGTTTTCATCACGCTCATATGATTCACGTTCGGTACTTTGATAATTTGGTATGTGGGTGGACCGGTGCTTGGGAGCTGCCCTTACTCGGACAAGCATCCCAATTATGATTAACCTCTATTGCAAGCATCCGCAAATACAACAAAAGTATTAAGGTAAACCTAACCATAGCATGAAACATATGGATCCAAATCAGCCCCTTACGACGCAACGCATAAACTAGGGTTTAAGCTTCTGTCACTCTAGCAACCCATCGTCTACTTATTACTTCCCAATGACTTTCTCTAGGCCCAAACAATGGTGAAGTGTCATGTAGTCGATGTTCACATAACACCACTAGAGGAGAGACAACATACATCTCATCAAAATATCGAACGCATATCAAATTCACATGACTACTAATAGCAAGACTTCTCCCATGTCCTCAGGAACAAAAGTAAGTACTCACAAAGCATAAACATGTTCATAATCAGAGGGGTATTAATGTGCATATAGGATCTGAACATATGATCTTCCACCAATTAAACCAACTAGCATCAACTACAAGGAGTAATTAACACTACTAGCAACCTACTAGCACCAATCCCGGACTTGGAGACAAGAATTGGATACAAGAGATGAACTAGGGTTTTGAGATGAGATGGTGCTAATGAAGATGTTGATGGAGATTGTCCTCTCCCGATGAGACGAGCGTTGGTGATGATGATGATGATGATTTCCCCCTCCAGGAGGGAAGTTTCCCTGGCAGAACAGCCCCGCTAGAACCATATATTGGCTCCTCCAAGGTTCCGCCTCTTGGCGGCGGAGTTTCGTCCGAGAAGATGGCTTATGATTATTTTCCCACCGAAAGAGTCCATATAGCACAAGATGGTCACCGGAGGGCCACCAGGGGGCCCACGAGGTAGGGGGCGCGCCCAGGGGGGTAGGGCGCGCCCCCACCCTCATGGGCAGGGTGTGGCCACCCTGGTGAAGTTCTTGCGCTCAATGTTTTTTATATATTTGGAAAACATCATCCGTGAAGTTTCAGGACTTTTGGAGCTGTGCAAAATAGGTCTCTAACATTTGCTCCTTTTCCAGCCAGAATCCCAGCTGCCGGCATTCTCCCTCTTTATGTAAACCTTGTAAAATAAGAGAGAATAGGCATAAGTATTGTGACATAATGTGGAATAACAGCCCATAATGCAATAAATATTGATATAAAAGCATTATGCAAAATGGACGTATCACAACTCTTAGTTAACCTGATCAAGATCTTCCTTATGTGTGTTGCGGGGAAATAATGGGAGACACTGCGGTTCACCATCGAGGTTTACTCATGCATTGTCCTTTCGCTAATAGCCCATTGTTTGGAGTTGCAGGAATCATTCTAATATTTAGGTTTTTAACAATTTGGTCTTGCACATGTAGGTCCTGCTGTTAGAGGCTTAGAACCATTGTTCGACCCATTTTGCATACGGGGAAATGAGATGACCATGAATTATCAGTCAAGTCAAGAAACTCAAAATGATTGTTAGGATGAAGAAACTTGCGACGAATAACAACAAGATCTTTGTTTGCACAATGAAGAAGACATCAGTCAACCATAGGATGGTACTAACTCTTTTACCTTGTTTTTACCCCTTCCACCATTTCAAAACTTATAACGGTGATTTATGCATATCTTTTTTCAGTACTGTTCAAAGCAGTTCACTGATGATTACCTCTCAAACCACCTGCTTTATCAAGAGATGAGGAAGGTATTCATTCAACACCCATGGTACAGTATTGAAGTCTTCCTGAAGAGGACAAAGGTTGGGCGGGCAATTATCCATAGCCACTGGCCTAAAGTTGCAAGGACATTCAACATAATTGAAGGCTCAATATTTGCCTTTCACTTATGCAGTTTCCCAGATGAGATTCATCTGTCTATTTACTGTGTATGATGCTACTTTCCAAAGGTTTTTGACATTGCATGTGAAACTTGGTGCTGTTGTGTAATGGCGTAACTGAGTGCCGAAGCTATCTGATGTAATTCGATTATGAAATCCTGGTTGTCGTTATACGAATATGAAATATCTGGTGTGTTTTATAAGAAATATCAAGTTGATTACTACATGGATTATCAATAATAGGCTAATTACCCTACTTATTTGGGTTTTCTATTGCAGATGGTTACTCAGACAACACCATGGGTGATGAACTCAAACAACCCACACGGTTTGTAGAAAGTAGGTGTGTTCGATCAACTAACAATCACACACAGCTTCCGGCAGAGAACTATTTGCGTTCGGCCACCTTGCACAAATGTTTCCACACAAAAAGCCATGTGTGATATACATATGAACGGAAATATTTTTCTGGGATTCACCGTGTGGGATGTACATATGAACGGAAATGATTGGGTTTTGACGCCTCGCGAGATCACACACGAGCTCATTTTGCCCCAGCCTGTGTGCCAGGATGGCCTATCCCCGACGGTTTCTGGGTCGTGTGGGAAGGACCCACCTATCGCCCACACTTACTTGGCGACGGTTCCAAACACCATCGTGGAAAGGGGTTTAAAACCGTTTTTATAGTAGGTCTCCGCACCCATAGTTAGCAGCCCCACAAGAACTGTCATTAGGGCAACGCCGACATTCCTCCGCTGCCACCGCTGCCAAGGAGGAACAACGACCTCCGCCAAGACGATGGGGCTGGGGGCTTCCAGGAACCTCCCACCATTGCCTGCATCCTTGGTGGCTCTAAGGCCCCCGCCACTCGTTGCATCTTCAAGCAGTTCACTCGTGAGGTCAACGAAGCCCTCCCCAATCTCGAGGTGTCGCGTCCCCTCAGGTGGTCCAAGTACTCCATCACCTTCGACTCTACATACCAGCTCAAGTGTTCAGCCACCGCTGGTGCGCTCCCAATGCTCTGCCCACCAACAACCAGCAACGTCCTTGTCACCAAAACACTCATCGATGGTGGCATGGGGCTCAACATCCTCTCCGTCGAGACGTTCGAGATGCTCCAGGTGCCGTAAAACTAGCCACTACTACAGGATGCTGCTAACGCGACACTACGATCAGAGTCCCTTCGATGAAACTATGTGCGATAAATTAATCGCAGATGGTGATGTAAAATAACTGTAAAAAATATGCAAAATGTTTGCGATGCTGGATGCATCAAACACGGTTCAGATTTTAGTTGCATGTGTGATGCAGGGCATATGGTTCAGTTCAATGAACGTTTTGTGATGAGGCAGAAGAACAGAAACGGGAGCCAAATAAAGGTGTGTGCGATATACAGCATACGGTTCACTTAGATGAATTGTTTGTGATTAGGCAACATAAAAGAAACAGTCAGCGAGATAAAGGTGTGTGCGATATACGACATACAGTTCACCTGGATGAACTATTTACTTTGAGCCAAGAGAACAGAAACGGTTCAATTTAATAGGATTTATGTGATACCCGGCAAACAGGTCCGTAATCAGAAATGTGTACGAAGACTGATAATAATACAAAAGATTGCTGCTAATAAGCCATGTGTGTTGTGGGCAAACACTTGGTGGTATAGAATTGTTAGCGATTGATTAAATCATCACCGACGGGTTCCCCAGTATGGTCCGTGTGTGATGTCATTGCACACAGAAGAACAACATATGTACTTATAACTTATAAGGACTTGATTCCATAAACAGATTGAACATCCAATTACATATGTGGCTATTACACACATGACCTTTGCACACACCAAAGTATAAAAAGGCAAAACAAACCGTGAATAATTTCATATTTTTAGGATGATGCTACTATATTTGCATGTTGCCTCTGTAAAATAATTCATGGTGGGAAGAGACAGCGTATGTCGTTTGGCACACATAGGTGACAAGTTCCCTCTCGGAACCAGGAGCCTTTTTGAGAGAAGCTTGAAGGAAATATGCCCTAGAGGCAATAATAAAGTTGTTATTTATATTTCCTTATATCATGATAAATGTTTATTATTCATGCTAGAATTGTATTAACCAGAAACTTAGTACATGTGTGAATACATAGACAAACAGAGTGTCCCTAGTATGCCTCTACTTGACTAGCTCGTTAATCAAAGATGGTTTAGTTTCCTGACCATAGACATTGTTGTCATTTGATGAACGGGATCACATCATTAGAGAATGATGTGATGGATAAGATCCATCCATTAACTTAGCATAATGATCATTTAGTTTTATTGCTATTGCTTTCTTCATGACTTATACATGTTCCTCTGACTATGAGATTATGCAACTCCTGACTACCGAAGGAACACTTTGTGTGCTATCAAACGTCACAAAGTAACTGGGCGATTATAAATATGCTCTACAGGTGTCTCCGATGGTGTTGGTTGAGTTGACATAGGTCGAGATTAGGATTTGTTACTCCGTGTATCGGAGAGGTATCTCTGGGCCCTCTCGGTAATGTACATAACTATGAGCCTTGCAAGCAATGTGACTAATGAGTTAGTTGCGAGATGACGCATTAAGGAACGAGTAAAGAGACTTGTCAGTAACAAGATTGAACTAGGTATGATGATACTGACGATCGAATCTTAGTCAAGTAACATACCGATGACAAAGGGAATGACGTATGTTGTTATGCGGTTTGACCGATAAAGATCTTCGTAGAATATGTAGGAACCAATATGAGCATCCAGGTTCCGCTATTGGTTATTGACCGGAGATGTGTCTCGGTCATGTCTACACAGTTATTGAACCCGTAGGGTACGCACGCTTAACGTTTGATTACGATTTGTATTATGAGTTATGTGATTTGATGACCGAAGTTTGTTCGGAGTCCTAGATGATATCACACACATGACGAGGAGTCTCGAAATGGCCAAGAGGTAAATATTCATATATTGGAAGGTTGCATTTGAACATCAGAATGGTTCCGAGTGGTTCGGGCATTTTTTCGGAGTACCGGGGGGTTACCGGAACCCCCCGGGAGAAGTATTGGGCCTATTGGGCCTTATTGGAAGAGAGGAGAAAGTCTACGTGAGTGGGGCACCCCCTACCCAAACCGAATTGGACTAGGGGTGGGGGCCGGCCCCCCTCTTTCCTTCTCTCTCTCTCTCCCTTCCCCTTTCCCTCTCCAGTGGAACGAAGGAGGGGGCGGGAGAATCCTAATTGGACTAGGAGTCCAAGTAGGACTCTCCCTTTATGGCATGCCCCTAGGCCGGCCATCTCCTCCTCCCCTCTTTATATACGGATGCGGGGGGCACCCCAAAGGCACAACAGACATCTCTTAGTCATGTGCGGTGCCCCCCTCCATAGTTTACCACCTCGGTCATATCGTCGTAGTGCTTAGGCGAAGCCCTGCGCCGGTAACTTCATCATCACCATCACCACGCCACTGTGCTGATGGAACTCTCCCTCGTCCTCAACTGGATCAAGAGCTCGAGGAACGTCATCATGCTGAACGTGTGTTGAACATGGAGGTGTCGTACGTTCGGTGCTAGGATCGGTTAGATCGTGAAGACGTTCGACTACATCAACCGCGTTACTAAACGCTTCCGCTTTCGGTCTACAAGGGTACGCGGACACACTCTCCCCTCTCATTGCTATGCATCTCCTAGTTAGATCTTGCATGATCGTAGGATTTTTTGAATTACTATGTTCCCCAATAGTGGCATCAGAGCCAGGTCTATGCGTAGATGTTATATACACGAGTAGAACACAAAGATTTGTGGGCGATAATAGTCATACTACTTACCACCAACGTCTTACTTTGAGTCAGCGGTATTGTTGGATGAAGCGGCCCGGAACGACATTACATGACCGCGTTCATGAGACTGGTTCTACCGACGTGCTTCGCACACAGGTGGCTAGCGGGTGTCTGTTTCTCCAACTTTAGTTGAATCGAGTTTGACTATGGCCGGTCCTTGTTGAAGGTTAAAACAGCACACTTGATGAAAAATCGTTGTGGTTTTGATGCATAGGTTAGAACGGTTCTTGCTAGAAGCCCGTAGCAGCCACCTTAAACTTGCAACAACAAAGTAGAGGACGTCTAACTTGTTTTTGCAGAGCTTGTTGTGATGTGATATGGTCAAGACGTGATGAGATATAAATTGTTGTATGAGACAATCATGTTTTGTAGAAGTTATTGGCAACTGGCATGAGCCTTATGGTTGTCGCTTTATTGTATGAAACGCAATCGCCGTGTATTTGATTTACTTTATCACTAATCGGTAGCAATAGTCGTAGAAGCAATAGTTGGCAAGACGACAACGATGCTACGATGGAGATCAAGGTGTCAAGCCGGTGACGATGGAGATCATGATGGTGCTTTGGAGATGGAGATCAAAGGCACAAGATGATAAAGGCCATATCATGTCACATATTTTGATTGCATGTGATGTTTATCCTTATGCATCTTATTTTGCTTAGTACGGAGGTAGTATTATAAGATGATTCCTCACTAAATTTTAAGCTACAAGTTTTCTCCCTGAGTATGCACTGTTGCTACAGTTCGTCGTGCCGAGACACCGCGTGATGATCGAGTGTGATAAGCTCTACGTTCACATACAACAGGTGCAAGCTAGTTTTGCACGTGCAGAATACTCGGGTTAAACTTGACGAGCCTAGCATATGCAGATATGTCCTCGGAACACTGAGACCGAAAGGTCGAACGTGAATTATATAGTAGATATGATCAACATAGTGATGTTCACCATTGAAAACTACTCCATCTCATGTGATGATCGGACATGGTTTGGTTGCTATGTATCACATGATCATTTAGATGACTAGAGGGATGTCTATCTAAGTGGGAGTTCTTAAGTAATATGATTAATTGAACTTTAATTTATCATGAACTTATTATCTGAAAGTATTTACATGTCTATGTTGTTGTAGATCAATAGCTCGTGCTACCGTTCCTTTGAATTTTAATGCGTTCTTGGATAAATCTAAGTTGAAAGATGATGGTAGCAACTACATGGACTAGGTCCATAACTTGAGGATTATCCTCATTACTGCACAGAAGAATTACGTCCTGGAAGCACTACTAGGTGCAAGACCAGCCACAGGAGCAACTCTATATGTTATGAACGTCTGGCAGAGAAAAGCTGATGACTACTCGATAATTCAGTGTGCCATGCTTTTCGGCTTAGAATTGGGACTTCAAAGACGTTTTGAACGTCATGGTGCATATGAGATGTTCCAGGAGTTGAAGTTAATATTTCAAGCAAATGCCCGAATTAAGAGATATGAAGTCTGCAATAAGTTCTATAGCTACAAAATGGAGGAGAATAGTCTGTTAGTGAAAATATACTCAGAATGTCTGGGTACCATAACCACTTGACTCAACTGGGAGTTAATCTTCCTGATGATAGTGTCATTGACAGAGTTCTTCAATCACTGCCACCAAGCTACAAAAGCTTTGTGATGAACTATAATATGCAAGGGATGGATAAGACAATTCCCAAGCTCTTCGCGATGCTAAAGGCTGCGGGGGTAGAAATCAAGAAGGAGCATCAAGTGTTGATGGTTAACAAGACCACTAGTTTCAAGAGAAAAGGCAAAGGGAAGAAGGGGAACTTCAAGAAGAAGGGCAAGCAAGTTGCTACTCAAGTGAAGAAGCCCAAGTCTGGACCTAAGCCCGAGACTGAGTGCTTCTACTGCAAATGGACTGGTCACTGGAAGCGGAACTGCCCCAAGTATTTGGCGGATAAGAAGGATGGAAAAATGAAAGTTATATTTGATATGCATGTTATTGATGTGTACCTTACTAATGCTCGTAGTAGCGCCTGGGTATTTGATACTGGTTCTGTTGCTCATATTTGCAATTCGAAACAGGGGCTATGGATTAAACGAAGATTGGCTAAGGACAAGGTGACGATGCGCATGGGAAATGGTTCCAAAGTCGATGTGATCGCCGTCGGCACGCTACCTCTACATCTACCATCGGGATTAGTTTTAGACCTAAGTAATTGTTATTTGGTTCCAGCGTTGAGCATGAACATTATATCTAGATCTTGTTTGATGTGAGATAGTTACTCATTTAAATCAGAGAATAATGGTTGTTCTATTTATATGAGTAATATCTTTTATGGTCATGCACCCTTGATGGGTGGTCTATTTTTATTGAATCTTAGTTGTAGTGATACATATTCATAATATTGAAGCCAAAAGATGCAAGGTTAATAATGATAGTGAAACTTATTTGTGGCACTGCCGTTTAGGTCATATTGGTGTAAAGCGCATGAAGAAACTCCATGCTGATGGGCTTTTGGAATCATTTGATGCTTGGAACCATGCCTCATGGGCAAGATGACTAAGACTCCGTTCTATAGAACAATGGAGCGAGCAACTAACTTATTGGAAATAATACATACTGATGTATGCGGTCCGATGAGTGTTGATGCTCGCGGCGGGTATCGTTATTTTCTGACCTTCACATATGATTTGAGCAGATATAGGTATATCTACTTGATGAAACATAAGTCTAAAACATTTGAAAATTTCAAAGAATTTCAGAGTGAAGTGGATAATCATCGTAACAAGAAAATAAAGTTTCTATGATCTGATCGTGGAGGTGATTATTTGAGTTATGCGTTAGGTCTATATTTTAAACAATGTGGAATAGTTTCGCAACTCATGCCACCTAGAACACCACAGTGTAATGGTGTGTCCAAACATCGTAACCGTACTTTATTAGATATTGTATAATCTATGATGTCTCTTACTAATTTACCGCTATCGTTTTGGGGTTATGCTTTAGAGACGGTTGCATTCACGTTAAATAGGGCACCATCTAAATCCGTTGAGACGACACCATATGAACTGTGGTCTGACAAGAAACCTAAGCTATCGTTTCTTAAAGTTTTGGGCTGCGATGCTTATGTGAAAAAGCTTCAACCTGATAAGCTCGAACACAAATCGAAGAAATGTGTCTTGATAGGATACCCAAAGGAGACTATTGGGTACACCTTCTATCACAGATCCGAAGGCAAGATATTCATTGCTAAGAATGGATCCTTTCTAGAGAAGGAGTTTCTCTCGAAAGAAGTGAGTGGGAGGAAAGTAGAAATTGATGAGGTAGTTGTACCTTCTCCCGGATTAAAAAGTAGTTCATCACAGAAATCAGTTACAGTGATTCCTACACCAATCAGTGAGGAAGTCAATGATGATGATGCTGAAACTTCAGATCAAGTTACTACCGGACCTCGTAGGTCAACCAGAGTATGATCCGCACCAGAGTGGTACGATAATCCTGTTCTGGAGGTCATCTTACTTGACCATGATGAACCTACGAACTATGAGGACGCGATGATGATCCCAGAGTCCGCGAAATGGCTTGAGGCCATGAAATCTAAGATGGGATCCATGTATGAGAAGAAAGTGTGGACTTTGGTTGACTTGCTCGATGATCGGCAAGCAATAGAGAATAAATGGATCTTCAAGAAGAAGACTGACAATGACGGTAATGTTATTGTCTACAAAGCTCGACTTGTTTTGAAAGGTTTTCGACAAGTTCAAGGGGTTGACTACGATGAGACCTTGTCACCCGTAGTGATGCTTAAGTCTGTTTGAATCATGTTAGCAATTGCTGCATTTTATGATTATGGAACTTTGGCAAATGGATGTCAAAACTGCATAACTTAATGGATATCTTAAAGAAGAGTTGTACATGACGCAACCAGAAGATTTTGTCGGTCCAAAAGGTGCTAACAAAGTGTGCAATCTCCAGCGATCCATTTATGGACCGGTGCAAGCCTCTCGGAGTTGGAATGTACGCTTTGATAGTGTGATCAAAGCATATGGTTTTATACAGACTTTTGGAGAAGCCTGTATTTACAAGAAAGTGAGTGGGAGCTCTATATCATTTTTAATATTATACAGAATTTCTGAATAGCATAAAAGGATACTTGAATAAGAATTTTTCAATTAAAGACCTCGGTGAAGCTACTTATATATTGGGCATCAAGATCTATAGAGATAGATCAAGATGGTTCATTGGACTTTCACAAAGAACATACATTGATAAAGTTTTGAAGAAGTTCAAAATGGATCAATCAAAGAAAGGGTTCTTGCATGTGTTACAAGGTGTGAAGTTGAGTCAGACTCAATGCCAGACCAGTGCAGTAGATAGAGAGAAAATGAAATGCATTCCCTATGCCTCAGCCATAGGTTCTATCATGTATGCAATGTTGTGTACCATACCTGATGTGTGCCTTGCTATAAGTTTAGCAGGGAGGTACCAAAGTAATCCAGGAGTGGATCACTGGACAACGGTCAAGAACATCCTTTAATACCAAAAAAGGACTAAGGATATGTTTCTCGTTTATGGGGGTGACAAAGAGCTTGTTGTAAATGGTTATGTCGATGCAAGCTTTGACACTGATCCGAATGACTCTAAGTCACAAACCGGATACGTATTTATATTGAATGGTGGAGCTGTCAGTTGGTGCAGTTACAAGTAGAGCGTCGTGGTGGGATCTATGTGTGAAGCGGAGTACATAGCTGCTTCGGGAGCAGCAAATGAAGGAGTCTAGAAGGAGTTCATATCCGTCTAGGTGTAGTACCTAGTGCATCGGGTCCAATGAAAATCTTTTGTGACAATACTAGAGCAATTGCCTTGGCGAAGGAATCCATATTTCACAAGAGAACCAAACACATCAAGAGACGCTTCAATCCCATCCGCGATCAAGTCAAGGAGGGAGACATAGAGAGTTGCAAGATACATATGGATCTGAATGTTGCAGACCCATTGACTAACCCTCTCTCACGATCAAAACATGATCAGCACCAAGACTCCATGGGTGTTAGAATCATTACTATGTAATCCGGATTATTGACTCTAATACAAGTGGGAGACTGAAGGACATATGTCCTAGAGTCAATAATAAAGTAGTTATTTATATTCCCTTATATCATGATAAATGTTTATTATTCATGCTAGAATTGTATTAACCGGTAACTTAGTACATGTGCGAATACATAGACAAACAGAGTGTCCCTAGTATGCCTCTACTTGACTAGCTCGTTAATCAAAGATGGTTAAGTTTCCTGACCATAGACATATGTTGTCATTTGATGAATGGGATCAACTCATTAAAGTATGATGTGATGGACAAGACCCATTCATTAGCTTAGCATAATGATCATTTAGTTTTATTGCTATTGCTTTCTTCATGACTTATACATCTTCGTGTGACTATGAGATTATGCAACTCTCGAATACCGGAGGAATACCTTATGTGCTATCAAACATCACAACATAACTGGGTGATTATAAAGATGCTCTACAGGTGTCTCTGATGGTGTTTGTTGAGTTCAGATAGATCGAGATTAGGATTTGTCACTCAGTGTATCGGAGAGGTATCACTCGGCCCTCTCGGTAATGTACATCACTATGAGCCATGCAAGCAATGTGACTAATGAGTTAGTTGCAGGATGATGCATTACGGAACGAGTAAAGAGACTTGCCGGGAACGAGATTGAACTAGGTATGATGATACCGACAATCGAATCTCAGGCAAGTAACATACCGACGACAAAGGGTATGACGTATGTTGTTATGCGGAATGACCGACAAAGATCTTCATAGAATATGTAGGAACCAATATGAGCATCCAGGTTCCGCTATTGGTTATTGACCGGAGATGTGTCTCGGTCATGTGTACATAGTTCTTGAACCCGTAGGGTTCGCACGCTTAACGTTCGATGACGATTTGTATTATGAGTTATGTGATTTGATGACCGAAGTTTGTTCGGAGTTCTGGATGAGATCACGGACATGAAGAGGAGTCTCGAAATGGTTGAGAGGTAAATATTCATATATTCGAAGGTTGCATTTGAATATCAGAATGTTTCCGAGTGGTGCGGGCATTTTTCCGGAGTACCGGGAGGTTACCGGAACCCCCCGGGAGAAGTATTGGGCCTATTGAGCCTTATTGGAGGAGAGGAGAGAGGCCACGTGAGAGGGGTGCGCCCCCCTTTCCCAAACTGAATTGGACTAGGGGAGGGGTGAGGGAGTCCTGGACTAAGGGGTCCTCGGGCGTTCGGCCTGTTTTCTATGGGCCGGACTGATGGGCTGTGAAGATATGAAGACCGAAGAGTGTACCCGTGTCCGGATAAGACTCTCCTTGGTGTGGAAGACAAGCTTGGCGAACAACTATGAAGATTCCATCTTATGTAACCGACTCTATGTAACCCTAGATCCCCCAGGTGTCTATATAAACTAGAGGGTGTAGTCCGGAAAGGATATACTCAATACCGTAGTCATACAGGCTAGACTTCTAGGGTTTAGCCATTACGATCTCGTGGTTGATCAACTCTTGTAATATTCATACTCATCAATATCAATCAAGTAGGACGTAGGGTATTACCTCCATAGAGAGGCCCCGAACCTGGGTAAACATCATGTCCCTTGTCTCCTGTTACCATCAACCTTAGACGCATAGTTCGGGAACCCCTACCCGAGATCCACCGATTTTGACACCGACATTGGAGCTTTCATTGGGAGTTCCACTATGCCAGTCGCAAATTTTGATGGCTCGACTTATCGTCAAGGAAAATATCACCTTAGGAGGAGCTCTGGCCTTGGGCCAAACCCTCTGGCTGGGCGGTTTTACCATGATCGCCCGCTCGGCCTCTGAGCCGACGAGGATAACCTCCCGAGTCATCAAAAGACGTATCTGCATCGATTCTGAGTATGCCAAACGGATGGATTCGACGGATTTGTCGTCTTTGAACGAACTCCTAGATGGCATTGCCGCCTTGGGAGTCGCTATAGCGGTAATCGAGGAGCAAGATAACTCTTCCTCTATTCTGAGGACGAATTATGTTCGGATCTCCGACCTCGAGAAACCGGACACCTACCAGCAGAAAGACACGCCTCGCCTTCCGAACTTAGAGCCGGACGGCGGGCCTCAAAAATCAGAAGATACTTCAGAGCCCAGACTGTTCAGTTCAGAAAAACCTCAGACTCTGGATCATCGATCCGGTCAGGGTTCGGATCCAACGCCACCCACCCACCCAGACATAAGCGCTCTCACGAGCATACAACAGCAGCCCCAGGAAACGGTCCACCACTCTTGGGCCAGATTCCTCCTTGTCAAGGACAAGGTCAAATATTGCCGCCACGAGGACGCAATATCAGCATTCCGCAACAATTGCATGAACGAAGGACTCCTCAATGCCATTAGTCGCCGCCGCATACTACACTTCACCGACTTGGCAACTATTGTACAGAAGTACAATGCAATGGAGAGCACCTGGAGAGATTAGACAGTCTGGGAGCTATCGGTCCCACCTCAACCACTGGTCCAGGCAAAAAGGGCGCACCGTTGTAATGCGCCCAGACCTATAGCCAAGAAATGCAAACCCATTACGCGGCGTGGAACCGTTCTGGAGGGATGGCTTGATGGCCCTTGCAAAATACACACCACCCCGGACACCTTACCAACCCACAGCCTTAGAGCATATTGGATACTCCTTCAGGTAGCCAAAAACGGCAAGGACATCCTCATCAAAGACTCCCAGAGCATCACCCTCCAGAAGACAACAAACCCAAAATCCTGACAGTCTTTGAGACATTTACTTCAAACAATAGGCGCAAAAGGGCACTCTGCGAACGCGCCGAAGTGTGCCAGATCGCAATAGTTAACCCTTGGAATGACACAGCGATAACCTTCAACGCTGGCTACGAACAAAAACATAGGACAATCCGGACACTAGCCGCCTTGGTCCTCAGCCAAATTGTGGATGGCTTTCAGCTCACCAAGTTTCTCATGGACGGCGGCAGTGGACTGAACCTCATCTGTGAGGATACAATACGAAAAATGGAAATAGACAGGAGCCGCATCGAGCAAAGCAGCACGACCTTCCGAGGAATCATTCCCAGTCGGGAGGCACGATGTGCGGGAAAAATCACACTCAACGTGGTATTCGGCATGCCGGAGAACTACCGGTCCGAAGAGATAACCTTCTAGGTGGCCCCCTTCAACAGCGGATATCACGCCCTCTTAGGGCGAGATGCATTTACGCGCTTTCAAGCAATACCCCATTACGGGTACATGAAGCTTAAGATGCCCGGGCCCAACGGTATAATCACTCTAGTTAGTGATCTGGACATAGCACTCCGCGCCGAGAACAAAACCACGTCCCTGGCCCTTGAGGCATTGTCTGAAGCCCTCGCGGCCGAAGAGTTAACCGTGCTGCGCTCCACGGTGGACAGAGATGAAGTGGTCCTAGACGAAGGACCCAAATCCACCTCATTCAAACCGGTAGAAGGAATGGTCAAATTCCAAGTCCATCCAATGGACCCTAGGAAGACAGCATCCATCGAGGCACAACTAGACCCGATGGTCGACGCCGCTCTACGAGAGTTCCTGCGCGAGAATTGGGATATATTCGCCTGGCACCCTTCCGATATGCCAGGAATCCCACATGAGTTGGCCGAACACAGCCTCAATATATTGAAGGGACACAAGCCGGTCAAGCAAACACTGCAGCACTTTTCCGAACCCAAACGCCAAGCTATAGGGAAGAGCTAGCCAAGTTAATCAAGGCAGGATTCATTAGAGAAATAAAACATTTGGATTGGCTAGCAAATTTGGTGATGTTACCAAAGAAGGACAAATCCTGGCGCCTGTGCGTCAATTTCAAAGACCTCAACAAGGCATGCCCCAAGGATCCCTCCCCCTCCCTCGCATCGATCTAATCATTGACGCCACCGCTGGACATGACTCAGTATGTTTTCTTGACGCATATTCCGGATACCATTAAATCAAAATGAAGGAATACGATCAAGCTACAACAGCATTCATCACCCCATATGGGCCATTCTGCTTCAACACCATGCCCTTCGGGCTCAAAAACGTTGGTGCCACATACCAACGCATGATTCAAACATGCCTGGAGAAACATATCGGCAAAACAGTTGAAGCCTGTGTGGACGATGTCGTCATCAAAACTAGGCATGTCAAAACACTAATAGACGATTTACATCTCACATTCGACAACCTCCGCGTGTATGACATTAAGCTCAATCCGAAAAAATGCATTTTTGGCGTTCCCGCTGGAAAACTGCTGGGCTTCATCGTTTCCAATAGAGGAATAGAAGCAAACCCAGCCAAAATCCGAGCTTTGTCACAACTGGCTAAGCCAACAGACCTTAAACAAGTTGAAAAGCTCACGGGTTGCGTAGCAGCTCTAAATCGCTTTATCTCCAGATTGGGAGAAAAGGCACTGCCACTCTATCGCCTTCTACGGTGAACCGACCACTTCGAGTGGACAGACACGGCAACAGCCGGACTAGAGGAAATAAAAGCCCTTCTTGCGAGCAATCCAATCCTGGCCGCACCAAACGCCGACGAACCGATGTTATTATACATATCGGCAACACATCAGGTTGTGAGCGCCGCACTCGTCGTCGAAAAAGAATAGGACGGGCATAAGTTCCCACTTCAGAAGCCAGTATACTACGTATCTACTGTCCTTACACCATGCAAATCCCGGTACCCTCATTATCAAAAGATAGCATACGTGGTCTTCATGGCATCCCGAAAGATCCGTCACTACTTTCAGGAGTGTTCGATCACGGTGGCCTCCAAAGTACCACTCAATGACATTATAAACAACTGCAATGCTACGGGCTGGATTGCCAAATGGGCCATCGAGCTCCTCCCATTCGACATTACATATAAACCACGTCAAGCTATCAAATCCCAGGTACTGGCCGACTTCGTCGCCAAATGGACAGAGGCCGAACTCCCTAAAGAGTACGGCACATACTCCAATTGGGTCATGTATTTCGACGGCTCCAAAATGTTGGCAGGGTTAGGAGCGGGCGTCGTTTTAACATCCCCTACTAGAGCCGTCGTTCAATACATCCTCCAAATACTATACACAGACTCCAATAATGCAGCCGAATACGAGGCCTTATTACATGGTCTCCGGATGGCTGCCTCCATGGGCATACAACGCCTAGAGGTGCGTGGGGACTCAAACCTGGCAATATCTCAAATAAATGGAGACTTCGATGCCAAAGATCCGAAGATGGCAGCGTATCATAACGCAGTCATAAAAATGTCGACCCGGTTCGAGGGGCTCGAGTTCCATCATGTGGCTCGAGAAAGTAATCAAGCAGCGGATGTTCTTGCTTGAATCAGCGCTAAGCGCGACCCCGTCCCACCTAATATCTTCCTGGAAAGTCTTTTTAAGCCATCCATGGTGTGGCAGGGGGAAAATAGCAATACTAGTCCGGATCCAAACATAACACCAGATCTTGGAAACACCGACGTTGTTGGGGGCTCAGCCATCGAAGTAACACCGTCGGTGCATCTCATCATGGCAGTCATTGCCGCATGGACCGAACCCTTACTGGCCTACCTTAACAAGAAGGAACTTCCTGAGGACTAGAATGAAGCCTGCTACATTGTCCGGCATTCAAAAGCCTACAAGGTTCGTGATGGAGAGCTCTATAAGAAAAGCGCTACCGGAGTCCTTCAACGATTATATCCGCGGAAGAAGGGTGACAACTCTTGGCTGAAATTCATGCCGAACTCGGCGGTCACCACGCCGCAGCTCGGGCCCTTGTTAGCAAGGCCTTCCGTACAGGGTTTTATTGGCCGGCAGCCCGAGCAGATGCACAAGACCTTGTCCAACATTGCATCGGATGCCAACTCTTTGCCAACCAAAGCCATATGCCCCCCACTGCCTTACAAACAATCCCCATCACTTGGCCTTTTGCGGTCTGGGGGCTCGATATGGTCGGACCCCTTAAAGGAGGAAGTCATAAGAGAAAGTATCTGCTGGTCATGGTGGATAAATTCACTAAGTGGATAGAGGCCAAACCAGTCAAAAGGATCGAAGCGGGTCCAGTAATAGATTGCATATCCGGCATGGTACACCGTTACGGTGTCCCACATAGTATAATCACCGATAATGGCTCCAACTTTATAGCCGATGAGGTGAAAACCTGGTGCGCTAATCTAGGCATCAAGCTCGATTACGCCTCTGTCTATCACCCGCAGACAAAAGGTCAAGTCAAATGGGCTAATGGTCTTATTATGAGCGGCATCAAAACCAGACTAGTGCGGTCTTCGAAGGAATCGGACAAGCACTGGGTTGAGGAACTTGACTCCGTACTCTGGGGGCTGCGGACCACGCCCAACCACACTACTGGATATACACCCTTCTTCATGGTGTACGGTGCGGAAGTAGTGTTACCCTATGATATTATTCATGACTCACCTCGAGTGCGTATGTATGAAGAGAGAGAAGCCGAGCTAGATCGGGAGGACAGCTTAGATACCTTGGAGGAGGAGCACGACGTCACAAAAGCCCGTTCCGCATATTATCAACAGCAAGCTCGCAGGTACCAAAGCAGAGAAGTGCAGGCCAAGACTTATAACGTTGGCGAACTCGTTCTACGCTTGCTGGAGAAGAAAAAGGACAAACTCAAGCCCAAGTGGGAGGGTCCCTTCATCATTGACGAAGTTCTCACTGGAGGAGCGTACCACCTACGTGATGCGTCAGACAATCGCCTGGAGCCGAACCCCTGGAACGCGGCCAGACTACGACGTTTTTATGCCTAGCGCTGAACTCTGTGTTCGTTTCCTCCCTCTTGTTAGTACAATTATTTCTCTTCCCTCTCTTTTCGTTTTTTACCCTTTTTTGTTTTTGCTTTAGCCTTACGGCTTTAGTTCGGCTAGACCATCCCTACCAGATGTGTACATTTCTAAATATGTAGGTTCATTATACCTGGGGCCTTCTCGTATAGAAGCTTGCGACTATTCTTTGAGCATCAAGCTCAGCTTATATGCGTTTTTCCATATGTACCTTTTCTTTGCCATTATATGCATTGATATGACTTAAGTTTTGGCCAAGCTGGGTTGCCTGGCTCCTGTGCTTATGCCCTACGTCCCCGTTAGTTCGGTTAGGGCATAAAGGGAGCACCTCTGCGATTGTCACTGCCGGGTCATCCGGATGTGTACCTCAGACTTGGTGATGCCAAAAGCTAGCGTTCTTAAGGGAATATTCGGTCGGCAAATTAAAGGTGTTTCCGCATTCAATCCATTGTGAACCCTAGATGTTACTTATTCTAAGAGGTTTTCAATCACAGTTCGGACATGCACATTAAATGCATGCACACCCAGGGAAAGGAACCCTTAACGGAACTATTCTCTCTAGAAGATGTTTCTTACATAATGTAATATAACATAACTAGCCGGATACACATTGTCTATTTGAGCAATTATGACCCCTACACCTGGTTTCCACGCATACCCCCAGTATATTCTTCCGCTAGGGTATTTGGAAACACTCCGCACCTTCGGGTCCAGAGGTTGAAGCGAAAAGGTCGGCGATGATAATTCTCTTTATTATCCAGCTAGAAGGAAAGTACATAGTCACTCACGACTCAAACACTTCCTCCTCTATACCGTCTAAAAGGCGGTCTAATTTACAATCCTGTTGGGAATATTTGGCGGCCACCTATACTTGGTCTTATACTAAACTAACAGGGATTTCTTCCCCATTCGGCCCTAGCGGTCTGACACGAGCCATGTGATTAGGATCCAGCTTGGTATATCGCGTCTTCACCATGGCCCAGGCCTCTCGCGCACCCTCTCGGCAGGCCGATATCTTCCACAGTCGGATACGCCGCCGCGCTCCCTTGAACAGCTCTAAAGGCTTCTCCTACTTCCTGGAGGGGAGTCGGATGGCCATAAGGACTTGGCTACACTCCGCATCGCTTGCCGAGCTTGCTCGTGCAATTGCTACATCCCTTGCAGAAGATCACTTGATGATCCGGACACCTCCTCTTCGGGGCGGTTCGCCAATATACCTGCAATTACGGCTGTATCAGCTCCTGTTACCTCCAAACTGTTATAAGATAAAAACAACCACATATGGAATATGCCGCCTCACAGCTTCTTGTTCTCCTTCACAGAGTCTGCTAGCTGAGCTCGAACATCTTCAGTTCTTCGCCCAGTTTGGTGTTTGAATCCTGGAGTTACTTTTTCTCTTGAACGACTTTTGTCAATACACGCTCGCCCGCTGCTAGTAGCTTTTTGGCTCCGTGTTCTTCGCTTCGAGCGGCGTTCAGCTGCTCTTGTAATTGGTCTAACAACTGAACACAAAGATAAGCACCCAGATTCACACTATCAATGTATCATTATGAATTATCGATAGAGCGAAATATTACCGAGAGATGCCTTGTATTTGTCCAGTTTGGCATTGGCAGCAAGCAGCCACCGCTGACACTTTTACAGTTCCTGAGATAGCTGGGTGTTCTTCTCCGTAAGCACCTGGTTGTACATTGATCCTTAAATCGGTTGTTTCAACTCCTTTAAGTCTCGGGGGCTACTGGCATATGGTTATCATAGTCAGACAAAACAAATTTACCTGCAATCTTTCAAGTGCTGCCTTGTGGCCCTGTTAAGCCCATCTCGAGCAGCTCGGATGTATGCATCGGTCGAGCTGAAGGCGTTAAACGACTCCTAGAAAACCACGGTCTTGTAAAATGGCCCGGTGGCATCGATGATTCATGGCACTCTCCACTTCCGAGTTGGTGACGGATACATGATCCGAGTCCTCGGCTGGAGGACAGTCTGGCGTCAGCCCCCCATCGGCCCCCGTCTTCACGGTAGGATTTGAATCCTGGCTACGGGAAGTACGGCTGCTCGAACCTCCGGATATAGTCCGGCGCACCTTTCTCCCGACACATGGAAAATGAGAAGGTCACGGTTGGACATGATTGCCCAGGTGCACATTGGCAAATTCATACCTCTACGATGAAGGCCCGGCCGTGTCTTCATTTGCTTTCCTCTTGGGAGGCTCGCCTGGTGTGGGGGACGTTCTCTTCGGCAATACCCCTGGAGCGGTACGGCACGCCAAACCCTTCCCGTTTTTTAGCACAGGATAGTGCGGTGGGTGAGAAGGAAAGGAGATGTCTCTTTTGGATAAGGTGTTTTTGGATTACTTACGTGTGAAGCTGGAAGGAGGCCTGGGTAATCGGCGATAATGGGTACATATGTACCGTCGTAGCTCATCTGATAGAATGTCCCCTCCTCAAGCTCCACGAATATGTCCGGATCTTCTTCATATTCGGTGTCAAGGTCCCGGTTGCGATTCTCCGCCTGAGGGGCATGGTCATAGATCCCCTCGATAGCCTTTCGCCATTCCTATTAGGAGCAAATAAGATGGTGCCTGCCAACGAATGATCTAGGGACAGGATAAAATAAGCGGGGCTGAACCTTTACCCAGCTGGGAGGATTGTACATAGAAAGTTTGTCTTGATGTTGGAGACAGCTGAACTCCTTGTTCTCCCCTTTATACAGCTCGGCCAGAATCTTGGCTAGAGCAGCGGGGGTCTTCGTGCCCTTTCGGCCGTAATGTGAGGCGTCGTCTTCTCCGTTATAATGCCACATGGGCAGTCCTCGGTATTGGAGTGGCTGGACCCCCCGCGTTATAGAAATCGCCATCACCTCGATGATTGACAGCCCGGACTGGGCAAGCGTTTTGATCTTGCCCAGTAGCAAGCTGACCTCCGCGCTATTTTATTCCTCGAGGCTCCGAGGACGCCAACTATGGCGCTTCTTCAGCGGAGCATTTGAAAA
>NC_041392.1:424133149-424161140 GCF_002162155.2 Triticum dicoccoides | reverse complement strand
GCGGACGGGGTCGGGTAGAGCGACGCCGTCGATGTAGAACCATTCGGAAGGCCACACTTCGGGAGCTTTCTTCGGCGTGCCGGACAGGTATCTGATCCCGGCGATGCGCCACACTTCGGCTCCTCCCACTTCAAAGATTGATCCACCTTGATTGCGAGGGACGAGGTAGAACAGTGTTCTCCGTAATTCGAAATGGGCCTCGCAGCCCAGGAATAGTTCGCATAGGGCGACATAACCCGCAATGTGGAGGATGGAGCCGGGGGTAAAGTTGTGCAGCTGGAGGCCATAGTACTCCAGTAGTCCTCAGAGGAATGTGTGAATTGGAAACCCCACTCCCCTCAGCTGATGGGGGACGAAGCACACCCGTTCTCCCGCAGACGGATTGGGAAAATCCTCTGCCTGGGTTTTGCCGTTGAAGGAGGCCAACCCTGCTCGAACAAGGACTAGATCTGCTGGAGGGAGAAATCCCTGTGTTTGCAGCTTCGCCAATCGACTATGGGACACAGAGCACCTCCCCCACTCACCTCTCTCTGGGTTGGAATGGGAAGAGGAGCTGGGATTGTTGGCAATGTTGGAATGGTCTTGCCTGGCGGTCTTTGAGGATTTTCTCCGCTTGGTGCCGAAAGGATCTGAGATCCAATCTGTTTAAATAGATGCTCTTCCCTACAGGATTGAGGTGTTATTTGCAAAAAATACCCTGACTGTCCGCATTCGCTCCACATGTGGAAAACAAGGACATTAAACACACAGAAGCCGAGGGGAGACATCAAATCAACAGACGAATACTCTACCTGGAAATCATTAAAGGAGGAACCTGCCTTGCAATACCGAAGATAATCCGTGTGCCGAACACTTTGCTATTGAAGACTGGTTCGGGGGCTACTGAGGGAGTCCTGGACTAAGGGGTCCTCGAGCATCCAACCTGTTATCTATGGGCCAGACTGATGGGCTGTGAAGATATGAAGACCGAAGAGTGTACCCGTGTCCGAATAAGACTCTCCTTGGTGTGGACGACAAGCTTGGCGAACAACTATGAAGATTCCATCTTATGTAACCGACTCTATGTAACCCTAGATCCCCCCGGTGTCTATATAAATCGGAGGGTGTAGTCCGGAAAGGATATACTCAATACCGTAGTCATACAGGCTAGACTTCTAGGGTTTAGCCATTACAATCTCGTGGTAGATCAACTCTTGTAATACTCATACTCATCAATATCAATCAAGTAGGGAGTAGGGTATTACCACGATAGAGAGGGCCCGAACTTGGGTAAACATCGTGTCCCTTGTCTCCTGTTACCATCAACCTTAGACGCATAGTTCGGGACCCCCTACCCGAGATCCACCAGTTTTGACACCGACAAGGGGGCCGCCCCCCTCTTTCCTTCTCCCTCTCTCCCCCTTCCCCTTTTCCCTCTCCGGTGGAAGGAAGGAGGGGGGCAGAATCCTACTTGGACTAGGACTCCAAGTAGGACTCGCCCCTTATGGCGCGCTCCCTAGGCCGGCCACCTCCTCCTACTCCCCCTTTATATACAGAGGCGGGGGGCACCCCAAAGGCACAACAGACATCCCTTAGCCATGTGCGGTGCCCCCCTCCATAGTTTACCACCTCGGTCATATCATCGTAGTGCTTAGGTGAGCCCTGCGCCGGTAACTTTATCATCACCATTGCCACGCCGTCGTGCTGACAGAACTCTCCCTCATCCTCAACTGGATCAAGAGCTCGAGGGACGTCATTGTGCTGAATGTGTGCTGAACACGGAGGTGCCATACGTTCAGTGCTAGGATCGGTTGGATAGTGAAGACGTTCGACTACATCAACCGCGTTACTAAACGCTTCCGCTTTCGGTCTACGAGGGTACTTGGACACACTCTCCCCTCTCATTGCTATGCATCTCCTAGTTAGATCTTGCGTGATTGTAGGATTTTTTTTGAATTACTACGTTCCCCAACAAATCTCCGGTTTGTAAGAAGTTTCTACCAAAACTTGTCCCAAATTGCACTATTTTTTTACCACAGCATGTTGGTGCTATGTCATAACACCATGCCAAGTTTCATGATTTTGAGGTGAGTTTTGGATTTATAGTAATTTTAAAACTAGGTTTCTCAATGTTTACTGTCGAGTCAAACTGCCCTGGATAGGCTTTTCCATCATGGGTCCCAAATGACAAATCCAAATTTGTCACTACCATGTAGCTTTTCTTATAAAGAATTACAACCCATTTGGTGTGCTAGCTGAAAATTAGTTTGTGGGTGCTGGTGGCGCTAAGAACTTGTGGTTCTATAATGAACAAAGAGCTCAAGGATCCCACGAGAGTGAGGTTCTTTCCCTATGTTGTGAATGCTTATAATATTTATGTCTTAATTAAAGAAATGGCAAGCCATTGGCCTAGTATGAAACAAAATATGGGTCAAAGCCGAGTTGAAAAGGGTAGCAATATCTAACCCCAGCTTACAGAAAGGTACAAAAGCACGATGATTAATTGCTCATCAGGTTTACACAAAATCCAGATTGAACAGGACAATAACAACTAACTCAACCAAAGTTTTTGGCAGTCACAATCAAATGGATCGGTCTGATCCATAAAATCAAGATCTTGGACTAGAAATTCTACTGGTACATGATAACAAGTTGTTGTAAATAGAAGCCGAGCATGTTCAGAAGCCCTTTTGTCCACCTGAAACTTCTTTTTATGCTATTCAACACTTGCAGCCATAAGAAATTTCTTGTCGAAAAACTTAATCCTCATGGACAATAGTGCCCTCGCATTCAACATGAAGAATGTGACAAAGCTAGTGTTTGCATTGTTGGATGCATATCCTTCCAGCGTTACTGTCTTCAAACGAATGTCACGAGATCTGAAAAAATCCCGGTGCTTCTTGAACCATCGATTGGTTATATTTTTTTCTCCATGTGTTAGTGCCTAAATAGAGATGAAGATTGAAAACACTTAATGTCTAAAAAAGATTATGTTGAAATAGTGATAGATGAATGATTAATTATAGTACGTTATATATGGGCTTTCAATGTGCGTGAAATCATCACCTTTATATACAAATTCTCCAGACATGGAAAGCATTGCAGCAAGCCAATAATCGTGTTAAGATCAAAACACCACATACTGATATGTAAGGTCTTGACAGAATTCACCATCACTGATAGGATGGACAAGCTCTTCATTGAGCATAGAACATAATATTAGTACCAAAAGTGTACTCCAAGATGATACTTATGCGCAGAAATGAAAAAAAGAAGATAACAAATGTTTACGTGAATTATATAGTACCTCAATAGGTGTGGAGCCAAACACCTTCTTGAACCATCTAAAAGGATCACGAATTGCACCCAAGGTCTCCAGTTTAGGCGCAGAGACTACAGTTATTTGCGAAGGTACTATACCACAATCAAGGAGCAACCTTTGAAGTGAAGGGGCATATTCGATGATGAGATCATGTCCAAAAAAACAAATTCCCATGCTTACAAGGTGGGGCGACTTTATTTTGACACAACAGATACAAATTTCCATTCCAAAAACAAGCAGCAAGCGCTCCAGGGCAGGGCAGTTGGAGTGGATGATGCTGTGCAGTGCGGCCTCCGACAGATCAACCACCACAAGCGTAAGTTTTTTAGTACTGGAGTCAAAGATTTTGTACCAGATTGTATTCTAGATGGCACCGGGCTAAGGTGGCGATGTGGAGAGAGGAGGAAAACCACGAGATGTTGATCGGTGGTGAGGGCACCGATACATCGGTTCGTGGTATGTTACATACATAGTCATGGTAGAATTCAAGCTGCTGGAGTTTATCGAATTGACAGGATGTCAGCCAGGCAGCCACCGTGCAGGGTATGTCCAGCAGGTAGCATGCTGGGATGCAAATGCGTTGAACGGAGCCCTTGTGGGAGGAGATGATGGCTCCGGGGAGTTCATAATCATAATCGACAGATAGCTGACGACAGTCGAGATTAAGAGGCGTGGTACGCCACAGAGTGCGCCATCGAGATGCTAGGAATTGTGTGCGGCAGCCATCCTTGGTGGGGAGAAGGGAGATGATCTCCCCAAGGATGCCATCCGGAAGATCGCTGATGCGGTCCGCCGAAGATTCTACTGGTTCATCAGGTCCAGGGGCGCTTTTGGCCGCATAGCCGGGGTCCAAGATATACATCCGGTGGCGGCGCTGGTGAGAGCTTCATCTGCGTACATACCAATCGGAAAGAAAAAAATGGCATAAACATACATGTAGGACATTCAAAATCAATTCTCAATATCTAGAAGAAAAAAGGCACAAACATATATGTAGGACATTCAAAATCAATTCTCAAGATGTGGCCACGAATTATTAGCACGCAAGCTATCCCTAGTTGGATTATTATCAAAAAATCATGTGTACAGAACAAACAATTAATCACTAACTCTATACGGATAACATTCAAAAAATCAATACACTATGTGCATCTAACGGGTCTTAGTTACTCTGATTTCATGGACCGAGAGAACATAACCATAGGATTTGTATTCCAGAAAAATTATAGAGGGCGGAGTAACCAGAGAAAACACATGATATGTTTGCCGCACAAATAGGTATATAGACGACTAACCGGTTTTCCATCGGAGTCGCAGTCGTTGCCGGAGTTACTATTAAACTCCGCCTCCGGCAGGGGGGCACGATGGTGCCGGTGTAGTCAAGGTCGTGTTGCTGCCCGCATGAGACCTCGTCTGCGGCGATGGCAACCTCTGTGCCCAGCTTCACGCGTTGCGCGAGTGCTTCACTAGCCCCGGCGTCGCCACTCCCTCCGATGGTGCGCTTCAGCGGCATCCTCATACACTCCAGAGTCGAGACGTTGGTGACTATTATGGAACAGTGGTGCGGCCGCCTATTATGGCCAGCGGCTTGGGCGTGCAATTAATATGGACCAATGGGAGCGAGGCAGGGTGCTGTCAAATCTGTCTCGCCTACCAGTGAGCCTCTGCGACAGACTTCTGCCATTCCTACCATCATTTCACACAGCTACTAATACATCCATTTTGCATCATGTTTTCCTACTGTTATTTATGATGTTTTTATCTACAATAATGCTTTTTGGAGTAATTCTAATGCCTTTTCTCTCATAATATGCAGGGTATACACAAAGAGGGAGAATTCCGGCAGCTGGAAATCTGGACCTGGAAAAGTTACGCCAGGCTACCTATTTTCCACAACTCCAAACAAGCTGAAACTTTGCGGAGAATTTTTATGGAATATATGAAGAATATTGGAGCAAATAAGTACCAGAGGGGGGCCACCAGGTGGGCACAACCCACCTCGGCACGCCAGGGAGCCTAGGCGCGCCCTGGTGGGTTATGCTCACCCAGGCCCGTCTCCGGTGCCCATCTTCTGGTATATAAGTAATTTTGACCTAGAAAAAAAATAGGGAGAGGACTTTCGAGACGGAGGGCCACCATCTCGAGGCGGAACTTGGGCAGGAGCACTTTTTCCCTCCGGCGGAGCGATTCCACTGGGGGAACTTCCCTCCCAGAGGAGGAAATCATCGTCATCATCATCACTAACAACTTTCCCATCTTGGGGAGGGCAATCTCGATCAACATCTTCAACAACACCATCTCATATCAAACCCTAGTTCATCTCTTATGTTCCATCTTGTTACCAGAACTGTATATTGGTGCTTGTGGGTGACTAGTAGTATTGATTATATCTTATAATTGATTACTATACAGTTTATTTGGTGGAAGATTATATGTTCAGATCGAATATGCTATTTAATACCCCTCTCATCTTGAGCATGATTATCATTTGTGAGTAGTTACTTTTGTTCTTGAGGTCACGGGAGAAATCATGTTGCAAGTAATCATGTGAACTTGATATGTGTTTGATATTTTGATAGTATGTATGTTGTGATTCCCTTAGTGGTGTCATGTGAACGTCGACTACATGACACTTCACCATATTTGGACCTAAGGGAATGCATTGTGGAGTAGAAATTAGATGATGGGTTGCGAGAGTGATAGAAGCTTAAACCCCAGTTTATGCGTTATTCCGCAAGGGACCGATTGGATCCAAAAGTTTAATGCTATGGGTATAATTTATTCTTAATACTTTTCTCATAGTTGCGGATGCTTGCAGGAGGGTTAATCATAAGTAGGAGGTTTGTTCAAGTAAGAACAGCACCTAAGCACTGGTCCACCCACATATCAAATTATCAAAGTAGCGAACACGAATCAAGCCAACAAGGTGAAAGTAACTAGATGAAAATCCTGTGTACCCTCAAGAACGCTTTGTTTATCATAAGAGACTGTTTTGGCATGTCCTTTGCCTCAAAAGGATTGGGCTACCTTGCTGCACTTTTGCTACTGTTATTGTTACTTGCTCATTACAAATTATCTTGCCATCAAACTACTCTGTTACTTACAATTTCAGCACTTGCAGACATTACCTTGCTGAAAACCACTTGTCATTTCCTTCTGCTCCTCGTTGGGTTCAACACACTTACTTATCAAAAAGAGCTACAATTGATCCCATATACTTGTGGGTCATCAAGGGTATTTTCTGGCGCCGTTGCCGGGGAGTGAAGCGTCTTTGGTAAGTGGAATTTGTTAAGTTAACATTTATATAGTGTGCTGAAATTTACTGTCATTGGATACTGTGGAAAATAATACTTTGAGGGGTTTGTTCGGGGTATCTTCACCTTGACCAGAACCACAATTAGCTACCCCTCAACCTACATCACCTACTAAAAATATTGAATATGAAATTCCTTCAGGTATGATAGAACAACTGCTAGCTAATCCTTATGCAGGAGACGGAACCGAACATCCTGATATGCACTTGATGTATGTGGATTGTTCAAGCTTGCAGGTTTACCTGGAGATGAAGTAATGAAGAAGGTTTTCCCTTTATCTTTTAATGGAAAAGCATTGGCATGGTATATTCTATGCGATGATATTTGATCCTGGAATTGGAATCGATTGAAATTGGAGTTCCATCAAAAAAATTATCCTACAAATCTAGTTCATCGTGATCGGAATTATATATATATATAATTTTTGGCCTCGTGAAGGAGAAATTATCGCTCTAGCTTGGGGGAGGCTGAAGTCAATATTATACTCATTCCCCAATCATGAGCTCTCAAGAGAAATTATTATCCAAAAAATTTATGCTCGGCTTTCTTGTAATGATCAAACCATGCTTGATACTTCTTGTCCTTATTCTTTTATGAAGAAGACTATTGAATTCTGGTGGGATCTTTTGGAAAGAATTAAATGCAACTCTGAAGATTGGGAACTCGACAAAGGTAAAGAGTCAAGTATTAAACTTAAATATGATTGTGTTAAATATTTTATGGATACTGATGCTTGTCAAAAGCTTAGCACTAAATATGGACTTGACTCTGAGATAGTAGCCTCCTTTTTGTGAATCATTTGCTACTCATGTTGATCTCCCTAAAGACAAGTGGTTTAAATATCATCCACCTATTAAAGAAGAAACTAAAGAACTGGTACCAGTTAAAGAAGAAACTATAATTTATAATGTAGACCCAGTTGTTCCTACTGCTTATATTGAGAAACCACCTTTCCCTGTTAGGATAAAGGAACATGCCAAAGTTTCAACTATGGTCAACAAAAGCTATATTAGAACACCTAAACCGGATGAACAAATTAAAGTAGAACCTAGTATTGCTATCGTTAAAGATCTCTTGGAAGAAAATGTAGATGGGCATGTTATTTCCTTCTGTGAAGAAGTTGCTAGAATTGCCAAACCTGATAAAAAGGATAAACATAGACCTGTTGTTGGCATGCCCATTGTCTCAGTTAAAATAGGGGATCACTGTCATCATGGTTTATGTGACATAGGTGCTAGCTTAAGTGCTATTCTTTATTCCTTATATCAAGAAATTATGAATGGCATAGCACCCGCAGAGATAGAAGACATATATGTTACTATCAAAATTGCTAATAGAGACACTATATCACCAATTGGGATTGTTACAGATGTTGAAGTCTTGTGTGGGAAAATAAAATACCCTACTGATTTTCTTGTTCTTGATTCCCCACAAGATCACTTTTGTCCCATTATCTTTGGTAGACCTTTCTTGAACACCGTTAATTCTAGAATAGACTACGAGAAACAAACTATCGGTGTTAGTTTTGGTGATGAGTCTCATGAGTTTAATTTTTCCAAGTTTAGTAGAAAACTTCATGAAAAAGAATTGCCTAGTAAAGATGAATTAATTGGTCTTGCTTCTATTGTTGTGTCTCCTACTGATCCACTAGAACAATATTTGTTGGACCATGAAAATGATTTATAGATGCATGAAAGAAATAAAATAGATAAGATTTGCTTTGAACAACGTCCTCTGCTTAAACACAAATTGCCCATTGAAACTCTAGGAGATCCTCCTCCACCTAAAGGTGATCATGTGTTTGAATTAAAGCAATTTCCAAACACTTTGAAATATGTTTATCTTGATAAAAAGAAGATATATCCTGTTATTATTAGTGCTAACCTTTCAGAACATGAACAAGAAAGATTATTGAAAGTTCTAAGGAAGCACCGAGCTGCTATTGGATATAGCCTTGATGATTTAAAGGGCATTAGTCCCACTCTATGTCAGCACAAAATTAATATGGAACCTGATGCTAAACCCGTTGTTGATCACCAACGTCGGTTAAATTCGAAGATGAAAGAAGTGGTAAGAAGTGGTAAGAACGGAAATCTTAAAACTTCTGGAAGCAGGTATAATCTATCCCATAGCTGATAGTAGATGGGTAAGTCATGTTCATTGTGTCCACAAAAAGGGAAGTATTACTGTTGTTCCTAATCATAAGAATGAAGTTATTCCGCAAAGAGTTGTTACAGGTTATAGAATGGTAATTGATTTTAGAAAATTAAACAAAGCAACTAGAAAAGATCATTACCATCTGCCTTTTATTGGTTAGATGCTAGAAAGATTATCTAAGCACACACATTTTTGCTTCCTTGATGGATATTCTGGTTTATCACAAATACCTGTTTCTCAACCTGACCAAGAAAAGACCACTTTCACTTGTCCCTTTGGAACTTATGCTTATAGACGTATGCCTTTTTGTTTATGTAATGCACCTGCTACCTTTCAAAGATGTATGACTACTATATTCTCTGACTTTTGTGAAAAGATTGTTGAGGTTTTCATGGATGATTTCTCTGTTTATGGGAAGTCTTTTGATGATTGTTTAAGCATTCTTGACCGAGTTTTGCAGAGATGCGAGCAAACAAATCTTGTCTTGAATTGGGAAAAGTGCCACTTTATGGTTAATGTAGGCATTGTCCTGGGTCATAAAATTTCTGAATGAGGTATTGAAGTGGACAAAGCTAAGGTTGATGTAATTGAGAAAATGCCATGTCCTAAAGATATCAAAGGTATTCGTAGTTTCCATGGTCATGCTGGTTTCTATAGGAGATTTATCAAAGATTTTTATAAAATCTCTAGGCCTCTTACGAAGCTTTTGCAAAAGGACATTCCTTTTGTTTTTGATGATGATTGTTTAGAAGCCTTTGAAACACTCAAGAAAGCCTTAATTTCTGCACCTATTGTTCAACTACCTGATTGGAAATTGCCTTTCGAAATTATGTGTGATCCTACTGATTATGATGTTGGTGCTGTTCTAGGACAAAGAGTTGATAAGAAACTGAATGTTATTCATTATGCTAGTAAAACTCTAGACATTGCTCACTGAAATTATGCTACTACTGAAAAAGAATTCTTAGCAGTGGTGTTTGCTTGTGATAAATTTAGATCTTACATTGTTGATTCAAAAGTAATTGTTCACACTGATCATGCTGCTATTAAATATCTTATGGAAAAGAAAGGTGCTAAACCTAGACTTATTCGACGGGTTCTCTTGCTACAAGAATTTGATTTACAATTCACTGATAGAAAAGGGGCTGATAACCCAAGAGCTGATAACTTGTCCAGGCTTGAAAAATGTGCCTTATGACCCACTACCTATTGATGATTGTTTTCCTAATGAGCAGTTAGCTGCAATAAATGTTGCTCACAACACTCCTTGGTATGCTGACTATGCTAATTACATTGTTGCTAAATATTTACCACCTAGTTTTACATATCAAGAAAATAAAAAAAAATTCTTTTATGATTTAAGACACTACTTTTGGGATGACCCACATCTTTATAAAGAAGGAGTAGATGGTATTATTAGACCTTGTGTACCTGAGCATGAATAGGGACATATCCTACGGAAATGTCACTCTGAACCTTATGGCAATAGAACTGCCCACAAGGTATTGCAATCTGGATTTTATTGACGTACTCTCTTCAAGGATGCCCGTAAGTTTGTCTTATCTTGTGATGAATGCCAAAGAATAGGTAATATCGGTAAGCGTCAAGAAATGCCTATGAATTATTCACTTGCTGTTGAACCATGTGATGTTTGGGGATTTGATTACATGGGACCTTTTCCTTCCTCTAATGGGTATACACATATTTTGGTTATTGTTGATTGTGTTACTAAATGGGTAGAAGCTATTCCAACCAGTTGTGGTGATCACAACACCTCTATTAAAATGCTTAAGGAAGTTATTTTCCCAAGGTTTGGAGTCCCTAAATATTTAATGACTAATGGTGGTTCATGATAACCCACAAGTATAGGGGATCAATTGTAGCCTCTTTCGATAAGTACGAGTGTCAAACCCAACGAGGAGCTAAAGGTAAAACAAATATTTCCTCAAGTTCTATCGACCACCGACACAACTCTATGCACGCACTACGAGGGAAAACCTTATACACAGAATCTTACCAGTAGCGCGGGACAAAAATAAGCGCTACTACTACTTACCACCAGCACGTGGCAAAGAAACGCGCTGCAACTAAGTTTATAACAGTAGCGCGTCTCAGCGAAGAAGCACTGCAACTACAATTCCCCTAATGTTCACGCCAGGCTACCAATAGTAGTAGCGAGCTAAAGCAAAGCACGCTGCTGCTAAGGTTGTTGTAGCAGTGTGTTTTACGCAGAAAGCGCTACTGCTAATGAAAGGAAAATCAAATGAAAAACATATAGAAAAGTAAATGAAAATGGAAGAAATAGAAAAAGGGGAAGGAAAAAAATGAAAATATGAAGCAAAATAAATGATAAATAAAAATAAAGATAAAGGCGTAGCAGTAGCGCGTTCTGTCAGATAGCGCTATAGCTAAGTTAGCTATAGCTAATGTAGCAATAGCGCTTTTCCTGGACCGCGCTACTGCTATTTTTGACTTAACTGTGCGGTTCTTCTCCACGGCCACTTCCCCCAAATCCATCTCCTCTGCTGTCATCGCGCCGTCATCGCCCTGCATTGCCGTCGGCCACCCACTACTAGGGAAAAGGCTAGCAGCAGCGCAGGTTTTAGGTGTATCAGTAGCGCGCAGACCGGCGCTACTAATAAGGCGCTACAGCTAACACATAGCAGTAGCGCGTGCTCACCAGCGCTATTGCTACACAAGTGTAGCAGCAGCGCACTTAGTGGAAGCTCACCACTGCTAATAGCTATATCACGCTTCTTCCATGCGTGCTACTGCTACTACCGCGCAGCTGCTAACTTTTCTCCACTCGCTACTGCTAATTTTAGTAGTTTTTTGTTTTTTTTCGGCATATTTGTTTTGTATTTGAACAGGCTTTATAGAAGAATCTTTAGCACATACAAATGTCATCATGATACACATACAAATGCCTGCGATACCATAGATGTAATCATAGCATATACATACAAATAGTCTCATCATAATCATCATCCAACACAAAGTGGTCTCTCGTCATATCTCGAAAATAGTGATACAAGTCTTGATTACATGCAAATACATCGTCATCCATCTAAACAATGATATACGCGAGAAGAGCTATCACTTTGTGTACATGAGTTCGTATCCCTCTCTCGCATTAGCGTGAACCTAAACTAACTACTGTCTGTCGCTCGGAAACCGGAAACCAGTACACCTGGGCCTGACACTCCGGCCACTTGTCGTATATATACTCCTGGTGTAGCACTTCTTCGCCATCTATGATCTATGCACCTGCATCGTCACATGAGTCGATGATATGCAACATATATAGTTGAGCAACAGAAAGAGACAGACTTGACAAAAATAGAAACAACATATCATAAGCATAAATAACAAAGTTCATCGTACCCCAAAATGCCCTAACTAGAGTGATTTTCGCTAGTCGAGGAGGAGGACGGTTTAATTACATCACAAATAAAGTTTCACCATGCATAACTCAAAGTTTTTTCATACAGAATGTATGGACTAAACGGACACATTGTCATATATCGACAATCACTCCAACATGTCGTTCCATCCATCCAAGACTTCATGTCGAGACGCTGAGAGGCTATCCATGTTCGGACGTCTTCCCGCGACATTTGTCCTTCTCCGTAGAACATCCCTCTTTTTCTGATGACTTCCTTCATGATGATTTGGGCAAGTTCGCGTTGGATGTTATAGAACTCAGCTCGAAGTCGATGATCCTCAATATCTCCTATGTCCTTTGCCCATTGTAAAATATGGGCATCGCCGGATCTAGGTGACATGCGAAGGTTCTGGTGATCCCGTCAGTACTCCAGCATGTGGTGTAGGACATAGAATCCATCATTCACTATACCACAACACTTAATTAGGGGCAGTTAACTGCCGGGATAAATAGTGGGTTAAGGACAAACTATCTGCCAGGGATGTCGTTACTGCCGGTAGAAGTACTTGAGGGCAATAAACTGCCGGCAGAAGTGTAGGAACGAGGGCGCACAAACTGCCGGCAACGTTTTTGTTTGTAAGGACACAGTGTCTGCCGTCACAACTAAACTATGGCCCACTATGTGCCGGAGTGTCTGTAGGGCGCGAGACTGAAATTGGCCCAGTTGCGCGCGTACCGCGCGAGAGGCCCGCGAAAAGTTTGCACCAAATAGCCACCGCCCCAAATAGGTCTTCCCCAAATCGAACCCTCATCCACACTGTCCTCTCCCACACCAACGCCGCCGCCCCCGCCCCCGCCCCCGTCCTCGTCCGCCTTAGATCTCCACCGCCGACGACGACCCCCATCGGTGTCGATGGCGCCCGATGCGTCGAGGTCGACGTCGCCTCCTTCCATAGTCATGCGAGGTCGAATCCTCGGCTCCCTCCCTTCGACACCACCGATGGTGTGTCGAGGTGGATCCGTCGATGTCGCCCCCCTCTCCCGCACCAGACCCCGCGGAGAAGTCCGAGCCTCCTCCATTGGCCTGCGAGCGTGGCGATGACAAGCGCTAGAGGAACCGTTGCTGCTTGGCTCCTCCGCTGTCTCAGGGTCGTCGCGCCACCACCATGCTGTCGCGCTCCTATTCTCCGCGGCCCTCCACGGCTCGGCGCTGACGAGGACCGACGGGATCCCCGCCACTGCTTCCTCCACCCAGCGGCGAGAGCTGTGCCCGCTCTTCACTACGCCGGCACACCACGCTGCTCAGATCCGTCATGGTGGAAACCCGATACAGGTGGCCTTCCTTCAGATCTTTTTTGGTTTCTGTCGAATTTGTCAGCTGCTCAGAGGAGGTGAGGCTGTTATTCTTTTTTGTTTGATGGGAGTTATTCCCAACTTATTGTTTGGTCGATTTTTTTCCTGCTACCATGGACAGCCAGCCACCATGGCCTCTGAACTTTTGTCTGTTCGTGAGCTTGGAGAGCTGACACTTCGCTTTTTTGTGCCTATATTTGGCCACATTGTTTCTTAGCAAATATTCATCATCTAACATTATACATATGATTCTCTGTTTTGCCACTGCAGTGGAAGTGAGTAGAATACGTAGGGAAAAAGAAGAAGGAAACAACAGTCTTGCAAGCTAATAAAGAAACAGTAGCTTGCTCACAAAATTTCCATGAGTGGTAACGCTTCTCTTCATACATATAATCTGATTTTCGCCACTAATAATTAGAAACTACAGGATTGTAGACACACTGATTTATTTGAGAGGAACACAAGTGAATTTTACCTTAGTTATGCCAGTTCTATTTTCTTTCAGAAAATCCTTTTTATGGATTGATGGTGGGACTTGGGATTAAACATATACATGTGTGGAAGCTTCTCTTTGCATAATTTTGTTACTGATGCATCTATATTTTTCCTCTTAACTTGGGGCTCTTTTAAAAAGGAAGCACCTCATGTGTGAGAATTGGTTGTATTTACTATTTTCTATACAACCTGAATGTACTAGAAGGATCAACATTCATGAAACTATAACCAGCCATAGTAATCTTGCTATTGATATATACACACTGAAAGTCTAAAGACATGCTAGTAAAAGCTACTTTCTTTGAAAGCAGCAATACCATTTATATTCAATGGGACTGCCATTGCCGCACCTTTGATTGCTTTTTAATCTTGCTATACATATATACACACTGGAAGTCTGAAAATATGCTGGGAAAAGCTACTTGCTTTGAAAGAGGCAATAAGGTTTATATTCAGCGGGACTGCAATTGTGACACCTTATAGCTACAACTCCTCTTGAAATTGAATTGTGAAAGGATGTGTCATATTGGAAGTGAAACTGTGTGCATGTAAGCTCTAATCAAGCTCTTCTGGTGAAATTCAACTTTTTTTACGACATAGTAACACAGTTATGTTTGATGGCCATGAAGGCATCAACACAAACACGTGTTTTTAATTCACTCATTTATTGTATGGTTTTGAATCATGTTAGACACATCCTAGTTTTGGAATTGAACTGTCTAAACATACAGACACCTATTATCATGCTAGCACACAGTTTTCGCCGAACGACTCCACCGGCGACCACCATCCTCCGTGGAACGCATTCCCTCATCGCGAGCTAGCGTACTCTCCGAGCAGGCCTCCTCCCGGCAAGCTTCACCGAGCACCAACCTGCGGGTCCACATCCTCCATGTCCTCTGCAATGAAGCAACAGAGCATCTACCCTCCGCAATGTTCTTCCCCTGGATCAATAGCGCTGCCTCCTTTTCCCCTTTATTTGTCAGGTGAGATTTCATATTTTGTGCCTTTTTTCTTCCGAGCTAGTTCTACTGTCCTCACCAAAAGAGCAGGCCAGCAATTTGGAATATCTGATAAAGTTGTTAGCTTGTGCTGCTACGAAATGTGTAAAAGTGTAATAGTCTTGAAATGGTTCTAAAAATGGAACTAAAAAATAAACATAGATGAACACTAGTACTGTTAGTAGCCCTTCAGATCGAAGGACAAGGACCATTGTTGATTAATAAGTGCATAGCTTAATTAGATTCGCTGACACCTGACTAAGTTGTTGAGTTGAGCTATGGAGTTCATTTTAATTTGAGAAGAAAGCTAATCATTTTAAGTCTTCAGTCCACCTGTTTAGTCCACCTGACTAAGTTGTTTAGTTGATGCCCCAAAGTAGAACCATCTTTGTTTGTGTTGTGTGAAATACGATATGTGTACAGAACAGGTGCTGTGCTTTTATGGTATAGATGATGACATTCTTACTGCTATTTTGGTTTTTGTATTTTCTGAAATGACATGTTTCAGTTCATTATATTGTGTTGTGTGATGGCATTCCTTCTCCATATTGTATTTCTTGTTGCCTGTACTAGATACGGGTGATATGCATTTTGTTACTACATTTTTTCCTTAATAGAAGTATACTTTCTGTCGCATGTTAGGCAATTTTAGTGAAACTGGTCAAGAATTGACAAGAGTAGGATGGATAAAGCTAGAAGTACACAAGCACATATTGATGGGGTAAAGAAATTCATAAATTTGGGAAGTGACCTGACCTGATAGGCGGGGTGGCTTGGCGGCTGCCAGCGACTTCCGAGCAGGTGGGCAAGAGCAGCAATCTTGACCTGTTCCGTCGGCGCAAGTAATCGGTTCCTCGATGCTTCCTTTCACCCCACAGTATACACGTACAGTGCTGCATTACCTTGTTATTCCTGGAGACTCTGTACAAATGTTTATCTCAGTGCAAGAAAAAGAAAGATTTGAACTGAGCATGTTTTGCCTATTTGCACATGACAGATTTTTGGCTTCGAGCTAGAACTCAGTGTTAAACTCTACTATTAGTTTTGGCTTGCTACACTGTTAGAGGGTATTCTCTTCAATGAATTCTATTAAACACAAGCTAAGATGCATGAGATACAGAGAGAAATCAGTAACCAACGGTTATTTCATTAGTTTTTTCTTCTATATACATATGATATACACTATATATACGTAGTTTTTAAAATTGATGTGGGCCTGCCCCTGCCTATTTGCACAGAGTTTTGCCTATTTGTACTGTTGTACTCTGTATAGTATAGAGTTTTGCCTACTTGCGCTACCGTATTGTGTATAGTACAGAGTTTTGCCTATTTGTACACAGCTTTGACTATTTGTTCAAAATAGTACTATATAGAGTGTTGCCTATTTGTAGAGTTTAACTCGGTGCAAAAAAATGATTCGAACTCAGAGTACTAAATTAACTCTAGAGATGATGCTATACATGTTTAACTCAGTTTTAGTCATTGCTTTTGCAAGTCAATTGTACAGGTTCCTGTTTTCCTTATTTGCACATGAAGATATTGTATGTGTACTTCAAACAATTCCTGCTTGATCTAATGATGTAACATTGCTTGCAGTGATGATGAAGTGATGCACATTTAGAAGAGTTCTATTTATGCCGATGAGTTAAACTGCAGCATGTCAAAATCTTTAATGTGCTAATTTAAAATCTGAAACGAGAGCTCCATTTTGAGTTTCTTATTTGTTGCAGGTTTCCCTACAGAAGTTGATGGGGGTTTCGAAGATCTTCAAGCTGCTGAAGATTTGGGAGATTCGGAAGATCTTTAAGCTGTTGAAGATATGGTAGAGTGATTATGCTTTGTTTGTGGAACCTATACACTTGCTCTGCTCATTTTGCCGGTTGTTAGGCCACAATATGCTCATTTTGGTTGTGTGGCACCCCAGAAACATATGTTCTTTTGTGGCACACATGTAGAAACATATATGTATTGTACCTTTTGTGGCACAACCTGCTTATATATATATGGTTGTTATGTTAATTTATCGAATTGACTTTAAGGTTTTGGAGTGAAGTGTATGAATGAGACATGTTACTTTGATTGAAGTGTATGGATGAGACATGTTACTTTGATTGAAGTGTATGGATGAGACATGTTACTTTGAGTGAAGCGTATGTATAAATTGTGTAATATGTACTGATTGTTTGAACATAATGAATGAATATTACATTAGGGATGCCTATAACTATTTGGTAGTGAAATCTATGTGCCGGCATAAAAACTGCCGGGTAAACGAGCTTCTGCAGGCAGTTGGACTGCCGGTAATTGATGTCTCATGTACTTTGACCAATCTGCCGGGAGAAAACAAACTGATGGCAAATAGACGGGCAAGGGCAAAGAAACTGCCGGCACAAATTATATGCCGGGAGAAGTTATCCCCGGCAGCCATTCTCATGGCGGTTCTATCTGCCGGGGGAAACACTGTCCTGGCAGTTTACCTGCCCTTGAAAGTGCTTTCTCCCGGCAGTTTTTCTGTCCTTACATCAGTGTTGTGGTGTAGTGATTAAGAGAATCGTTCGGTTGCTGGATGTAGCAGAAGTCGGTCTTATGACCGAAGGCAGCCCTGCTGCCCCTTGTCTTCTTGTCCTTGACCTCTCCACCCCTTGCTTGGTAGTAAAACATAGCACTGTCGAGAACATCCTTGATGTGGGTGTAATCCTTTTTGTGAATGTTCTTCGACGAGTCCAAGTAAAGAGCGTGGGAGAATCGGGGGTAGAGGATGATGAGTAGTCTTGAGTTTGTTAGGAAGCCGTTGTCTCTTTGCTTTCTGTTCTACACCGGCTTCGCTCCCCGAGGCAGCGTTGGTCTCAGTCGCAGCGCTGGTCTCGGTGACGGTCTGAGTCTCAGCGCCGGTCTCAGTCTTAGCACCGGTCTCAGTCTCAGCGCCAGTCTCGATGCCGGTCTGAGTCTCAGCGCCGGTCTCAGTCTCAGCACCAGTCTGCATGTCGGTCTCAGTCCCTGATGCCACCGGTTGATCGTCGGCAAGGCTAAAAAATTCTTCTACCGCCCAGTAGACGTCGTCGCAATCACCAGAACCCTGTCCTTCATCATTGCTAGCCATGTTTCCTACGATTAAATGTAGTAAATTAATTCTAGACCTAATAAAATGAATAATGACATACAAAAGGCCTATTTTTGTAGGAACGTTGACTCCTTCCTGGTGCGGAAAATCCCGGGCACTCGATATGTCCTAGTTTGTAGCACTCAGCTTCATTCAAACAACAAAGCCACTTGGGCACAAACAACATGACCACTTCAATGAAAAGATATACTCAACAATAAAAGTCTAGGAAGGGATCATCTTTAAAATAAAACTTGCCTAAATAACCTAGACAATTAACCTAATTAAACTAGTTAACCTGACTAGTTCTCTGTCAAAGCCCAAACTAAATTTTTGCACTAACCTAGGTAATTAACCTAATTAAACTAGTTAACCTAACTACTTCTCTGTCAATGCCCTAACTAAATTTTTGCACTAACCTAGATAATTAACATAATTAAACTAGCTAACCTATGCATGAGAGAGAGAGGAGAGGTGGGGGCTTACAGATGATGGCTCCAGTGGTGTCGAGGGAGGTAGTGGTGGCGAGGGAGGCAGGGGCGTCTTCGGTACGGCGAGGGAGGCAGTTGTGGCGAGGGAGGATCAGGTGGCGTCGACGGCAGCTCCGGTGGTGTTGATGAGGCCGCGTGGCTCCGTGGCGTTGGGGGCGGCTCCGGTGGCGTCGACGGAGCACGGCTCTGGTGGCTCCGGGGGCGTCGACGTCGGCAGGAGACGGCGGCAAAGTGCGGCGACGGCGAATCGGGGAGACGGCGGCGGGGTGGGTCGAGAGATTTGGAGGGCAAGTGTAACGCCCTCGATGCGGCTATATCTCCCACGTGTCGAAGCGCGACTTAGAGGCATAACCGCATTGAAAGCAATGTCGCAAGTGAGGTAATCTTCACACAACCCATGTAATACATAAGGGAAAATGATACATAGTTGGCTTACAATCGCCACTTCACACAATACAAGAATAAAGCATTACATCATCCAGATACAATCAAGGCCCGACTACGGAGCCAAAATAAAAGTAGACTACCCCAAATGCTACACAGATCCCCGATCGTCCCGACTGGACTCCACTACTGATCAACTAGAACGAAACAACACAAAGGACAAGATCTTCATCGAGCTCCTCCTGAGCTTGGTTGCGTCACCTGCTCGGTAACATCGGCACCTGCAAACTAGTTTTGGAAGTATCTGTGAGTCACGGGGACTCAGCAATCTCAAACCCTCGCGATCAAGACTATTTAAGCTTATAGGAAGGGTAAAAGGTATGAGGTGGAGCTGCAGCAAGCAACTAGCATATATGGTGGCTACCATACACAAAAGAGAGCGAGAAGAGAAGGCAAAAGCATGGTCGAGAATCTATGATCAAGAAGTGATCCTAGAACTACCTACGTCAAGCATTACTCCAACACCGTGTTCACTTCTCGGACTCTGCCGGAAAGAGACCATCACGGTTACACACGCGGTTGATACATTTTAATTAAGATCAACTTCAGGTTTTCTACAACCGGACATTAACAAATTCCCATCTGCCCATAACCGCGGGCACGGCTTTCGAAAGTTCAAATCCCTGCAGGGGTGTCCCAACTTAGCCCATCACAAGCTCTCACGGTCAACGAAGGATATTCCTTCTAGCGGGAGGACCCGATCAGACTCGGAATCCCGGTTACAAGACATTTCGACAATGGTAAAACAAGACCAGCAAAGCCACCCAGATGTGCCGACAAATCTCGATAGGAGCTGCACATATCTCGTTCTCAGGGCACACCGGATGAGCCAGACATCGGGTGGGCCAGCCCAGAGTTGCCCCTAGTAGCCTCGGGCATCGCTCAGTTGGACCAACACTTAGAGAAGCACAGGCCCCGGGGGTTAAAATAAGATGACCCTTGAGCCGGCCGACTCAAGGGAAAGAAAAGGCTAGGTGGCAAATGGTAAAACCAATGTTGGGCCTTGCTGGAGGAGTTTTATTGAAGGCGAATTGTCAAAGGGTTCCCATTATAACCCAACCGCGTAAGGAACGCAAAATCCGGGAACATAACACCGATTTGACGGAAACTAGGGCGGCAAGAGTGGAACAAAACACCAGGCATAAGGCCGAGCCTTCCACCCTTTACCAAGTATATAGATGCATTAATTAAATAAGATATATTGTGATATCCCAAGAAGTAAACATGTTCCAACAAGGAAGAACATCTCCATGTTCCAACAAGGAACAAACTTCAATCTTCACCTGCAACTAACAATGCTATAAGAGGGGCTGAGCAAAGCGGTAACATAGCCAAACAACGGTTTGCTAGGACAAGGTGGGTTAGAGGCTTGGTTCAACAATATAGGAGGCACGATAAGCAAGTGGTAGGTATCGCAGCATAGGCATAGCAAAAGAGCGAGCATCTAGCAAAGCAAAGATAGTAGTGATTTCGAGGGTATGGTCATCTTGCTTGAAATCCCGCAAGGAAGAAGAACGAGTCCATGAAGAAGACAAACGGACGTAGTCGAATGGATCCTCACAAACGCAACGTTATCGGAACCAACCCGAAGAAGCAACACCGGAAAGAAGCAAACAACATAGTAAACAACCACCACATAAGGATGACACGATGCGCAAACAAGTATGATGCATGTCCGGTTTAATGAGGCATGGCATGGCAAAGTGCACAAGCAAATTCTACAAATTAAGTGGAGCACAATATGCAACGAGTTGCATATTGACGGAACACCACATCAATTATTTAGTTCTCTCTCGTTTATGTACTCAACAAAATTAAATGTTGGTTAGCATGGGAAGGGGTGAAGCACAGCAAAACTACCTATCTAGGTAAGTTTAAATGAGGCCGGAAACAACGAACAACAATTCCGGTAAAACCCCATATGCATATTTTGGTTATGGTACTGTTCTGCCCTAAACCACATTTTAGAGTTGTTAAACATGCAAAGTAAGACCACCATGTTAAACTAGGCATTTTTCTACCCCATTTACATATAAAGTTTATAAAATTCCGAGTTACGGTTAAAAAGTTATGAAATAAATCATTTTAGCAAGTTATTTAAGCAAATTTAAACAAACAGCTTTTTAAGCATTTTAAACATGGATGAAAATGACATATTATAAAACTAGACAAAATTCTAAGCAACTTTCATGTTAGGTTTGTTTAAATCCGATGCACGGTTGATGAGTTTTTATATGCATGAAGTGCAAGGGTTTTCCTACAAATATGTAAAACCCTGGTTAATTAACAAATTCGCAAAACCATAAAAAAACAACCACTGGGCCAAAATTGTCTGGCCCAGCTACACAGGGGGGGGTTTGGCGGCTGCTCACCACCGGGCCTTGGCCCAACTGGTTGAGAGGGAAGGCCTGCAGGGGGGCGATGCTGGGCTTGGGTGCGGTCATCAAGCGCTGATGCTGGTCCGGCCTTGCTGGAGGAGTTAGCGGGCGTTGAAGCGGCCCTGTTCGATGCAGAGGAGGCGCGCCCTCTTCTCGACAGGAAGCAGAAGCAGAAGCAGAGCAGCGGCGGTGCAAACTCCAGCAAAGACGAGGACTGAAGGCAACGACGACTTGGCGGAGGCCGGCTGGATCTGGAGCGGGCTGGACCTTGGCAACCGAAGGCGGCCCAAGGCGCGGGAGTCCACGTGCGGCTGCAGTCAACGACGATGAGTGGTGCTCCTGCTGCTCGTTGAAGTGGAAGCCGAGGACGGCGCGATGGAATTGAGGTAGCAGCGGCGCTGGAAGGTGCAGGGACCTCGAGGAACGGTGGAACGGGGCGGCATCGAGCGGATCTGGACGGTGGGGTCGAGGAGGACGATGGCGGCGTCCGACGACGGCGGCGTCCGATGACGGGGCGAGCGAGGCAACCTCCATGAAGAAGATGGAGACGGCTGGGTTCATGGTCTGTGGAGGATGACGGGCTCAGGAATGAGGGGATGCGGGAGCTTCTATTGCTGCTTGCCGGCGTCGGGTGCTGGTCGCGGTCGGGCTTTGGGCAGGGGAGGAGCACGGCGAAGTCGAGACAGAGGCGAGGTCGGACATCGGTGGCGCCCACGGCGTGTTCTTGGCTAGGGCGTAGCTGCTCCTGCAGCAGATGGGCAGAAAACAAAGGGTTCAGAGAGGGGAAACGGGATGAGCATGAGAAGGATAAGAAGGAGGCGTCGGATGGGGACTGCCTGGGTGACGACGATGACTGGGTTCAAGTTGTGGTCGTCATTCTTGATGCGGCAGAGGAAGCTGGAGCGAGTCCTCGCGAGGAAGATGGTGGAGGCCGAGCGCGTTGGAGGAGTGGATCTCGGGCACGGGACGAGGTGGATCGAGGGGAAGGCTTGGGTGGAGTCCGGTTGGTGGAGATGGATCTCGGTGGGATGCGGGAAGGCAAGGACGAACGCTGCTCTGGTTGGTGGGTGGATGAACACGAGGTGGATGCGGGATGGATCCCGAAGTGGATTCGTTGGAGTTGCGGCGGCGATGAGTGGATAGGGGAGGATCCCTAGAAAATAGGGTTTGGTCTAGATTTAGACTAGGGAGTATATATATAAGGAAAGAGGGAGAGTTTATGGGCTAATCCGTCCCTCCAATTAAAATCGAGCGGTCGAGAAAAATAGACTAGGAAGTCCAAATAAAAAAATGGTGATGTTTTGTAGACGTTTGGGGATGATCCGGACCCAATGGTGATGACTCCCCGGGTCGGGTTCGGGACAATTTTCGGACGCGCGCGCGAGGAGGGCCCCGGGCTGATGAGAGAGGTCAGGTTGGACGTGGCGGTAGGTAGTGAGCTGTGTAGACGGTCTCGAGTTGAGAGAAGAGAAGAGAGGGAGGCCCGGCGACTGTTTCTGGAGACCGAAAAAGTCCGACGTTAGACCGGCTATACTGCCGCTATAGTTTAACGGTTGGGCTATCGAACGAACTCCGAATGTGATGAAACTTGACAGGCGGTCTATCTACACTATAATAAGATCGCACGCCAACTTTCAACCCAATCCGAGAACATTTTCCGGCCACATATAAAATAATATTTCGGAGGTGCCACGGGCGCGTGCAAGTGTGGTTGGGCTCAGAACGGACAATGGACGGAACGAGGAGGCCGGGACAGATGCAAGTTTTTAAACATGATGATGCAATGCACATGATGACATGATAAGATGCAACATGCAAGCAAATGACATGGCAACAACAGCGAAAAACTGGAAGACACCTGGCACATCGGTCTCGGGGCGTCACAACACTCCACCACTACGAGAGGATCTCGTCCCGAGATCTAGAATGGCACCAGAGGGACAACGGAAGAGAAAAAGGAGAGGTAAACTAAGTTGCTCCTTTGACAAACGAGTGAAACCAAAGAACCTTGAGAGGTTGAACAAATTCGAGAAAAGAATACAACAAAGGTGAACAAGGTGGAAAACACTCCATTAGAAAAGAGGGACAAAGAACATTGCGAAAAACCTTGAGGTTGAAGGGCAAGATATATATTGAAACCACTCCAGTTAAGAAGTTAAGCAAGACTTGATAATATTAAAAGAACTTGAACAAAAGGGTACAACACTCCGGTTAAATGGATAAGCATGAAAAGAACAAGAACCTGACAAGAACAGAAGAAGGTTTGAAGAGAGCAGCATCACAATGCCTCCGGAAGAAATGAGATAATGGAATGGAATGAGCGGAGGAGGAAAACAATATCTTCTATCTCGATTGAGATTGAAGCATCTTTAGGAGAAGGTTCGAACGTAGTTGTTGGAAAAAAACCAACAACGAAAAGAGTAATCTTGTAGTGGACTTATGGAGAACAACTCAAAACTATGAGGTGAGATTCTGCCACTCACGGGAAAAAATGGATTGATATTACAAGGAGACGAGAAACTATATCACCAGGAGGATAAATGAAGAACTTGGGTCATTTATAAGCACCATAAATAGCAACAGTCCTTAGGGAAAGCTTTAGGTGAATATAACCGAAGATAAATCCAAAGAAGAAATTGATGGGTTTAAATATCTCATTCCTGACAACTTTTGAATCATGAAACATGAAGGGAAATTGTCAAGAAAGACATAACACCATCTCAAAAGAAAAGTTAAAAAGAATTGCACTCCGGATTGCAAGAAGAAGAATGATTGAGCTCCTTAAAACAATCTCGATGAAAACTTCGAAAAGGAAATAAATGCTTGATAAACCATCATGTAGTGCCTCCATGAAGAACTCCGGTAACAAAGAATGATCAAACGAAAGGAAAAAGAGGTTGAAAACACAAGGTGAATCCTTGTACCGATTTAGATGAATCTCCGTGGTGAAATAGTTGAAAAGATTGGAACTCCGGGAAAAAGAGAAGATGAACAATTGAAATCAGGAATTTGATGAACCTCCGGAATAAGGAATTAATCACTTGGATGAACAAGAATAAGAATTATATTATGCTTAACCTTCACCAATTAAATTGATGACAAACAACGGATTTGGCATACTACTTATTCTCGTAGAAAGGATTAAGATAGATATAGCGTCAACTTGGAAAGGTCTTCCATGAACCATCGGTCGGGTTGAAACAACGAATAAATTGATATGATGAATGAAGGAAGACAAAATCTTGGAAGAACCACCGTAAGAATTGAGAATGAACGAAAATACATGAGAGAGTTTAGATACAAGAGAACAAAGAGATCATGAACTGATTAGAGAATATACTTGAATGATGCACCTGTTAGATTTGGAGAATGAGAGCTGAAAGCTGGAATGAATAATCCTGAATTGATGGCCTTCATATAAACAAACCGAAAAGACTCCTGAATTACTCCGAATGGGTGAAAAGAATTCTCATAATCAAAACAAATATGAGGGGATGGCAACAAGCTAGAATCACGAATCTTGAAGAGAATGGAGCAGGATTGAGAGAAAATCTTCTTCGGTCTTCAAATTTTGAATTACGACGAGAAATACCACCATGAATTGTTTAGACACTCTGGAAGAATCGAAACAAAGAGGTTGAGCCAATGATGAAAAGAATTTGAAAGATCTTGGAGAAACCCTCTGACTGATGAAAATTCATTCTTACGTCAAACTTCAAAAGAATTTAGGCTAGCTCCGGGAAAAATTAGAAGAGTCAGGTAAGATCCTGTTAAAAGACCTGTGGGTTAGGGCCCACTCAAAAAAACACCGTTGAACAATTTAAAAGAGAGAATGCACCGGTTGAATTAAAAGACTTGAATGAGATAACAACCTCGAGAAAGGTTGAACTGATCTTGAAAGACAAGACGAGCCTTCTGAGATATCTTTAGCACTCCCGAACAACTGAATAGCGAGAAGTAAATTATTATGATGTGCAATGGTATGAGAGGGTATTTGAAACGAGGAAAAAGGGGTATGAGATCAACACCGAAAGCTTGATTTGAATCCACCAGAGAAGAAAACGAGTGAAGAGCGACGAGCTTGAAGCTCCGTTAGAATCTTCATGAGAATCACCGAGTAAGAACATGAAGGAAAGAATGGAGAGACTTCACATGAATCAAAGGATACTTGATTAAGAAATCTGAGTCCTTGAAGAAAAAGGGTGGGTGGGAGGGAAAAACAAAGGCAACTTGGAGACGGATGAAACAAACACCGTTGAGAAGAACTGATACTTGATCTTGCAGATGTTGAAATGATCGGATCCACTTGAAGAGAAACACACGAGTGGAACTGGATTTACATGACAATCTCGATTATCAAGAAGGATTAGTATTCACATCGGAGTATGAGAACACCGCTTAGGAACAGGTATGGAATCAACATTTGACTTCGAAGCAACTCGAATACCATAACTCAAAACAAAACAAAGGATTGGCTTGCAAAATAAGCTGGAACAAACATATGATAGAGATTTCGTCCGAAGTGTCTACACGGGCTCGATCGTACAACACCATCATGTACAAGGCAGTGCACATGACATACGAAGCGTCCCCGAGTCGGCATAGCCAAGGACTCTTTAAGACACAACGAGACCACTGTAAAAACGACCGTGAATAGGCGGACCACTAGACGTCGAACCCCAATTTCATATCATACATCTGTTGGAAAAATATCCTAAGAGCTACTTGAATTCCCACTTATAAACTCCCGAAACTTTCCGGTTATGCAATCAAGTGTTGGGATAGAGGGGAAGCATAATATCTCACCCAAACTAGCAAATCCTACATCCAGTTGTATCCATCCTTCAACACATAACCAAGAAACCTTCGGAAATCATCTACCTCAACCTTCGAAAAGCATCCGTTATACGAGTTATGGCAATACTCCCGAACTCCCGCCCCAGTACTGGGTGGCGTCGAGGTTATCTCACCAACAACTGCATAAAAGAGATTTTCGATGTCGACGAACTAAAGTCAGGTATTCCAGAACTGCAACGATAAAATTATGACGACAACACCTCGGAGCTCAACTCCCCGAGACACTGCCACAAAACCCCCGACAGGAGGCACCAAGACAATGTTCTCATCACAAAACCATCGGAACGATTCCAAGATACCCGCGTGATCCTAAAAAAAATTAGTGAAATTTGAGAAAAGAAGAGTCAAAACTCTACATCAGGATGTCTTACCAGAGCGATGAGGAGACTGGGAAGTAAAAAGAATTCCTACATTCTCCGATATATAATTCCTAAATGACTCAAAACATATTTCTAGACACAACTCGGCCGCTAAAAACGATCAAGCAATGGGGCTCCTAAGGTCGCAATGAGGAGACTGGGAAGTAAAAAGAATTCCTAAACTCTCCGATATATAATTCCTAAATGACTCAAAACATTTTTCTAGACACAACTCGGCTGCTAAAAACGATCAAGCAATGGGGCTCCTAAGGTCGGGGAAGGCTCTGATACCAACTTGTAACGCCCTCGATGCGGTTATATCTCCCACGTGTCGAAGCACGACTTAGAGGCATAACCGCATTGAAAGCAATGTCACAAGTGAGGTAATCTTCACACAACCCATGTAATACATAAGGGAAAAGGATACATAGTTGGCTTACAATCGCCACTTCACACAATACAAGAATAAAGCATTACATCATCCAAATACAATCAAGGCCCGACTACAGAGCCAAAATAAAAGTAGACTACCCCAAATGCTACACAGATCCCCGATCGTCCCGACCGGGCTCCACTACTGATCAACTAGAACGAAACAACACAAAGGACAAGATCTTCATCGAGCTCCTCCTGTGCTTGGTTGCGTCACCTGCTCGGTAACATCGGCACATGCAAACTAGTTTTGGAAGTATCTGTGAGTCACGGGGACTCAGCAATCTCACACCCTCGCGATTAAGACTATTTAAGCTTATAGGAAGGGTAAAAGGTATGAGGTGGAGCTGCAGCAAGCGACTAGCATATATGGTGGCTACCATACGCAAAAGAGAGCGAGAAGAGAAGGCAAAAGCACGGTCGAGAATCTATGATCAAGAAGTGATCCTAGAACTACCTACGTCAAGCATTACTCCAACACCGTGTTCACTTCCCGGACTCCGCCGGAAAGAGACCATCACGGTTACACACGCGGTTGATACATTTTAATTAAGGTCAACTTCAGGTTTTCTACAACCGGACATTAACAAATTCCCATCTGCCCATAACCGCGGGCACGGCTTTCGTAAGTTCAAATCCCTGCAAGGGTGTCCCAACTTAGCCCATCACAAGCTCTCACGGTGAACGAAGGATATTCCTTCTAGCGGGAAGACCCGATCAGACTCGGAATCCCGGTTACAAAACATTTCGACAATGGTAAAACAAGACCAGCAAAGCCACCCAGATGTGCCGACAAATCCCGATAGGAGCTGCACATATCTCGTTCTCAGGGCACACCGGATGAGCCAGACGTCGGGTGGGCCAGCCAGAGTTGCCCCTGGTAGCCTCGGACATCGCTCAGTTGGACCAGCACTTAGAGAAGCA
>NC_041392.1:424111190-424132853 GCF_002162155.2 Triticum dicoccoides | reverse complement strand
AATAAGATGACCCTTGAGCCGGCCGACTCAAGGAAAAGAAAAGGCTAGGTGGCAAATGGTAAAACCAATGTTGGGCCTTGCTGGAGGAGTTTTATTCAAGGCGAATTGTCAAGGGGTTCCCATTATAACCCAACCGCGTAAGGAACACAAAATCCGGGAACATAACACCGATTTGACGGAAACTAGGGCGGCAAGAGTGGAACAAAACACCAGGCATAAGGCCGATCCTTCCACCCTTTACCAAGTATATAGATGCATTAATTAAATAAGATATATTGTGATATCCCAACAAGTAAACATGTTCCAACAAGGAACAACATCTCCATGTTCCAACAAGGAACAAACTTCAATCTTCACCTGCAACTAACAACGCTATAAGAGGGGCTAAGCAAAGCGGTGGCCAAACAACGGTTTGCTAGGACAAGGTGGGTTAGAGGCTTGGTTCAACAATATAGGAGGCATGATAAGCAAGTGGTAGGTATCGCAGCATAGGCATAGCAAAAGAGCGAGCATCTAGCAAAGCAAAGATAGTAGTGATTTAGAGGGTATGGTCATCTTGCCTGAAATCCCGCAAGGAATAAGAACGAGTCCATGAAGAAGACAAACGGACGTAGTCGAATGGATCCTCACAAACACAACGTTATCGGAACCAACCCGAAGAAGCAACACCGGAAAGAAGCAAACAACATAGTAAACAACCACCACATAAGCATGACACGATGCGCAAACAAGTATGATGCATGTCCGGTTTAATGAGGCATGGCATGGCAAAGTGCACAAGCAAATTCTACAAATTAAGTGAAGCTCAATATGCAACGAGTTGCATATTGACGGAACACCACATCAATCATTTAGTTCTCTCTCGTTTATGTACTCAACAAAATTAAATGTTGGTTAGCATGGGAAGGGGTGAAGCACAACAAAACTACCTACCTAGGCAAGTTTAAATGAGGCCGGAAACAACGAACAACAATTCCGGTAAAACCCCATATGCATATTTTGGTTATGGTACTGTTCTGCCGTAAACCATATGTTAGAGATGTTAAACATGCAAAGTAAGACCACCATGTTAAACTAGGCATTTTTCTACCCCATTTATATATAAAGTTTATAAAATTCCGAGTTATGGTTAAATAGTTATGAAATAAATCATTTTAGCAAGTTATGTAAGAAAATTTAAACAAACATCATTTTAAGCATTTTAAACATGGATGAAAATGACATATTATAAAACTAGACAAAATTCTAGGCAACTTTCATGTTAAGTTTGTTTAAATCCGATGCACGGTTGATGAGTTTTTATATGCATGAAGTGCAAGGGTTTTCCTGCAAATATGTAAAACCCTGGTTAATTAACAAATTCGCAAAACCATAAAAAAACAACCACTGGGCTGAAATTGTCTGGCCCAGCTACACAGGGGGTGTTTGGTGGCTGCTCACCACCGGGCCTTGGCCCAACTGGTGGAGAGGGAAGGCCTGCAATGGGGCGATGCTGGGCTTGGGTGTGATCATCAAGCGCTGATGCTGGGCTGGCCTTGCTGGAGGAGTCAGTGGGTGTTGGAGCGGCCCCGTTCGATGCGGAGGAGGCGCGCCCTCTTCTCGACAGGAAGCAAAAGCAGAGCAGCAACGACGAGGGCTGAAGGCAGCGGCGACTTGGTGGAGGCCGGCCGGATCTGGAGTGGGCTGGACCTTGGCAACCGAAGGCGGCCCAAGGCGCGGGAGTCCACGTGCGGCTGCAGTCAACGACGATTAGTGGTGCTCCTGCTGCTTGTTGAAGTGGAAGCCGAGGACGGCGCGATGGAATTGAGGCAGCAGCGACGCTGGAAGGTGCAGGGACCTCGAGGAACGGCGGAACGGGGCGGCACCGAGCGGATCTGGATGGTGGGGTCGAGGAGGACGATGACGGCGTCTGACGACGGCGGCGTCCGACGACGGGGCGAGCAAGGCAACCTCCGTGAAGAAGATGGAGACGGCTGGGTTCATGGTCTGTGGAGGACGATGGTCTCGGGAACGAGGGGATGCGGGAGCTTCTGTTGCTGCTTGCCGGCGTCGGGTGCTGGTCGTGCTCGGGCTTTGTGCAGGGGAGGAGCACGGCGAAGTCGAGACAGAGGCGAGGTCGGACAGCGGAGGCACCAACGGCGTGCTCCTGGCTAGGGCGTAGCTGCTCCTGCAGCAGATGGGCAGAAAACAAAGGGTTCAGAGAGGGGAAACGGGATGAGCATGAGAAGGATAAGAAGGGGGCGTCGGATGGGGACTGCCTGGGTGACGACGATGACTGGGTTCAAGTTGTGGTCGTCGTTCTTTATGCGGCAGAGGAAGCTGGAGCGAGTCCTCGCGAGGAAGATGGTGGAGGCCGAGCGCGTTGGAGGAGTGGATCTCGGGCACGGGGACGAGGTGGATCGAGGGGAAGGCTTGGGTGGAGTCCGGTTGGTGGAGATGGATCTCGGTGGGATGCGGGCAGGCAAGGACGAATGCTGCTCTGGTTGGTGGGTGGATGAACACGAGGTGGATGCGGGATGGATCCCGAAGTGGATCCGTTGGAGTGGCGGCGTCGATGAGTGGATAGGGGAGGATCCCTAGAAAATAGGGTTTGGTCTAGATTTAGAGTAGGGAGTATATATATAAGGAAAGAGGGAGAGTTTAGGGGCTAATCCGTCCCTCCAATTAAAATCGAGCGGTCGAGAAAAATAGAGTAGGAAGTCCAAATAAAGAAAGGGTGATGTTTTGTAGACGTTTGGGGATGATCCGGACCCAACGGTGATGACTCCCCGCGTCGGGTTCGGGACAATTTTCGGACGCGCGCGCGAGGAGGGCCGCAGGCTGGCGAGAGAGGTCAGGTTGGACCTGGCGGTAGGTAGTGAGCTGTGTAGACGGCCTCGAGCTGAGAGAAGAGAAGAAAGGGAGGCCCAGCGACTGTTTTCGGAGACCGAAAACGTCCGACGTTAGACCGGCTATACTGCCGCTATAGTTTAATGGTTGGGCTATCAAACGAACTCTGAATACGATGAAACTTGACAGGCGGTCTATCTACACTATAATAAGACCGCACGCCAACTTTCAACCCAACCCGAGAACATTTTCCAGCCACATATAAAATAATATTTCGGAGGTGCCGCAGGCGCGTGCAAGTGTGGTTGGGCTCAGAACGGACAACGGACGGAACGAGGAGGCCGAGACAGATGCAAGTTTTTAAACATGATGATGCAATGCACATGATGACATGATAAGATGCAACACACAAGCAAATGACATGGCAACAACAGCGAAAAACTGGAAGACACCTGGCACATCGGTCTCGGGGCGTCACAGCAAGTGGTGGCCGGGGGGGAACGGTTTTTTGGTTAAGTCAAAACTAGCGGTAGCGCGTTTCGCAGAACACGCTATAGCAAAGGTAGCTATAGCGCTTTTTCCAAACCGTGCTACTGCTATACATATGTAATTTTCTCTCTTTTTTATTTCCTTTTCTGTTTCTATAGCGGGGGTCCTGGAAACGCGTTGTAGCTGCGTTAGCTACAGCGCCTCTTACTAACAAACGCTACAACTAATCATTTTTCTGTTTTTTCGCTTTTTCATTTATTTTGCTTTACATTATATTTTTTTCTTTCTCCTTTTTCTGTTTCTTTCATTTTCATTTACTTTTCTATTTGTTTTTCATTTTATTTTATTTCCATTAGCAGTAGCGTTGTTACAGGGAAACGCGCTGCTACTCATGCGTAGCCCATCGTTCCAGCAATGGGAATATTAGTGGTAGCGCTTTTATGGGCACACACGCTACTGCTAGGATCGTATCTGCAGCGTGGTTTATTCTGAACCGCTACTGCTATCTAGCACTAGCGCCCTTTTTTAACCCGCGCTGTTGCCAAATTTCTGTGTATAAGGTTTTCCCCAGTAGTGACACCGCGCTCTCCCGTCGCCCTCCGCACACCCTCGACGCCGCCCCCGACCCCGACCTCGACGCCTCCCCTGACCCTACCTCGCCACCGCCCTACATCGCTGCCCTCCGCTGCATGCCCGAGCCCGAGCCCGACTGTAATGCCCCGAGACCGATGTGCCAGGTGTCGTCTAGTTATTCGCTGTTGTTGCCTTCATCATTGCATCATGTGCATTGCATCATGTCATCATGCCATCATCTCATAAATCTTCTGCATCTCAACTAAATAAATTGTGTGGATCTTCGATCCATTTAAATCGAGGAAAGAGTGATTTCTCTTTATAACATATCATCCTAATATTTAGGGAGTTATTATAAATATTCCATTAATTTGGAATCACCAAAACACATTTGCAAGTAATTACCCAGGCCTTTGTTACCACACATCTTGACCTCAAACTTTGTCCATAAATTCATTCTTCATATTTCGGAGCTCCACCAAAAATCCGAACATTTTGGACCTTCCCAACCCTCACTTCCTATTCAAATCATTTGAATTTAAATCAAATGAGTTTGAATTTAAATATCTCAATCTTGGCCTTTTCTATTTTTCTCGAAGCAAGCACATTTTTGCGACCTCAAGAAAACTATCCTCATGCCCAGATTCCATCCCTAACTTCTCTTTCTTTTCTTTCTCTTTTTCTGTTTTGTTTTGAAATGGAAAAGGAGAATTTAGAGAAAGGGAGAGAGAGGAGGGAAGTCAGCCCACCCGGGCCTCTCCATCCCCACCGGCCTGTTAGACCTCCTCCCAACTGGGCCTCCCACGCCGGCCCATCTAATCCTAACCCTAGCCCAGAACACCCCTCCCGACCCCCTGGTCTCTCCCCCTCGCTTTCCCCTTGCGCCGCCAGGGAGGACCGAGCCCGATCCCACTTCTCTCCTCGATTTCCTCCTCCTCACACGCTCGCAACAGAGAGAGGGATCCCGATCCCGATCCCAGCATGCGCGAGCCCGCACCCCCGCCTCCTTTTCCCACAAGTGCCGCCACCTTCCCCACTCCGGTGAGGCCGCCGCCGCGCCATCTCGCCTCCTCCCCATCTCCCGCGATGGCCGCCGCACCAAGTCCCTGGAGACTCAACACCGAGCCCCTCCACTCCTTCCTGCAAGGCCCCACTCCCATGCCCGCACCCGTCGTCCTCCACGCCCAGCAGGAGCCCCGCACCGCTCGTCCCAATTGTTTTGGCCGGAGCTCGCCGGAGCCACAGGACCGCCGTCGCCGGACCTCCTCCTCGGCTCCACCCTGCCGGCTCCCGGCGCCTCCGCCTCACCCTTGCTACCCCACAGCCTGCAGTGAACGTCGCCGGCCTTTCCTTCTTTCTCCCGTGCGCCTCCCTCTCCTGCAAGGACGCCCCTCGCCTTGCCGCAGCCGAGCTGCGCCGCGGCGCCGACCAGTGCTGGCCTCGACCTCCTCACGCGCTGTCAAGCTCCTGGAGCTGCTGCTGCTCCCTGCATCACCGTGCGCTCGCTAGCGCCTTCAGCAACCCGAGGAGCCCGTCCATGGCCTCGCCCGCATCGACCGCACCTAGGGCTGCCTCCTCGCCCTCGCTATTCGCTCGTGGGCCACGCGACCTGCTGTCCGCCTCGCCAAGACTCGAGGCCTCGTTGGTGTTGCTTCGTTTTGGATGTGCCATCTTTTCTGACAAGTGTACGACTACACCCGGTGATGCAACAAGCCCCGACAACATGTACATCTACTCCATCAAGACCGGACCGATAAGTACCCCAATGTCATGTGTACAATGACCGTCGCCGAAGACCCGGATAGAAAAACGTCAAGTACCTATGACCGAAGAACGCCATGTACCTCTCCGAAGAAAACTGAACATGTACCACTACGTCTGGAGGCATCGGATCCGTCAAATTCCACTACCGCCGTGAAAAACTACCGTAGCCGAGATCACGAGAACCTCTACTTCCTCCTCAAAACATGAATGACTACCGTCGACCCCAAGTGACTCGAATTCGTCAAGTCCTTCTACGAAAACGTGTACCACTACCGTCGCGAGTACCTCTACCATCGTCGTGTACCCCCTACTTCCACCACGTCCCGAGAACGTTTACTTCCTCTACTCGGCACCGAACGAGAACCGTTCCGTTTGCATGCTTTGAAGGTATAACCTCGAGACGACGCCCGTGAACGAATGAATGCATGCTGTATGAGATGCACACTTGTTTTACCTCGAGTCTGAACTATCGGTGCACATTGCCCCTCCTTTGCTTGCCACCGACATGTGGGAACTCGGTATCCGAGATCACCCCACCATTCTTGCATGACACGTTCCCGTCACTTTCTTTGCACCGATGTCTCAATCGAGTTTCCGGAAACGGAACGTTGCCATGGCACCGTTTCCGTTATCGTCGCGGTGGCACCCTTTCTTTCCGCCACGATGACAAATGCCTCGTATCTTTTCATGTCAACATTTTCTTAAAATTGCATAAACTTGTTCATGTCATCCGCATCATGATAACAACAATTAAAATGTTTAAATTGTTGTTTGCATTAAATTACTAATGCGTATGGGGATTTACCGGGTTTGTTGTTTGTTATATCCGACCCCATTTAAATTGTTTAGATGGTATAGTTTTGTTATGCCTCACCTCTTGCCATGTTTAACAACATTTAATATTGTTGGGTACCTAAACGAGAGAGAACTAAATAAGTCCCGTGGTGTTTCGTCAATATGCAACTCGTTGCATACTGAGCTCCACTTAACATGTAGTTTTGCTTGTGCACTTTTCCATGCCATGCTTCATTAAACTGGACATGCATCATACTTGTTTGTGCATCATGCCATGCCTATGTGATGGTTGTTTACTATGTTGTTTTCTTCTTTCCGGTGTTACTTCTTCGGGTTGGTTCCGATAACGTCGCGTTTGTGAGGATCCGTTCGACTTCGTCCGTTTATCTTCTTCATGGACTCGTTCTTCTTCCTTGCGGGATTTCAGGCAAGATGACCATACCCTCGAAATCACTTCTATCTTTGCTTGCTAGTTGCTCGCTCTTTTGCTATGCCTATGCTACGATACCTACCACTTGCTTATCATGCATCCCATATTGTTAAGCCAAGCCTCTAGCCCACCTTGTCCTAGCAAACCGTTGTTTGGCTATGTTACCGCTTTGCTCAGCCCCTCTTATAGCGTTGTTAGTTCCAGGTGAAGACTGAAGTATGTTCCTTGTTGGAACATGGAGATGTTGTTCCTTGTTGGAACATGTTTACTTGTTGGGATATCACAATATATCTTATTTAATTAATGCATCTATATACTTGGTAAAGGGTGGAAGGCTCGGCCTTATGCCTGGTGTTTTGTTCCACTCTTGCCGCCCTAGTTTCCGTCATATCGGTGTTATGTTCCCGGATTTAGCGTTCCTTACGCGGTTGGGTTATAATGGGAACCCCTTGACAGTTCGCCTTGAATAAAACTCCTCCAGCAAGGCCCAACATTGGTTTTACCATTCGCCACCTAGCCCTTTTCTTTCCCTTGGGTTCTGCAGACTCAAGGGTCATCTTTATTTTAACCCCCCGGGCCAGTGCTCCACTGAGTGGTGGTCCAACTGAGTGATGTCCGAGGCTACCAGGGGCAACTCTGGGCTGGCTTACCCGACGTCTTGCTCATCCGGTGTGCCCTGAGAACGAGATATGTGCAGCTCCTATCGGGATTTGTCGGCACATCTGGGTGGCTTTGCTGGTCTTGTTTTACCATTGTTGAAATGTCTTTTAACCGGGATTCCGAGCCTGATTGGGTCTTCCCGCTAGAAGGAATATCCTTCATTGACCGTGAGAGCTTGTTATGGGCTAAGTTGGGACACCCCTGCAGGGATTTGAACTTTCGAAAGCCATGCCCGCGGTTATGGGCAGATGGGAATTTGTTAATGTCCGGTTGTAGAAAACCCGAAGTTTACCTTAATTAAAATACATCAACCGCGTGTGTTACCGTGATGGTCTCTTTCCGGCGGAGGCCGGGAAGTGAACACGGTGTTGGAGTAATGTTTGACGTAGGTTGTTCTAGGATCACTTCTTGATCATAGTTGTTCGACCATGCTTTTGAAGGAAATATGCCCTAGAGGCAATAATAAAGTTATTATTTATTTCCTTATAATCATGATAAATGTTTATTATTCATGCTAGAATTGTATTTACCGGAAACATAATACATGTGTGAATACATAGACAAACAGAGTGTCACTAGTATGCCTCTACTTGACTAGCTCGTTAATCAAAGATGGTTATGTTTCCTAACCATGAACAATGAGTTGTTATTTGATTAACGAGGTCACATCATTAGTAGAATGATCTGATTGACATGACCCATTCCATTAGCTTAGCACCCGATCATTTAGTATGTTGCTATTGCTTTCTTCATGACTTATACATGTTCCTATGACTATGAGATTATGCAACTCCCGTTTACCGGAGGAACACTTTGGGTACTACCAAACGTCACAACGTAACTGGGTGATTATAAAGGAGTACTACAGGTGTCTCCAATGGTCGATGTTGGGTTGGCGTATTTCGAGATTAGGATTTGTCACTCCGATTGTCGGAGAGGTATCTCTGGGCCCTCTCGGTAATACACATCACATAAGCCTTGCAAGCATTACAACTAATATGTTAGTTGTGAGATGATGTATTACGGAACGAGTAAAGAGACTTGCCGGTAACGAGATTGAACTAGGTATTGGATACCGACGATCGAATCTCGGGCAAGTAACATACTGATGACAAAGGGAACAACATATGTTGTTATGCGGTCTGACCGATAAAGATCTTCGTAGAATATGTAGGAGCCAATATGGGCATCCAGGTCCCGCTATTGTTTATTGACCAGAGACGTGTCTCGGTCATGTCTACATTGTTCTCGAACCCGTAGGGTCCGCACGCTTAAGGTTACGATGACAGTTATATTATGAGTTTATGCATTTTGATGTACCGAAGGTTGTTCGGAGTCCCGGATGTGATCACGGACATGACGAGGAGTCTCGAAATGGTCGAGACGTAAAGATTGATATATTGGAAGCCTATGTTTGGACATCGGAAGTGTTCCGGGTGAAATCGGGATTTTACCGGGTTACCGGGAGGTTACCGGAACCCCCCGGGAGCCATATGGGCCATCATGGGCCTTAGTGGAAAGGAGAAAGGGGCAGCCCAAGGGGGCTGCGCGCCTCCCCCCTTCCCCTAGTCCTATTAGGACTAGGAGAGGTGGCCGGCCACCCTTCTCCTCTTTCCCCCTTTGGGGATTCCTAGTTGGAATAGGATTGGAGGGGAGTCCTACTCCCGGTAGGAGTAGGACTCCTCCTGCGCCACCTCCTCCTGGCCGGCGCCTCCTCCCCCCCTTGGCTCCTTTATATACGGAGGCAGGGGCACCTCTAAACACACAAGTTGACACAAGTTGATCCACGTGATCGATTCCTTAGCCGTGTGCGGTGCCCCCTGCCACCATATTCCTCGATAATACTGTAGCGGAGTTTAGGTGAAGCCCTGCTGCTGTAGTTCATCAAGATCGTCACCACGCCGTCGTGCTGACGAAACTCTTCCCCGACACTTTGCTGGATCGGAGTCCGGGGATCGTCATCGAGCTGAACGTGTGCTCGAACTCGGAGGTGCCGTAGTTTCGGTGCTTGATCGGTTGGATCGTGAAGACGTACAACTACTTCCTCTACGTCGTGTCATCGCTTCCGCAGTCGGTCTGCGTTGGGTACGTAGACAACACTCTCCTCTCGTTGCTATGCATCACATGATCCTGTGTGCACGTAGGAAATTTTTTGAAATTACTACGAAACCCTACAGTGGCATCCGAGCCTGGTTATTGATGTTGATGTTATATGCACGAGTAGAACACAAGTGAGTTGTGGACGATACAAGTCATACTGCCTACCAGCATGTCATATTTTGGTTCGGCGGTATTGTTGGACGAGACGACCCAGACCAACCTTACGCGTACGCTTACGCGAGACCGGTTCCCTCGACGTGCTTTGCACAGAGATGGCTTGCGGGCGACTGTCTCTCCAACTTTAGTTGAACCAAGTATGGCTACGCCCGGTCCTTGCGAAGGTTAAAACGGAGTCTATTTGACAAACTATCATTGTGGTTTTGATGCGTAGGTGAGATTGGTTCTTACTTAAGCCCGTAGCAGCCACGTAAAAAATTGCAACAACAAAGTAGAGGACGTCTAACTTGTTTTTGCAGGGCATGTTGTGATGTGATATGGTCAAGGCATGATGCTGAATTTTATTGTATGAGATGATCATGTTTTGTAACCAAGTTATCGGCAACTGGCAGGAGCCATATGGTTGTCGCTTTATTGTATGCAATGCAATCGCGATGTAATGCTTAACTTTATTACTAAACGGTAGTGATAGTCGTGAAAGCATAAAGATTGGCGAGACGACAACGATGCTACGATGGAGATCAAGGTGTCGCGCCGGTGACGATGGTGATCATGACGGTGCTTCGGAGATGGAGATCACAAGCACGAGATGATGATGGCCATATCATATCACTTATATTGATTGCATGTGATGTTTATCTTTTTATGCATCTTATCTTGCTTTGATTGACGGTAGCATTATAAGATGATCTCTCATTAAATTATCAAGAAGTGTTCTCCCTGAGTATGCACCGTTGCCAAAGTTCGTCGTGCCCAGACACCACGTGATGATCGGGTGTGATAAGCTCTACGTCCATCTACAACGGGTGCAAGCCAGTTTTTGCACACGCAGAATACTCAGGTTAAACTTGACGAGCCTAGCATATGCAGATATGGCCTCGGAACACGGAGACCGAAAGGTCGAGCGTGAATCATATAGTAGATATGATCAACATAACGATGTTCACCATTGAAAACTACTCCATCTCACGTGAAGATCGGTTATGGTTTAGTTGATTTGGATCACGTAATCACTTAGAGGATTAGAGGGATGTCTATCTAAGTGGGAGTTCTTAAGTAATATGATTAATTGAACTTAAATTTATCATGAACTTAGTACCTGATAGTATCTTACTTGTTTATGTTGATTGTAGATAGATGGCTCGTGCTGTTGTTCCGTTGAATTTTAATGCGTTCCTTGAGAAAGCAAAGTTGAAAGATGATGGTAGCAATTACACGGACTAGGTCCGTAACTTGAGGATTATCCTCATTGCTGCACAGAAGAATTACGTCCTGGAAGCACCGCTGGGTGCCAGGCCTGCTGCTGGAGCAACGCCAGATGTTATGAACGTCTGGCAGAGCAAAGCTGATGACTACTCGATAGTTCAGTGTGCCATGCTTTACGGCTTAGAATCGGGACTTCAACGACGTTTTGAACGTCATGGAGCATATGAGATGTTCCAGGAGTTGAAGTTAATATTTCAAGCAAATGCCCGGATTGAGAGATATGAAGTCTCCAATAAGTTCTATAGCTGCAAGATGGAGGAGAACAGTTCTGTCAGTGAGCATATACTCAAAATGTCTGGGTATAATAATCACTTGATTCAATTGGGAGTTAATCTTCCGGATGATTGCGTCATCGACAGAATTCTCCAATCACTGCCACCAAGCTACAAGAGCTTCGTAATGAACTATAATATGCAAGGGATGAACAAGACTACTCCCGAGCTCTTCGCAATGCTGAAAGCTGCGGAGGTAGAAATCAAGAAGGAGCATCAAGTGTTGATGGTTAACAAGACCACTAGTTTCAAGAAAAAGGGCAAAGGGAAGAAAAAGGGGAACTTCAAGAAGAACGGCAAGCAAGTTGCTGCTCAAGAGAAGAAACCCAAGTCTGGACCTAAGCCTGAAACAGAGTGCTTCTACTGCAAGCAGACTGGTCACTGGAAGCGGAACTGCCCCAAGTATTTGGCGGATAAGAAGGATGGCAAGGTGAACAAAGGTATATGTGATATACATGTTATTGATGTGTACCTTACTAGAGCTCGCAGTAGCACCTGGGTATTTGATACTGGTTCTGTTGCTAATATTTGCAACTCGAAACAGGGACTACAGAATAAGCGGGCACTGGCAAAGGACGAGGTGACGATGCACGTGGGAAACGGTTCCAAAGTCGATGTGATCGCAGTCGGCACGCTACCTCTACATCTACCTTCGGGATTAATATTAGACCTAAGTAATTGTTATTTGGTGCCAGCGTTGAGCATGAACATTATATCTGGATCTTGTTTAATGCGAGACGGTTATTCATTTAAATCAGAGAATAATGGTTGTTCTATTTATATGAGTAATATCTTTTATGGTCATGCACCCTTGAAGAGTGGTCTATTTTTATTGAATCTCGATAGTAGTAATACACATATTCATAATGTTGAAGCCAAAAGATGCAGAGTTGATAATGAAAGTGCAACTTATTTGTGGCACTGTCGTTTAGGTCATATCGGTATAAAGCGCATGAAGAAACTCCATACCGATGGACTTTTGGAACCACTTGATTATGAATCACTTGGTACTTGCGAACCGTGCCTCATGGGCAAGATGACTAAAACACCGTTCTCCGGTACTATGGAGAGAGCAACAGATTTTTTGGAAATCATACATACCGATGTATGTGGCCCGATGAATATTGAGGCTCGTGGCGGATATCGTTATTTTCTCACCTTCACAGATGATTTAAGCAGATATGGGTATATTTACTTAATGAAACATAAGTCTGAAACATTTGAAAAGTTCAAAGAATTTCAGAGTGAAGTTGAAAATCATCGTAACAAGAAAATAAAGTTTCTACGATCTGATCGTGGAGGAGAATATTTGAGTTACGAGTTTGGTGTACATTTGAAAAACTGTGGAATAGTTTCGCAACTCACGCCACCCGGAACACCACAGCGTAATGGTGTGTCCGAACGTCGTAATCGTACTTTACTAGATATGGTGCGATCTATGATGTCTCTTACTGATTTACCGCTATCATTTTGGGGATATGCTTTAGAGACGGCCGCATTCACGTTAAATAGGGCACCATCAAAATCCGTTGAGACGACGCCTTGTGAACTATGGTTTGGCAAGAAACCAAAGTTGTCGTTTCTTAAAGTTTGGGGCTGCGATGCTTATGTGAAAAAGCTTCAACCTGATAAGCTCGAACCCAAATCGGAGAAATGTGTCTTCATAGGATACCCAAAGGAAACTGTTGGGTACACCTTCTATCACAGATCCGAAGGCAAAACATTCGTTGCTAAGAATGGATCATTTCTAGAGAAGGAGTTTCTCTCGAAAGAAGTGAGTGGGAGGAAAGTAGAACTTGACGAGGTAACTGTACCTGCTCCCTTACTGGAAAGTAGTTCATCACAGAAAACTGTTTCAGTGACACCTACACCAGTTAGTGAGGAAGCCAATGATAATGATCATGAAACTTTAGATCAAGATACTACTGAACCGCGTAGATCAAACAGAGTAAGATCCGCACCAGAGTGGTACGGTAATCCTGTTCTGGAGGTCATGCTACTAGATCATGATGAACCTACGAACTATGAAGAAGCGATGGTGAGCCCAGATTCCGTAAAGTGGCTTGAAGCCATGAAATCTGAGATGGGATCCATGTATGAGAACAAAGTATGGACTTTGGTTGACTTGCCCGATGATCGGCAAGCAATTGAGAATAAATGGATTTTTAAGAAGAAGACTGACGCTGATGGTAATGTTACTGTCTACAAAGCTCGACTTGTCGCAAAAGGTTTTCGGCAAGTTCAAGGAATTGACTACGATGAGACCTTCTCACCCGTAGCGATGCTTAAGTCCGTCCGAATCATGTTAGCAATTGCCGCATTTTATGATTATGAAATTTGGCAAATGGATGTCAAAACTGCATTCCTGAATGGATTCCTGGAAGAAGAGTTGTATATGATGCAACCAGAAGGTTTTGTCGATCCAAAGGGAGCTAACAAAGTGTGCAAGCTCCAGCGATCCATTTATGGACTGGTGCAAGCCTCTCGAAGTTGGAATAAACGTTTTGATAGTGTGATCAAAGCATTTGGTTTTATACAGACTTTTGGAGAAGCCTGTATTTACAAGAAAGTGAGTGGGAGCTCTGTAGCATTTCTGATATTATATGTGGATGACATATTACTGATTGGAAATGATATAGAATTTCTGGATAGCATAAAGGGATACTTGAATAAAAGTTTTTCAATGAAAGACCTCGGTGAAGCTGCTTACATATTAGGCATTAAGATCTATAGAGACAGATCAAGACGCTTAATTGGACTTTCACAAAGCACATACCTTGACAAAATTTTGAAGAAATTCAAAATGGATCAAGCAAAGAAAGGGTTCTTGCCTGTGTTACAAGGTGTGAAATTGAGTAAGACTCAATGCCCGACCACTGCAGAAGATAGAGAGAATATGAAAGATGTTCCCTATGCATCAGCCATAGGCTCTATCATATATGCAATGCTGTGTACCAGACCTGATGTATGCCTTGCTATAAGTTTAGCAGGGAGGTACCAAAGTAATCCAGGAATGGATCACTGGACAGCGGTCAAGAACATCCTGAAATACCTGAAAAGGATTAAGGATATGTTTCTCGTATATGGAAGTGACAAAGAGCTCATCGTAAAAGGTTACGTTGATGCAAGCTTTGACACTGATCCGGACGATTCTAAATCGCAAACCGGATACGTGTTTACATTAAACGGTGGAGCTGTCAGTTGGTGCAGTTCTAAACAAAGCGTCGTAGCGGGATCTACATGTGAAGCGGAATACATAGCTGCTTCGGAAGCAGCAAATGAAGGAGTCTGGATGAAGGAGTTCATATCCGATCTAGGTGTCATACCTAGTGCATCGGGTCCAATGAAAATCTTTTGTGACAATACTGGTGCAATTGCCTTGGCAAAGGAATCCAGATTTCACAAAAGGACCAAACACATCAAGAGACGCTTCAACTCCATCCGGGATCTAGTCCAGGTGGGAGACATAGAGATTTGCAAGATACATACGGATCTGAATATTGCAGACCCGTTGACTAAGCCTCTTCCACGAGCAAAACATGATCAGCACCAAAGCTCCATGGGTGTTAGATTCATTACAGTGTAATCTAGATTATTGACTCTAGTGCAAGTGGGAGACTGAAGGAAATATGCCCTAGAGGCAATAATAAAGTTATTATTTATTTCCTTATAATCATGATAAATGTTTATTATTCATGCTAGAATTGTATTTTCCGGAAACATAATACATGTGTGAATACATAGACAAACAGAGTGTCACTAGTATGCCTCTACTTGACTAGCTCGTTAATCAAAGATGGTTATGTTTCCTAACCATGAACAATGAGTTGCTATTTGATTAACGAGGTCACATCATTAGTAGAATGATCTGATTGACATGACCCATTCCATTAGCTTAGCACCTGATCGTTTAGTATGTTGCTATTGCTTTCTTCATGACTTATACATGTTCCTACGACTATGAGATTATGCAACTCCCGATTACCGGAGGAACACTTTGGGTACTACCAAACGTCACAACGTAAATGGGTGATTATAAAGGAGTACTACAGGTGTCTCCAATGGTCGATGTTGGGTTGGCGTATTTCGAGATTAGGATTTGTCACTCCGATTGTCGGAGAGGTATCTCTGGGCCCTCTCGGTAATACACATCACATAAGCCTTGCAAGCATTACAACTAATATGTTAGTTGTGAGATGATGTATTACGGAACGAGTAAAGAGACTTGCCGTTAACGAGATTGAACTAGGTATTGGATACCGACGATCGAATCTCGGGCAAGTAACATACCGATGACAAAGGGAACAACGTATGTTGTTATGCGGTCTGACCGATAAAGATCTTCGTAGAATATGTAGGAGCCAATATGGGCATCCAGGTCCCGCTATTGGTTATTGACCAGAGACGTGTCTCGGTCATGTCTACATTGTTCTCGAACCCGTAGGGTCCGCACGCTTAAGGTTACGATGACAGTTATATTATGAGTTTATGCATTTTGATGTACCGAAGGTTGTTCGGAGTCCCGGATGTGATCACGGACATGACGAGGAGTCTCGAAATGGTCGAGACGTAAAGATTGATATATTGGAAGTCTATGTTTGGACATCGGAAGTGTTCCGGGTGAAATCGGGATTTTACCGGGTTACCGGGAGGTTACCGGAACCCCCCGGGAACCATATGGGCCTACATGGGCCTTAGTGGAAAGGTGAAAAGGGCTGCCCACCAGGGCTGCGCGCCTCCCCCCTTCCCCTAGTCCTATTAGGACTAGGAGAGGTGGCCGGCCACCCTTCTCCTCTTTCCCCCTTTGGGGATTCCTAGTTGGAATAGGATTGGAGGGGAGTCCTACTCCCGGTAGGAGTAGGACTCCTCCTGCGCCACCTCCTCCTGGCCGGCGCCTCCTCCCCCCCTTGGCTCCTTTATATACGGAGGCAGGGGCACCTCTAAACACACAAGTTGACACAAGTTGATCCACGTGATCGATTCCTTAGCCGTGTGCGGTGCCCCCTGCCACCATATTCCTCGATAATACTGTAGCGGAGTTTAGGCGAAGCCCTGCTGCTGTAGTTCATCAAGATCGTCACCACGCCGTCGTGCTGACGAAACTCTTCCCCGACACTTTGCTGGATCGGAGTCCGGGGATCGTCATCGAGCTCAACATGTGCTCGAACTCGGAGGTGCCGTAGTTTCGGTGCTTGATCGGTTGGATCGTGAAGACGTACGACTACTTCCTCTACGTCGTGTCATCGCTTCCGCAGTCGGTCTGCGTTGGGTACGTAGACAACACTCTCCTCTCGTTGCTATGCATCACATGATCCTGTGTGCGCGTAGGAAATTTTTTGAAATTACTACGAAATCCAACAGCTTTTGCCTTCTCTTCTCGCTCTCTTTTGCGAATAGGTTAGCCACCATATATGCTAGTCGCTTGCTGCAGCTCCACATCATACCTTTTACCCTTCCTATAAGCTTAAATATTCTTGATCGTGAGGGTGCGAGATTGCTGAATCCCCGTGACTCACAGATACTTCCAAAACCAGCTTGCAGGTGCCGTTGAACCGTGCAGATGATGCAACCAAGCTCAAAGAGGAGCTCGATGAAGATCTTGTCCTTTATGTTGTTCCGTTTTCTAGTTGATCAGTAGTGGAGCCCAGTTGGGGTCGATCGGGGATCTGTGTAGCATTTGGGGTAGTCTTCTTTTATTTTGGTTCCGTAGTCGGACCTTGTGTGTATCTGGATGATGTAATGCTTTATTCATGTATTGTGTGAAGTGGCGATTGTAAGCCAACTATGTATCTCTTTCCCTTATGTATTACATGGGTTGTGTGAAGATTACCTCACTTGTTACATTGCTTTTAATGCGGTTATGCCTCTAAGTCGTGCTTCGACACGTGGGAGATATAGCCGCATCGAGGGCGTTACACCGACCTCGACACCGCCTGCCCCTCCCTCACCGCTCCCTAACTCTGTCGGCGCCAGAGGTGAGCATGTCTACACCTCCTCCTCCTCCTCCTCCCCTACCTATGCCTAGCTAGGGTTCATCAAATTTTATAGTGCATCAAATTAGTTAGGGTTCATCAAATTATATGCTAATTAGGGCAGTAGTTGTAGATGCTTAATTGTAAACTAGATGTTAATTAGGGCAGTAGTTGTAGATACTTAATTAGTTTTTAGGACAAATTTCTAGGGTTCATCAATGGGTGCTTAAGTAGTTGTAGATGCTTAAGCACCTAGGTAGGCTTCATCTAATTAGTTAGTACTTGTAGATGCTTAAGAACTAGGGCAGTAGGGTTAGGGCAGTAGGGTTTAACTAGATGTTAATTACGGCAGTAGTGTTTAGTTTAGAGAAAAATTCAATAGTCCTTTTACTTTTTTTAGTAATTTTTTAAAATAATTAGTATGTAAATTAATAAACTAGTTGAACTAGTTTAGTTTTAGTAAGAACTAGTTGAATTAATAGAACTAATGTATTTTTACTAGGAAAATTAATATAACTAGTTGAACTAGTTTATTTTTAGTTTATTTCTATTTATAGTAAGTTTATATTTAGTAAGAACTATTTGAATTAATAGAACTAGTTGAACATGTCACATTTGTTGTTATTTTTTTAGTTAAAGTAATTATTCCCGCATCGATGTTGTTTGCTAGGGTTTTATCTATAGGTTTTTGTTTGTGCAGAAATCAAGGAGCCCCTCCATCATCCCCGCCGTCGTCCCCGTCACCGACCCCCTCTGACCTCAAGGTGAGACCAACCAAATCTCCATGTCAATATGAGTCCTATAAGAAATGATGTAGATAAAAACATGTATATCTTGTCTTGCTCAAATAGGATATGTGGTTGCCCAAGTGGCCGGTCATGTTCATGTTACACCTCCGAGTGGTCTATGTTTTGCCGGAGTGTTGATTAATTTCCGTTCTGGCAAATTTCAGGTGCTCGATATGTCATGTTTTAGCAAAGGTCCTGCCGCAATTTTTTGTGAATTTTGGCATGAATTGTGCTAGAATATGTAGGAAATATCTAGTGGCCTGGATTTTCTAGAAAAATAATTAAACAACATTTCGGGTTGACATTAAGTCTGCCGAGGCTCCATCACCGAAGGTCGAAAAATCAGCGAGGGAGTGTATCCACCATATATGAGAGAGGACAAAGAATCCCGATTGTTGTCGTGGGGGTCGTTTCTCCTTCTTTTCCTTGTGCTAGACCATTGTTATGCACTAGGGAAAGAAGGAGTAATGACCATCACCGACGGTCGCAAATGTTAGAGATGATGAATCAGTGAGGGAGGGTCTCCACCATATAGACTCGGCAGACCGGTAGTCAACCTGTGATGAATAATAATGATCTAATTTAATTTTTATAATACATATATTTAATTGTACAAGTTTAATATTTGAATTATGAACATAGGGAATGTCGTACTCGGACGACGAAAGTCTCCCGGGGGAGTGCTCCTGGTGCCACGACGACCGGGGTTTCTACGACAGGCCTCACCTGGACGAAGATCGGCGCTTCAGCATTTAGCTCGAGGAGGCCTTCGATTTTGATATGGTAAGCTACGATGCAAAGTGTTTTTTCGTAATTAAGCTCGGCTTGTACTAATTCAACATGTAATTTTTGTCTTTTACAATTCGACTAGCTTATCCCATGCCATGCAAGACGCTATGTCTTGGAGAGGATGGGTTTTGAAGATCATGAGAGGAATGAAACAAAGAAAATTAACCTAAGGACCCATCATGGTATGGATTTTGAGGTAAATCTATACAATTTTGAGAGCGTATCCCATTTTGGTTTCCCGGGTTCGGAAGCACTTTGCAAGATGTATGATTTTCAAGAGGGTATGTTTGTCACCATGGATCTTGGTGATCCCGACATCGACCAAGACAATTTGGACATTTGGGTCCTTGTTGATACACTTCCAATTCTACCACTATGTGAGTTTCTCAAACATAGTTCTTAACTAATTTATATTGTTCATTTCAAAATATTTGACATCTTATTTCCATTGACAGCTTATTTTAATTGTTCAAACAATGTGTGGAACATGATAGACAGAACCTACTACACCGATGGCTCTGAGTTAACTTGTCAGGAGAAAAATCATCTGGTCACATTTTGTACTGATCTTGAGAATTACAATATCTATAATAAAACTCCTCCACATTATGGTCAATACGTGCCACTAGTGCACGTGTTGAACTACGGTAACATCCATGGAGATGTTATGGTAAGATTTTTTACTACTACGACATCTGTGCATCTTTTGCATAAATTCTTTTAAAACATAACTACATTGCTAACTACGAAGTTATTACTATGTTTTTCAACAAAAAATCCCGGATGATTGTGTGCCTCATCTGATGTATCAGAAAGGTCGCCTTAATGTTTTAAACATACAGCCAGGTCATCCTACGAATCTCACCTATCCATATCGGATTTCTAAAAGAGATGGAGACATGAAAATCACAAAATGGCAAAAATGTATGGACAGTCGTAAGGAGCTACTTGGAAGCAACATTGTGCGAAGGGCAAGAATTGGAGACAGGATAATCTCCATTCTCCATAATGGATAGTCAGGGGCTATCTTGTTTTATGCTATTTTACCTAAGAGAATATAGTAGGTGCTAAGAGAATGTAGTAGGTCCTGTGAGGTACAATATTTATTATGTGGTACAATGTGTTAGAGTTGATGATGAGGAGTAGTTGTGATTATGACTAGTGACCAACTTGCTATGTGATGTCTCATTGATGAAAACGATGATCATGAGGAGGTGTTATATGACAATAATGTATTATGATGATAAGTTGTTAATGATATCATGATGATGATGATGACAATGTTATTTATTATATCATTGGGTGAAAGAACCGTGGATTAGTTTCAAGTGGATGTCCATCCACTTGAAACAAGTCCATGGTTCTTTCACGCAGTGATGTAATAACTCATTATGATGTAAAAACAATCTCTAAATTGCTGTTGTATGAAAACTTGTATAAAGGTGTATGAATAAAATATGAAATAAAAAAGAAATAAATTACAAAATAATAGTAGTAGTGCGTGCAGGGGGAAACGCTACTAGTAATTACCAGTAGCACTGTTTGGAGAAAACGCTACTACTAAGTCGATATAACAGTAGTGTGGGTTAACCCACGCTACTGCTAACCTTTAGCTATAGCGCCATACCAGTAGCGCACCATCCCGCGCTACTGATAGGCCTAAAACCCGCGCTGCTGCTAGGCTTTTCCCCAGTACTGACGCTTAACATTCGCTTTACCTAGAAGAAGTATGAAACTAAAAGTACTTTGTAGGTGTTTTTGGATAGGTTTGCAAGAATATAAAGTGCACGTAAAAAAAGTAGGGGCTGTTTAGGTAAAGAAGTGATAAAGTTAGTATAGAGTGTGTGGAAAAGTGGTGATAGGAATTGCGAAATTGTCCCTAAGCAATTGACTACTTTACTAGACCGATAGCAAGTTTTATGTGGGAGAGGCCACTGTTAGCATGTCATCCCTGACTTGGAATTCTATGCACTTATGATTGGAACTATTATAAAGCATTCACAACTACTAACGTTCATTAAGGTAAAACCCAACCATAACACTAAGGTATATTGGCCCCCCTTCAATCCTGTATGCATCAATTTCTATGCTAGGTTGAAGCTTCTGTCACTCTTGCACTCCAATACATAGTCCTATCAACATACAACTAACCCTATGGTGTGATCCATGTGCGCGCTCATATGATGGGCACCAAAGGACATCAACATAACCACAAGCAAATTAAACCAATCATAGCAATTCACCAATTACTGATAGGACAATGAAAATCTACTCAGACATCATAGGATGGCAACACATCATTGGATAATAATATAAAGCATAAAGCACCATGTTCAAGTAGAGGGTACAACGGGTTGCAGGAGAGTGGAGCGCTGTAGATAGATGAGGGGAGGTGATGAAGATGTTGGTGAAGATGACGGAGGTGTTGGTGTAGATCGTTGTCACACGATGATGGCCCCGGCGGCGTTCCGGCGCCACCGGGAGAGAGGGGGAGAGAGCCCCCCTTGTTCTTCTTCTTCCTTGACCTTCTCCCTAGATGGGAGAAGGGTTTCCCCTCTGGTCCATGGCCTCCATGGCGTGGGAGGGGCGAGAGCCCCTCCGAGATTGGATCTGTCTATATGTCTCTCTCTATTTCTGCGTTCTGGGATTCTGCCCTTTCACCGTTTCTTATATATCAAGAGATCCGTAACTCCGATTGGATTGAAACCTTCGCCCAGATTTTTCTCCGAAAATTAGCTTTCTTGCGGCCAAAGAAGAGA
>NC_041392.1:424075394-424110924 GCF_002162155.2 Triticum dicoccoides | reverse complement strand
GGGGGCATGAGGGTCAGGGGCACACCTAGGGGGGCAGGCGTGCCCCCCCGCCTCGTGGCCCGCTCGGGCACCTTCTCTCGTTGATTCTTCTTCCCATATTTCACAAATATTCCAAAAATATTCTCTGCCCGTTTTTATTCCGTTTGGACTCCGTTTAATATGGATTTTCTGCAAAACAAAAAACATGCAACGAACAGGAACTGGCACTGGGCACTGGATCAATATGTTAGTCCCCAAAAATAGTATAAAAAGTTACCAAAAGTATATGAAAGTTGTATAATAATGGCATGGAACAATCAAAAATTATAGATACGACGGAGACGTATCAGCATCCCCAACTTTAATTCCTGCTCGTTCTCGAGTAGGTAAATGATAAAAAAGATAATTTTTGATGTGGAATACTACCTAGCATAATGTTGATCATGTAATCTAATCATGGCATGAATATTAAGACACAAGTGATTCAAAGCAATAGTCTATCATTTGACATTAAGACAATAATACTTCAAGCATACTAACCAAGCAATTATGTCTTATCAAAATAACATAGCCATGGAAAGCTCATCCCTACAAAATCATATAGTCTGGCTATGCTTCATCTTCACCACAGAAAGCATTCAAATCATGCACAACCCCGATGACAAGCCGAGCAATTGGTTCATAGTTTTTAACGCGCTTCAGCCTTTTCAACCCTCACGCAATACATGAGCGGAAGCCATGGACATAGCACTATGGGCGGAATAGAATATCATGATGGAGGTTAGTGTGAAGAAGACAAAAAAGGAGAAAGTCTCACATCGATGTGGCTAATCAACGGGCTATGGAGATGCCCATCAATTGATGTCAATGTGAGGAGTAGGGATTGCCATGCAACGGATGCACTAAGAGCTATAAGTGTATGAAAGCTCAAACTGGAAACTAAGTGGGTGTGCATCCAACTTGCTTGCTCATGAAGACCTCGGGCATTTGAGGAAGCCCGTCATCAGAATATACAAGCCAAGTTCTATAATGCAAATTCCCACTAGTATATAAAAGTGATAACTCAAGAGACTCTCTATATGAAGAACATGGTGCTACTCTGAAGCATAAGTGTGGTAAAAGGATAGTAACATTGCCCCCTTCTCTCTTTTTCTGTCATTTTTTGGTGGGCTTATTTGGACTCTCTTTTTTTATTTGGGCTTCTTTGGCCTCTTTTATTGTTATAACCTCACATGGGACAATGTTTCTAATAATGATGATCATCACACTTTTATTTACTTACAACTTAATATAACAACTCGATGTCTAGAGCAAAGATATGACTCTATATGAATGCCTCAGGCGGTGTACTAGGATGTGCAATGATCTAGCATAGCAATGACATCAACAAACAGACAATCCATGAAAACATCATGCTAGCTATCTTACGATCATGCAAAGCAATATGACAATAAATGCTCAAGTCATGTATATGATGATGATGGAAGTTGCATGGCAATATATCTCGGAATGGCTATGGAAATGCCATGATGGGTAGGTATGGTGGCTATTTTGAGGAATATATAATGAGGCTTATGTGTGATAGAGCGTATCGTATCATGGGGTTTGGATGTACCGGCGAAGTTTCACCAACTCTTGAGGTGAGAAAGGGCAATGCACGGTACCGAAGAGGCTAGCAACGATGGAAGGGTGAGAGTGCGTATAATCCATGGACTCACATTAGTCATAAAGAACTCATATATTGATTGCAAAAATTTATTAGCCCTCAAAGCAAATTACTACTATGCATGCCCCTAGGGGGATAGATTGGTAGGAAAAGACCATCACTCGTCCCCGACCGCCACTCATAAGGAAGACAATCAATAAATACCTCATGCTCCAACTTCGTTACATAACGGTTCACCATACGTGCATGCTACGAGACTTGCAAACCTCAACACAAGTATTTCTCAATTTCACAATTACCCAACTAGCACGACTCTGATATCACCACCTTTATATCGCAAAACTATTGCAAGGAACCAAACATATCATATTCACTGATCTACAAGTGTCATGTAGGATTTTATGACTAACCATGTGAATGACCAATTCCTGTCAACTCTCTAAATAGATATAAGTGAAGCAAGAGAGTTTATTTCTTTATACAAAAGATATGCCCACGCTCTAACAAATATAAGTGAAGCAAAAGATCAATCTACAAATGGCGGTTTTCTATGTGAAGAGAAACAGGCAATCCAAACATCAAATGATATAAGCTAAGCACATGAAGCATTCTATAAAGCCATACTCAAAAGATTTAAGTGAATTGGAAAGAGCATTATATAAATCAACCAAGGACTATATCATACCAGCATGGTGCATAAAAAAAAGTGAAAACTAAATGCAAAATATGCTCCAAGATTTGCACATATCGCATCAATGAAACGAATCCGAAAACATACCGATACTTGTTGAAGAAAGATGGGATGCCTTCCAGGGAATCCCAAAGCTTAGACGCTTGAGTCTCCTTGAATATTTACTTGGGGTGCCTTGGGAATACCCAAGCTTGAGCTCTTGCCTCTCCTCCTTCTACTCACATCGAGATCTCCTCGATCTTGGAACACTTCATCCACACAAAACTCAACAGAAAACTCGGTAAGATCCGTTAGTATAATAAAGCAAATCACTACTCTAAGTACTGTTGCAAACCAATTCATATTTTATTTTTACATTATAGATACTGTAATATAACTTTTTCATGGCTTAATCCACTGATAGAAATTGATAGTTTCATCAAAACAAGCAAACTATGCATCAAAAACAGAATCTATCTTAAACAGGACAGTCTGTAGAAATCTGAGCATTCACCATACTTATGGTACTCCAAAAATTCTACCAAAATTAGTAAAAATAAACAATTTGTGTAGAAAGATAGTGCAAAACGTTTCAGAACCGTTTGACGTTCCAGTAAAAAATGTAAAATCGCGTACTACAACCAAAGTTTCTATCCTGCACCGCACAAACCAACAAGTATTGTAAACATCCTAAAGGCAAACCTTGGCACATTATTTTTATTTTTAAACCTTGTAAAAGCACACAACAGAAATAAATGACTCTCTAAAGCTTTCGGGTTGTCTCCCTGGCACTGCTTTCTTTAAAGCCATTGAGCTAGGCATATAGTGCTCAAGTAATGGATCCACCCGGATCCCAAGGTATATCAAAGCCAATTTTAATTTAGTACGATGATGGCCCCGACGGCATTCCGGCGCCACCAGGAGAGAGGGGGAGAGATCCCCCCTTGTTCTTCTTCTTCCTTGACCTTCTCCCTAGATGGGAGAAGGGTTTCCCCTCTGGTCCATGGCCTCCATGGCATGGGAGGGGCGCGAGCCCCTCCGAGATTGGATCTGTCTATCTGTCTCTCTCTATTTCTGCGTTCTGGGATTCTGCCCTTTCACAGTTTCTTATATGTCAAGAGATCCGTAACTCCGATTGGATTGAAACCTTCGCCCAGATTTTTCTCCGAAAATTAGATTTCTTGCGGCCAAAGAAGAGCAGCAACCGCCTTATGAGGGGCCCATGAGGGTCAAGGGCGCACCTAGGGGGGCAGGCGCGCCCCCTGCCTCGTGGCCCCCTCAGGCATCTTCTCGCATTGATTCTTCTTCCCATATTTCACAAATATTCCAAAAATATTCTCCGTCCATTTTTATTCCGTTTGGACTCCGTTTGATATGGATTTTCTGCGAAACAAAAACATGCAACAAACAAGAACTAACACTGGGCACTGGATCAATATGTTAGTCCCCAAAAATAGTATAAAAAGTTGCCAAAAGTATATGAAAGTTGTATAATATTGGCGTGGAACAATAAAAAATTATAGATACGACGGAGACGTATCAGTTCACACTTTATTCATGGTGCTTTCCGTAAAATGCTTGCCAAGTATGGTGTTAACCATAGAATTGCATCACCTTATCATCCTTAGTATAGTGGTCAAGTTGAACTTTGCAATAGAGAAATAAAATTAATCTTGCAAAAGATTGTCAATAGGTCCAGGAAGAATTGGTCTAAGAATTAGATGATGCACTTTGGGCGTATAGAGCAGCATATAAAAATCATATGGGTGTGTCTCCTTATAGAATGGTTTATGGAAAAGCTTGTCATTTGCCTCTTGAATTAGAACATAAAGCATATTAGGCAACCAAAGAACTCAACTATGATTTCAAACTTGTGGGTGAAAAGAAGTTATTTGATATTAGCTCGTTAGATGAATGGAAAACCCAAGCTTATGAAAATGCCAAGTTGTTTAAAAAAAGTCAAAAGGTGGCATGATAAAATAATCCAAAATCCCGAGTTTAAAGTTGGAGAATATGTTCTTTTTTACAACTCTCGTTTCAGTTTCTTTGCAGGAAATCTCCTCTCAAAATGGGAAGGACCCTATGTTATTGAGGAGGTTTATTGGTCTGGAGCTATCAAAATAAATAATGCCGAAGGTACTAACCGAAGGTTGTTAACGGGCAATGAATAAAACATTATATCTCAGGTACGCCCATTAATGTTGAATGTAATATTATCCAAACTTTGACACTGGAAGAACAGATAAAAGAGTCCTTCCGGAACACTCCAGAATCATGAAAATAAGGAGGTACATGATACGGTAAGTAAACAGACTCCGAAAAATCCGCAAAAATTATTTTTTGTCAGTTTTGAAATATTTAGAAAAATTGGAAAATAAGAAACTTTCACGAAGCGTACCCTGGTGAGTACAAGATAACAGGGCGCGCCCAGGTGGGTTGTGCCCACCTGGGGAACCTTCCGGACTCCGTTTTTCTACAGTTTGCTTGTTTCCCATGATAAAAAATCTTATATACCCCCCGAATATTTTGACCACCGTATCATGGAGAAATCCTCTGTTTTCTTTTCTTGTTGTTTTATGTCAGATCCCATCTACCATGGCCACTTCAAGCTCCTCCAAGGACAAGTTCTTCAAGAACATCGTCAACCCATATTTGCGGGAAGTGGTGCAGCACCCTCAAGTCATCCAGATGCATGAGGGGGTGCTTCACCTCCGCGATGTGCCCGGTCCTAAGGGGACGGGAACCATGGAGGCCAGGCTTGACGCTATGGAACAAGATGTCTTCTGGTGCAAGGGGATGGCGGAGCGTGGACTCAATGCCAATCACCCATGATAGAGGACCTTTCCCATGATCTCAACGTGGATGGCAAGATGTGAAGGACATCGTCTTCACCCTCAACGTGCAAATCAACTTCCTCCAAAGCCAGATCTATGATCTCCAAAACCAAGTCTTTGAATATGAGGCGTGGTTTAAAGGTATGAGTTTGTCTGCTAGTTGCAGGACCTGTGAGACTCACTCCTCCTCATATGGTGGTGGACCACTACCATGGAAATCCGAGGACAAGATCTCTTCATCACAACCACCTTCTTCTTCATCACCACAAGAGAATTGAGTATCGGGTATGGGCACACCCCTTGGCTTCTGCCAAGCTTGGGGGAGGTGCCCCGGTATCGTATCATCCCCATTATCTTTTTGCCTTTACTTATTTTAGTTCGATCTTTTGCTTTAGATGAATAAAATTTTAGTTTGGTCCTCTCTTTTCGAAAGTTTGCTTAGTGATCTATCCTTGTAATCACGTGTGAGATATATTAAAGTTTAGTTTGAGTTTTTGCTTTTTTATTTTCATGTTGCAATTAAAAAAGGAAACAAATAAAAAGAAAGGAAATAAATGAAAAAGATCATATGTTAATCTTATGGTAGGTGATGACACCACATAAGGAAAAGTATAAGTAGAAAATTTTATTAGAGATAGGAAAACATAACATTAGTCAATGATGCAACTCATGAAAGAATTAATAAGGGAAGAGAAGGCTCACATATAAATATACTATCCTAGAAATCTTTTGTGATTGTGAGCCCTCATCAAAATATTATATGCCAAAATTGTTGACATTGGACAAGGAAGACAACCTAATAATTCATGTTTGTTTATATTCACACAGAAGTCATATTGTCATAGATCCTTTAACATGTGGTGCTTGCCCCCTACCATTGCTAGCCAAAAGTTCCGCACTAAGTAGAGATACTACTTGTGCATCGAAAAACCCTTAAACCCAAATCTGAGTTTCAAGAGTCCACCATACCTACCTAGGGATTGAGAAAGATCCCTCAAGTAAGTTGAATCGGTGCAAAGAGGCAACAAAAATTGCTTGTAAAAGTGTGAGATCGTTTAGTGTAAGAGAAAATTGAGCATTTCTAACATCCCAAATTTTCAATTTGGAATGTTATACATTAGATCATCATTGCATATCATGTTTTACTGCATTTTGGTTTGATCCTAGAAATTCTATGCAACTCAAGGACCCACGGAGAGAGTTGGGAACTTCGTTATTTTCATATTTGAGTTTTCTCAAATTTTGAAAAGAGGATCGTTTGATTTTAATTATTTTCTCTTCGAATATTTCTTTTATAAAAATAAAAGAGAGAGGATAAAATGACTTCCTCAAAATAAAGAAATATTGGAGATTTAATATTAAAATGAAATAAGATTGTATTCGAAGTTTTATTGCTATTTTATTTGAATTAGGAAAAATTTGCATTTTTCAAATTTGCATTAGAGTCCCAAATAAATATTCACCTTGTGCGGTAGATTTCTAGGGGACGGGGAAAATTTATTTCAGGATTTTTGGAGTCCGTTTAGTATTTCTTTTCTTTGTTTTTTTGTGCGGAATAATTTAAAAAAAAAGGGAAACCGACTCCGGGCCGTACCCGAGCGAGACTCCGCCCGGGGGACTTTATAAGCCGGGGCAGCGCAGCCCAAACCCGCGCCCTGCCTCCCGAACCCTAGCCCCGCCCGATCCTCCGCCGCCGCCGCCAGCGCCGTCGCCGTCCCAAGCCGCCGCCGCGCGCAGCCCGGTCGCCGCCCACCGCCGCCACCGGACGCCGCCCCGTCGCTGTTCGCCGGACCTCGCCGGAGGTAGTCGCGGCCATCGCCGTTCGCCAAACCTCGTCGGAGGTAGTCGCCGCCGCCGCCTCGGATTTCGTGAGAAAACCGATCGGTTTTTTCGAAACCCTAGATCCATTTTTTTAGATCCGGTTCGGTTTTTTTCGGTTTAGTTATTTAGCGGACGTTCGTCCGTACTTTCTTTTAACGAACGGTTTTAGTCCATTAGTAACAGATAGCGAACGTTCGTTCATTAGCTTGTTTGTCAGTTTTTCTTTTTCTCGGATTTTTCGCGATTATTTTCGATCGTGATCTCTGATCCGATTTTCGTTTTAGTTTATCTTTTCGCTCATTTATCGTAATCAGGCGATTCAAGTGCCTAGAGTTTCGTCTCGAAGCCCTCTTTCTATTTAACCAACTTAAACAAGTTTTTGCTACTGTAAAATTTGACTTTAGTCTAGATTAGTAATCGGAGCTTGTTTCTTTCGCTGTTTGAGTTTCGTTGCTTCGTTTGATTTGATTCTTTTTGCAAACCAGAGTTCTTAAGTTGAACTTTCTGGTTAGATATTCTTATTTGAGTTTTACCCGTGCTTCTTGCTTGGTTGCTTATTGTATGCTTGTTTGATTGCGATAGAGTACCTAAGTGCGACACGTGCTACTACGAGTCTGTAGGTTTCACAGATCATCTGCAAGGCAAGTAACAATTTGATCATACCCCTTTACTACCCAGTTTTTATTGCATTAGATCAACCCTCAAACAATTGCATGGTTAGGATCTGAATAAATTGTGGGTTGGGAAGTAGATGAGGTAGTACCTATTCACCTGTTTTATTATCAAACCCTGTGAATTACTTCTACATTGCTTATATTGCTATGCTATGCTAGTAGATGTGGTTTGGGTTTGAGTGTATCCATGACAGATGTGAGTTTTTAATTAATGGTTAACTTAAGGTGGCAACTTTAATACACATCTGGGTGGATTGAGGCACCTGGGGAACCCAGTGATTGCCTGTATTTTTTGGAAATCCTGGGGTACCGTGTGATTTTCCTATGGACTGCCACCCAAGCTCAAAGGGATCATAAGATTATTCATGCTGGAAACTTTCGTGTGCAGCCACATGCCATTATGGGCTCTGGCATAGTTGAGTAAGTTGTGGGAAACCTTTCCATGATGGGCTAGCAGATGTAGGGGATTGTAGGTGTACTGGCCAATCTATCGGTTAAGGGGACCTCTTCGGAAAGACCGTGTCTCGGTCATCCGTTTCCCAAATATTATGTAGTGCGAGAAATCCAATGAAGGAGATCGAGTCTTGTGGGGAAAAGTGCACAAACCTCTGCAGAGTGTACAAACTAATCATGGTTAGCCATGTCCCCGGTTATGGACATCTTGAGTATCTAGTTCTTGGATTACCATGTGGATCTCATCACCCTTAAATATAATTTGATTGGGTTATTAATTACTTTGAATTGGGATTGAGATGGGGTTTACCCTTCTCAATTTTTTTTCAACAAACTTTGTAGTTAAATAAAATATATTCCTTTGTAGTAGGGAAAAATTGGCTTTTTGCAAAACCTGTTAACCATACATCCTCCACCAGCCATATATGCATGTAGTGATAGCTTTATTATGTTCATTACTCTCTTGTGTTACATTGCCAGCATATTCCATGTGTTGACCCGTTTTTGGGCTGCAACGTATTATGTTGCTATCACACCCACAATGCGGCTATATCTCCCATGTGTCGGGGCACGACTTAGAGGCATAGCCGCATGGTAGGCTTGTCACAAGAGGGGTAATCTTCACACATCCCATGTACTGAATAATAAAGGTATAAAGAGTTGGCTTACAATCGCCACTTCACACAAATTCAAGTTAAACATACATCATCTAGAATACAATCAAGGTCTGACTACGGAACCAAAATAAAAGAAGACAACCCCAAAGGCTAGATCCCCGATCGACCCAACTGGGCTACACTACTGATCAACAGGAAACGAAATAAAACAACGATCAAGATCTTCATCGAGCTCCCACTTGAGCTGGATTGCGTCACCTGCACTGGTATCATCGGCACCTGCAACTGCTTGGAAGTATCTGTGAGCCACGAGGACTCAGCAATCTCACACCCGCGAGATCAAGACTATTTAAGCTTATGGGTGGGAGAAGGTAGTGAGGTGGAGCTGCAGCAAGCACTAAGCATATATGGTGGCTAACATACACAAATAACAGCAAGGAGAGAAGCACCACATCGGTCGTGAACTATAAGTGATCCTAAAACTACATGCGCACAAACATAACCCAAGAACCGTGTTCACTTCCCGGACTGCGCCGAGAAGAGACCATCATGGCTACACACATTGTTGATTCATTTTAAGTAAGTTAAGTGTCAAGTTCTCTACAACTGGACATTAACAAATTCCCATCTGCCCATAACCACGGGCACGGCTTTCGAAAGTTCAAACCCTGCAGGGGTGTCCCAACTTAGCCCATCACAAGCTCTCACGGTCAACGAAAGATATTCCTTCTCCCGGGAAGACCCGATCAGTCTCGGAATCCCGGTTACAAGACATTTTGACAATGGTAAAACAAGACCAGCAAGACCGCCCGCTGTGCCGACAAATCCCGATAGGATCTGCACATATCTCGTTCTCAGGGCACACTGGATGAGCCAAACGTCGGGTTGGCATAGACCCTGGTGGGCCAGGGGGCACCGGACATCGCTCAGGTTGGACCAACACTTAGAGAAGCACTGGCCCAGGGGGGTTAAAGTAAAGATGACCCTCGGGAGTGCGACTCCCAAGGGAAAAGTAGGTGGTGGTGAGGCAAATGGTAAAACCAAGGTTGGACCTTGCTGAAGGAGTTTTATTCAAAGCGGACTGTCAAGGGGTTCCCATAACACCCAACCGCATAAGGAACGCAAAATCAAGGAACATAACACCGGTATGACGGAAACTAGGGCGGCAAGAGTGGAACAAAACACTAGGCATAAGGCCGAGCCTTCCGCCCTTTACCAAGTATATAGATGCATTAATTAAATAAGAGATAATAATGATATCCCAACAATATCCATGTTCCAACATGGAACAAACTCCAACTTCACCTGCAACTAGCAACGCTATAAGAGGGGCTGAGCAAAAGCGGTAACATAGCCAAACAACAGTTTGCTAGGAAAGGTGGGTTAGAGGCTTGACATGGCAATATGGGAGGCATGTTATAGCAAGTGGTAGGTATCGCAACATAGCAATAGAGCGAGCAACTAGCAAGAAAAGATAGAAGTGATTTCGAGGGTATGGTCATCTTGCCTGAGATCCCGCAAGGAAGAAGAACGAGTCCATGAAGAAGACAAACGGACGAAGTCGAACGAATCCTCACAAACGCGACGTTATCGGAACTAACCCGAAGAAGCAACACTGGAAAAGTGGCAAACAACATAGTAAGCAACCATCACATAAGAATGGCATGATGCACAAACAAGTATGATGCATGTCCGGTTTAATGAAGCATGGCATGGCAAAGTGCACAAGCAAAACTACAAGTTAAGTGGAGCTCAATATGCAACGAGTTGCATATTGATGTAACACCATGTGACTTATTTAGTTCTCTCTCATTTAGGTACCCATCAATATTAAATGTTCTTAAACATGGCAAGGGGTGGAGCAAATGAAAACTACCTATCTAGGCAAGTTTAAATGAGGCCGGAACAACAAACAACAAGTCCGGAAACTCCTCATGTGCATCCTTTAGGTTTGGTACTGTTCTGCCCTAAACTATATTTTAGAGTTGTTAAACATGCTAGATGAGTGCACCATGTTAAACTAGCCATTTTTCTACCCCATTTACATATAAAGTTTATTAAGTTTGGAGCTACGGTTATTAAGTTTTGAACTAAAGCATTTTAACATGACAATAGGCAAATTTAAACAATCCACATTTTTAACATCGATGAAAGTAGCATATTATGAAACTAGACACAATTTTAAGCATTTTTCATATTTAAATCATTTTAAACCGATGCACCAATTGTGAGTTATTAAATGCATGATCTAAAGGGACTTTACTGTAAAACTGCACTCTCTGGGTTAAATTGGAAATTCGTTGGACAGGAAAAAACACAATCGGGCTGAAACTGTAGGCTGGCCCAATAGGAGAAAAAAACAAAAGGGTGGGGCGCTGGGGTCAACTCACCCAGTGGGCCTTGGCCCGTTTCAGTGGACTGCAGCAGGCCTTGGAGATGGGCGCATGCAGGCCTGGCGGGCGAGCGGGAAAGAGGTCGGCTCAGGGTCGCGGTCGATTGCAGCTGGACGCAGTCAACAAACCCGGGCGAGCGCTCATCCTCCTGCTCGAAGAAGAGGATGCAGATGCCGCGGTGTGGACTTGGCGGCAGGAACGCGATATGGCAGCAGGGCGGCGACGGGTCAGCGAGGCGGCGAGCAGGTCCCGGCGGCGGCGTGCCGAACGGAGGCGGGTTCGACGACGGCTTGCGGACGGAGCTGAAGAAGGCAACACCCACCATCGGCGGCGGCGCGACAGCAAGGCATAGAACCAGCGCGGGGGCGAGGACGACGACTTTAGGTCAGGAGGAGCTCGGGTGCAGGGAGGCACTGCTCTTCGTCCTCCCGCTCGATGCAGAGGAGGCGACGGCGCGGGACTGTGGGGCTCCGGCGGAAGAGACTTGCGGCGCATGGGAGCGGCTACAACAGGACTTGGCGCGCGGGGCGACCTCGGGGCACAGATCCGGTCGGAGGTGCGGTGGCAACGGCTCTCGGCGGCAACCATGGATGGTGCTGTGGGTCCTGTTCTTGCCGAAGACTGCGACGGCGAACCTGCGAGATGAGGCGGCAGTGAGAGACCCGAGAGAGAGAAGAATGCGGGGAAGGGAAACGAGAGGAGGAGTGGAGCGGGACGAGGCCGGTCCTGCTTGTGCTCGACGTCGAGGTGCGCCAGGGCGGCGCTGCTGGTCCGGCGGCTAGACTCCGGCGAGTGTAATGCTCCTCAAGACGCGGCTGCGGCCACCTGCTGATGCTATTCGCCAGCGGCGACCGGTCAGGCGAAGTCGAGGAGGAGGCCAGGGTGAGGTTGCAGCGAGGCTGCTCGGGCACGAAGGAGGCGCGCTGCGGGATTTGGGCGGCTGTGATGTGGATCGAGAGGACTGGCGGGTTGGTTCGGTCGCTGGTGGCAGGGGAGATCGAGTAGAAGGGGATCTGGGAGGATCTCGAGGTGGGGGTTTGAGTGTGGCGGCGGCGAGGAGGAATGATGGGACAACTCTCCTTCATTTTGGGGTTGCCCCGATATTTATATAGCAGGTGGATTTGGGGTGCATCTGGGCCCTCCGATTCAAATCAGACGGTCAAGAAACTTAGGCTATGGGCATCCAAATAAGGTACCGAAGATGTTTTAGGGACGTTTGGGGATGATCCACAACCAACGTTTGGGGATGATCCGGGACAACTTTCAGACGCGCGCGCGAGGAGGGCCGCGGGCTGACGAGAGAGGTTAGATTAGGCCTGGCGGTAGGTAGTGAAATGTGAAGACGGTCTAGGGAGGAAAGAGAGGGAAAGCCCGGCAACAATTTTCGGAGACCGAAAACGTCCGACGATTTAACCGACCATATTGTCGCTATAGTTTAACGGTTGGGCTATCAAACGAACTCCGAATGCGATGAAATTTGACAGGCGGTCTACTGATAACATAACAACACCGCATGTCAACTTTCAACCCATTCCGAGAAAATTTTCCATCCACTTATAAAATAATATTTCGGAGGTGCCACGGGCGCGTGCAAGTGTGTCTGGGCTCAGAACGGACAACAGATGGAACGAGGAGACCGGGACGGATGCAAGTTTTGAAAACATGATGATGCAATGCACATGATGACATGTGAAGATGCAACACGCAAGCAAAAGACAAGGCAACAACAGCGAATAACTGGAAGACACCTGGCGCATCGATCTTGGGGCGTCACAGTTGCAGACTTTTCAGACGACGAGTAAGGTGCCTTAGGTCATGGTTTTTCACTCAGTGATGCCGTTGGAGTTGATGGACTCACTTTATCTTCCAAGCCTTCCGCTGTTATCGTAATATATGGCCTTAAGCCATATTTATTGTAATAAGTTCTCTTTTGAGACATTCGATGTAATAAGTGTGTGATTGCTACTCTGTTATAAATCCTCATGTACTGTGTGTGTCAGCATTACCGATCCAGGGATGACACTGATGCACAGAGATCAGACTGTTTGAGGTCTAGTCGCTAGAGCATTGCACGAACTTGTGATGGTGAAGAATAAAAGCGACAGACTGCATAAGAAAGGTCGCTATCACAAGGGGCAATGCAACGTGACGTTCTTTTGCATTAAGGGGTTGAGTATACAAACAAATAAGCGCATGGAAACCTCTGCTTCCCTCTGCGAAGGGCCTATCTTTTACTTCTATGTATTTACTTTTGTGCACATAGTCAAAGTTTTCCCTCTATTCCTTTTTATTTTCTCCTTTGGCAAGCATCATGTGGTGAGGAAAGATCTAGGCACATATGTCCAGTTGAATATAGATAGCATGAGTTATTATTGTTGACATCACCCTTGAGGTGAATATGCTGGGAGGCGAAACTATAAGCCCCTATCTTTCTATGTGTCCTGTTGAAACGTTTTGCTCATGTGTACGCAATGAGTGTTAGCAATCATGGAAGACTATATGATGGTTGAGTATGTGGACTTTCCTAAAGGCTCCGACATGTGACCCTTCCTGAAAAGATGATGAATTGTAGTTGGAAAGTTGACTGGGAACATACTTTGTTGGTTTCTAATAGAGTTTTTGCTTTATACTTCAATAGTGTGATGAATTATCACTTATTCATGATAAGTCTATGATAAGAGTTCTATGATAAAAGTCTTATGTTTAAGCTTGTTGCTGTTAGAAAAATGTACATTATGCTTCCATGTCCGTATTTTGTTTTTATCGACACCTCTCTCTATAAGCACGTGGACATGTTTTTCTATTTCGTTTTTTAATTAAGGACAAGTGAGGTCTAAGCTTGTGGGAGTTGATACGTCCATTTTGCATCATGATTTTTGGAGTAATTCTAATGCCTTTTCTCTCATAATATGCAAGGTATACACACAGAGGGAGAATTCCGGCAGCTGGAAATCTGGACCTGGAAAAGCTACGTCAGGCTACCTATTTTGCACAACTCCAAACAAGTTGAAACTTCATGGAAATTTTTTATGGAATATATGAAGAATATTGGAGCAAATAAGTACTAGAGGGGGCCCACCAGGTGGGCACAACCCACCTGGGCGTGCCAGGGAGCCCAGGCGCGCCCTGGTGGGTTGTGCTCACCCAGGCCCACCTCCAGTGCCCATCTTCTGGTATATAAGTCAATTTACCTAGAAAAAATAGGGAGAGGACTTTTGGGATGGAACTCCACCGTCTCGAGGCGGAACTTGGGCAAGAGCACTTTTGCCCTCCAGCGGAGCGATTCCGCCGAGGAAACTTCCCTCCCGGAGGGGGAAATCATCGTCGTCATCATCACCAACAACTCTCCCATCTTGGGGAGGGTAATATCCATCAACATCTTCAACATCACCATCTCATCTCAAACCCTAGTTCATATCTTGTGTTCAATCTTGTTACCGGAACTATAGATTGGTGCTTGTGGGTGACTAGTAGTGTTGATTACATCTTGTAGTTGATTACTATATGGTTTATTTGGTGGAGATTATATGTTCAGATCCAGTATGCTATTTAATACCCCTCTGATCATGAGCATGATTATCATTTGTGAGTAGTTACTTTTGTTCTTGAGGTCACGGGAGAAATGATGTTGCAAGTAATCATGTGAACTTGATATGTGTTCGATATTTTGATAGTATGTATGTTGTGATTCCTTAGTGGTGTCATGTGAACGTCGACTACATGAAACTTCACCATATTTGGGCCTAAGGGAATGCATTTGCAGTAGCAATTAGATGATGGCTGCAAGAGTGACAGAAGCTTAAACCCCAGTTTATGCACTATTCCGTAAGGGACCGATTGGATCCAAAAGTTTAATGCTATGGTTAGAATTTATTCTTAATAATTTTCTCGTAGTTGCGGATGCTTGCGGCAGGGTTAATCATAAGTACGAGGTTTGTTAAAGTAAGAACAGCACCTAAGCACCGCTCTATACACATATCAAATTATTAAAGTAGCGAACACGAATCAAGCCAACATGGTGAACGTAACTAGATGAAAATCACGTGTATCCTCAAGAACGCTTTGCTTATCATAATAGACCGTTTTGGCATGTCCTTTGCCTCAAAAGGATTGGGCTACCTTGCTGCACTTTTTCTACTGTTACTATTACTTGCTCATTACAAATTATCTTGCTATCAAACTACTCTGTTACTTACAATTTCAGCACTTGCAGACATTACCTTGCTGAAAACCACTTGCCGTTTCCTTCTGCTCCTCGTTTGGTTCGACAATCTTACTTATCGAAAAGAACTAAAATTGATCCCCTATACTTGTGGGTCATTACCTACTCACACGCCTCCCATCAATATGTTGGGGAACATAGTAATTTCAAAAAATTCCTACGCACACGCAAGATCATGGTGATGCATAGCAATGAGAGGGGAGAGTGTCGTCCACGTACCCTCATAGACCGTAAGCGAAAGCGTTATGAGAACGCGGTTGATGTAGTCGTACGTCTTCAGGATCCGACCGATCCAAGTATCGAACGCATGGCACCTCCGAGTTCAGCACACATTCAACTCGGTGACGTCCCACGAACTCATGATCCAGCAGAGCTTCGCAGGAGAGTTCCATCAGCACAACGGCGTGATGATAGTGATGATGATGCTACCGATCCAGGGCTTTGCCTAAGCACCGCTATGATACGACCGAGGTGGATTATGGTGGAGGGGGGCACCGCACACGGCTAAAATATCAAGTGATCAACTTGTGTGTTCTAGGGTGCCCCCCTCCCCATGTATATAAAGGAGGGAGGGGAGGCCGGTCGGCCTCTCTAGGCGCACCGAAGGGGGAGGAATCCTCCTCCTAGTTGGAGTAGGATTCCTCCTTTCCTAGTCCTACTAGGAGGGGGAAGGAAGGAGAAGGGGAGGAGAAGGAAAGAGGGGGCGCAGCCCCTCCCCTAGTCCAATTCGGATTAGGCCCACGGGGGGCACATGGCCAGCCCTGGTGGCTTCTCCTCTTTTCTCCTTAAAGCCCACTAAGGCCCATATGTACTCCCGTATTCCTGTAACTCCCCCGGTACTCCGAAAAATACCCGGATCACTCGGAACCTTTTCGGTGTCCGAATATAGCCTTCTAATATATCGATCATTACGGCTCGATCATTTCAAGACTCCTCGTCATGTTCGTGATCTCATCCAGGACTCCGAAAAACCTTCGGTACATCAAATCACATAAACTCATAATACCAATCATCACCGAACGTTAAGCGTGCGGACCCTACGTGTTCGAGAACTATGTAGACATGACCGAGACATGTCTCCGGTCAATAACGAATAGCGGAACCTGGATGCTCATATTGGCTCCTACATATTCTATGAAGATCTTGATCGGTCAAACCGCATAACGGTATACGTTGTTCCCTTTGTCATCAGTATGTTACTTGCCCGAGATTTGATCGTCGGTATCTCAATACCTAGTTCAATCTCTTTACCGGCAAGTCTCTTTACTCGTTCTGTAATGCTACATCTCGTAACTAACTCATTAGTTACATTGCTTGCAAGGCTTATTGTGATGTACATTGCCGAGAGGGCCCAGAGATACCTCTCCGACAATCGGAGTGACAAATCCTAATCTCGATTCATGCCAACTCAACAAACACCATCGGAGACAATTGTAGAGCACCTTTATAATCACCCAGTTACGTTGTGACGTTTGGTAGCACACAAAGTGTTCCTATGGTAATCGGGAGTTGCATGATTTTATAGTCATAGGAACATGTATAGTTATGGAGAAAGCAACAGCAACAAACTAAATGATCATCGTGCTAAGCTAACGGATGGGTCAAGTCAATCAGAAAATTCTCTAATGATGTGATCCCGTTTAATCAAATGACAACTCATGTATATGGTTACGAAACATAAACATCATTGATTCAATGAGCTAGTCAAGTAGAGGCAAACTAGTGACACTCTGTTTGTCTTTGTATTCACACATGTACTAAGTTTCCGGTTAATACAATTCAAGCATGAATAATAAACATTTATCATGATATATGGAAACATAAATAACAACTTTATTATTGCCTCTCGGGCATATTTCCTTCAGTCTCCTACTTGCACTAGAGTCAATAATCTAGTTCACATCTTTATGTGATTAGTTCACATCTCCATGTGACTAATACCCAAAGGGTTTACTAGAGTCAATAATCTAGTTCACATCGCTATGTGATTAACAGCCAAAGAGTGATCATGTTTTGCATGCGAGAGAAATTTAGTCAACGGGTCTACCACATTCAGAGCCGTATGTATTTTGCAAATTTTCTATGTCTACAATGCTTTGCATAGAGCTACTCTAACTAATTGCTCCCACTTTCAATATATATCTAGATCGAGACTTAGAGTCATCCATATTGGTGTCAAAGCTTGCATCAACGTAACTATTTACGACGAACTCTTTGTCACCTCCATAACCGAGAAACATTTCCTTATTCCACTAAGGATATTTTTGACCGTTGTCTAGTGATCCACTCCTGGGTCACTATTGTACGCTCTTGCCAAACTTATGGTGAGGTACACAATAGGTCTGGTACACAACATAGCATACTTTATAGAACCTATGACTGAGGCATAGGGAATGATTTTTCATTCTCTTTCTATTTTCTGCCGTGGTCGGGTTTTGAGTCTTTACTCAACTTCACACCTTGCAACACAGGCAAGAACTCCTTCTTTGATTGTTTCATTTTGAACTACTTCAAAATCTTGCCATGGTATGTATTCATTGAAAATATATCAAGCGTCTTGCACTACAAAAAAAGACACATCCGTGACATTTTGGGCCGAACGAAATATTTTTCTGTCATACATATGACACTTCTAGGCATAGCCGGTCCCAAGCCCGGGTAAAGGAGGAGGGTTGTGACAGGCTTGGCGAGCCAACGTAAAAACTAGCCAGTCCCATAGGTATGAAACCCATTTGAGCGAGAATAGTACTAGGATGGGTGACCTCCTAGGAAGTCCTCGTGAAAGGGTTTCATATCTAAGGGTTGTGATAGGCTTGGCGAGCCAACTTAAAAACTAGCCAGTCTTTTGGGTATGAAACCCATTTGGGCAAGAGTAGTACTAGGATGGGTGACCTCCTGGGAAGTCCTCGTGAAAGGGTTTCATATCTAGCCTACCCCAACTTGTTTGGGATAAAAGGCTTCGTAAGTAAGTATACATATGACACTTCTATGACGATAATTGTGACAAAACCCGGTATCATATAGATGTGGTGGGATCCTACTTCTATGACAGAAAATCATGACAGAAAATGGGCTTTTTGTCCTGGGCGGGCCGGAGACGCAGTTGCATGACATTCTTTGGGCCGTCCATGACGGGAAAAATCGTGGTAGAAGTGAGGGCGAGGAAAATTTCGGGGAGTTCCCGGTTACGGTGGGAGGTCGGGGGCCGAGCGATGCGCGTTTCTCTCGTACACGTACGCACGTGTGTGCAAGGCGTTGGCTCTAACTGAACCCAAGCGAGGCGTTGGGCTCTAACTGAACCCGAGCGATTGCACTGCAGGCTACACGTTACTGAACCCGAGCGGTCGATCGATGGCTGTTAACTGAACCCGATCGAGCGATTCCTTCGCTACTGCTGCTAACTGAAGCCGATCGATGCTGCCTCTGGATGAACAGTGAGCGTTCTGGGTGGGGGGTTGGATGAACAATTCCCGGTGGGGGTGGATGAACAGGACCCCGTGGTGTTGCCTCTGGATGAACAGGACCCCGATCGATCGAGCCGGTTGGGGCTGGATGAATAGGACCCCGTGGAGGGCTGGATGAACATGACCACCCCGTGGAGGGAAGGATGAACAGTAGACGGTGGAGGGCAGGATGAACAGTAGCCCGTGGAGGGGTGGTTGAATAGGAGCCCGTGGAGAGGGCTGGTTGAACAGTAGCCGGTGGTGTAGCGCGCGGAGGAGGCTGGATGAACAGGAGCTCGTGGATGAACAGTGCAGGTGGAGGCTGGAGGAGGTCGACGGTGGATGAACAGTAGCTTGTGGAGGCTGGAGGTGGTCGACGGTGGAGATGAACAGTATCCCGTGGAGTCCCGTTTTGCGGTACACCACACCCCTCCCGATGAACAGGACCCCCGTTTCGACCGTAGCGCTCCAACACAAGTCCGTTTCGTCCGTTTTGCAGTACGCCACACCCCTCCCGATGAATAGGACCCCGTTTCGACCGTAGGAGGTCCGTTTCCTCCGTTTTGCGGTACGCCGGGCCCCTCCCGATCAACAGGAACCCGTTCCGAACGTAGGAGGTCCGTTTCCTCCGTTGTGCGGTACGCCAGGCCTTGTTTCCATCGCCTGTTCCGTCCAAGCCCTCCCGATGAACACGACCACACATTTCGTTCCGACCCAGCCGGTTGGCTCCCACGTGTTCCGTTGCCTCCCCATGAACACGACGCATTCCGTTGCCTCCCCATGAACATGACGCATTCCGTTGCCTCCCCATGAACACGACGACGACGTTGTTTCTCCGTTCCGACCCTGCCACCTACACGAGCCCTGGCCGTATGTATGCGCGAGTAGGCGTTCGAGACCCCGCCCGTATGTACACATACATGGCCGTATTTTCTTTCTTGCACCCTGGCCACTGTACATACGTGTACATGCTACGTGCGCGCCTCTACTACGACACGTGCGTGCCTCTACATCGACCAGTATGTACGTACACGTTCACGACCAGAATGACAACGCTACATACGCTTTGACCAGGTGGGTCCCGACTGTCAGGCACTTCCTTGCCTGCGAAGATGTAGCTGGTGGGTCCTAGCAGTCAGGGGGCGAATCGTTTTTTTTGCCCGGACGCACTTCCTTGCGTGCGAAGATGTAGCTAGTGGGTCCCAGCAGTCAGGGGGAAACGTTTTTTTTGCAAATACAGTGGCCCGTCCGGTGGGTCCCAGCTGTCAGGTGGAGGAATCATTATTTTCTGCATAATAAGGAGGCACTTCCTGGCTGCGGCCGTGGACCCAGCTGTCAGCCTCTCCACGTATAGTCCACGTCCGATGGAAGTTGTTCCTTGACCACGTTGACCACTCCGCGCCGAGAGAACCAGGGCGGTGGACGACGGCGAGGCCTAGGAAGGGGACGACACGGAGGCAGTGAAGACTCGACAGTTTTTTCCCACGCGGAGGGGAGTACGACTGTACGAGGGTTTACTGGTTCGTCTGCCGTCGGTGGAGTATAACAACAGGTGTGGGTAAGTAGAGGGATGGCTAGGTCAGCGATGGGAGTATGGTCGGGCGGTGAGGCCTGCGTGGCAGCACAACCGGCTGCGAGGAGGAGGGAGCAGGCAGTCCCGCCGGCGCTTGTTTGAGCGGCTGGAGCAGGAAGAGCAGAGATTGAAGAAGCACGACGGCCGTTGGATGGACATCCAACAGTCATTGCTTGTGCGCCAACCTTTTTTTAGGAAAGCCTCAAATGTGTGGAAAACAACATACAACCCATCTGCCATTATTTCTAATAATTTACAGCCCATTTGCTAATTCTTAAGGTTTTTTTTGGAGCCCATATTCTTTTTGTTAGCATTACAGCCCACATTGTGGCAACGGTTAAAAAATTATACAAAATTTTGCATATTTCGGTGCGGTCCGAACTGTTTTTAATCCCGAAATTTTGACTCACATTCAAACTGATTTAAAAAATAAATGTATATCAATATAAAATCCAACAAATTCTCCACGCATAAAAATTAATGTAATTTAAGACCTTGAAATGAGAAAAAGATATTTGAAACTAATTGCCGGTTTGATGTGTTTTAAAAATGTACAACCCATTTCTCATTACTAATGGGCCATTTTCTCGGCCAGCCGAATGAAATCTCTCCTCATCTTGAAAGATTTGCAGCCCAACAGGCCTAACAAAGCGACTTACTTGGCAAATCACAAAAAAACTGGGCTGTGGCCGTGGACCCAGCTGTCAGCCTCTCCACATACAGTACTCTTCCGATGGAAGTCGTTCCTTGACCACGTTGACCACGCCGTGCGGAGAGCACCACGGCGGTCACGACAGCGAGGCCTAGGAAGGGGACGACGCGGCAGTAGAAGCCCGCGCGGAGAGGACTACGAGGGTTCACTGGTTCGACTGCGGTGTGAGGCTGCCGTCGCCGCAGGGCCTGGCCAGCGGTGGGAATAGTAGGGGGTGGTGAGGCCTCTGCGGCAGCATAGCCGACCACAGGAGGCAGGAGCATGCGGCACGACCGGCGCTGCTTTGGGCGGCTGGAGCAAGAATACCAGAGATTGAAGAAGCACTACGGCCGTTGGATGGACATCGTACGGTCACTGGAGCTAGAATCATTCATATTGACTAAGTTGACAAAGCCCTTCGTCCCCGTCAACTTAGTAGGCCCACAAGTCATCCTCCCAGCAAGGTGGGTCCCAGCTAGCTGGGGGAGTATTCATTTTTTATGCGTAATAAGGAGGCACTTCCGGTGGGTCCGAGCTGACAGCGGGGGGAACATTTTTTCGCGAAATATGGTGGCCCGTCCAGTGGGTCCCAGCAGTCAAGGGGAAACGATTTTTTTAGCAAAATACTGGTGGCCTGTCTTGTGGGTCCCTGCTGCCAGGTGGAGGAATCATTATTTTCCACGTAATAAGGAGGCACTTCCTTGCTGCCGCCATGGACCCAGCTGTCAGCCTCTCCACGTACAGTCCACGTCCGATGGAAGTCGTTCCTTGACCACGTTGACCACGCCGCGCCGAGAGCACCAGTGCGCTGGATGACGGCGAGGCCTAGGAAGGGGACGATGCGGAGCCGATGAAGACGCGTCAATGGATGCCCACGCGGAGAGGAATATGAGGGTTCGCTCGTTCGGCTGCGGTGTGAGGCTGCCGTCGCCGCAGGGCCTGGCCAGTGGTGGGAATAGTAGGGGCGGTGAGGCCTCCACGGCAGCACAGCCGACCATGGGAGGCAGGAGTAGGCGGCACGACCGGTGCTGCTTTGGGCGGCTGGAGCAAGAAGACCAGAGGTTGAAGAAGCACTACGACTGTTGGATGGACATCGTACGGTCACTGCAGCTAGAATCATTTATATTGACTAAGTTGACAAAGCCCTTGGTACGTCAACTTAGTAGGCCCACAGGTCAGCTTCCGAAACGGTGCACCCCAGATGTCAGGGGGAGGAGTCATTTTTTGGGCGGGTGAAGCTAGAATATTCGAGATTGAAGAAGAAGCACGGCATCCGTTGGATGGACATCCAACGACCACTGCTGCTAGAACCGTGTGTTGACTATAAGTTGGCAAAGCCTTGCATACGCGTCAACTCTGTTTTTTAGGGGACACGTCAACTTAGTAAGGCCAGAAGTGTGTGGCAGAGAACTTATAGCCCATTTGAGATTTGTAAGAATGTGTAGTCCATTTTTGAATTCTAATGGAATTTACTACAGCCCATTTACAGTTTGTTAAAAGTACAACCCATTTCAACCAACCGTTCAAAACAGAATTCAATAATTCCCACATTTTGATGGGATCCGAAATACTTTTATCCCGAAATTTCTAGTCAGATTAAATACAATTTCAATATAAATTTATATTACGTAAAAATCCAATGAAACATTGCACTCGCAACAATTAATGAAATTAAAATTTTCAATATCCAAAAATAATATTTTATAAAGTAATCACGTGTTTGGTGCATTTTTTATAGTTACTGCCCAGTTTTTATAATTACATCCCATTTATTATTTCTTAAAGCCCATTTTCTTGTTAAGCCTAATGCATCCCTCCTAGGAAAGATTTGCAGCCCAGCGGGGCGGAGAATAACAACTTGACCTTGCCTGGGTATTCCTAAAAAAAGTATAGCTGGGCTAGCCATTTTCAGCTTGAAAAAAATTAATATCTGGGCTGGATATCTGGCCTGGGCTAGACGGGCCACAGCCCGCCCAGTTAATACCTACAGCGATGTTTTCGTTGTTGTTCAGAGGAGAAAAATTAATATCTGGGCTAAACATCAAAAAACTCTGAAGTGCTCACACCTCAAAAACACAAATACTGCTCGAGCTGCTTGGTCCCAGCTGTCGGTCGCTTCGTGTGCAATTCTCTCGTTTATTGACTAGTACTACATAGGTTGACAATGGTGTGGGACCGTGATATCATGAAACCAGTGGGAAGCAAAATAAATAACTCCAGCGAGCGCTTCCACCTCTGCCTTGTTGTCTCCTGTGGAAACCCCTTTCCTCCCTTTTTTTGCTCGGGCAAGGACCAATGCATGCAGCACGTCCATGCGGTTATTAGGCAAGAAATAAAATCGCTTTGCATGCTATGAATTACGATGGCCTGCATGGGTAGCTAATAAGGCATCCTCTTAACTGCTGTGATTAAATGTTGTGTTTAGAAGAGAGAAATATTCTTCTTTTGCACCAATTTGCTTGCACCTAGGTCGTGATGCACCTTCTAATGCGACTTATTCACTTAGACGGAGGGAGTATAGTTTATATATATATATAATAAGGAGGCACTTGCGTACGTGAAGCTATGGACCTGGTGGGTCCCCATTGTCATCCTCTCCAAGTAAAGTCATCTCCTCGCCCGCGCGCGCTTTCCGCCCGAAATAGTCAGCGCCGCCCACCCCGCTTCCCAGTGCAGGCGATTGCTCCGCCTTCAAATGACACAAGTGTCGTCCGTCCATCCATCTGTCGCCCACATTAATGATACGCGGTTGCCGAGGTGGCTACTCTAGCGCCACACGTCCGTCCCTCCGCCCGCCCACCATTGCTATATAAACTGCTGCGCCGGCCATAGCCGCAGTCATCCGCATCCGTTCCCTTTCTCCTGTCCACACCACTACTGCCCACCATGGCTTCCTCGCACTCCAGCGCTCTTCGGGACAGGCGTACGACGGACCACAAGGAGATGGCAACCATTGTTGCCGACCGGCTGGCCGGCAGGCAGCCGGAGGACGACGACGTCCCAATGGAGAACATGGTAGTCGATGATACGGCGCCAACTCCCTCCTCCGTGCCATCCTCGCTGGTGCATTGCACCATGACCATTGGCGAGGCCGGTGCCCAATATATGGACAATGTGAGGCAGATTCGTCAGGAGCAGTTCCGGGAGGCGCAGGCCGACGCCGCCTACAACCACCATCTCCTCCAGGAGCACCTGAAGGCGGAGGAGCAGATCCCCGCGGAGCGAGCGGAGTAGGAAGCGCTGCTCGACTCGTACCACTCCGCCCGCAAGGGCCGCCTCGAGCACTGGCGGGACCGCATGCGGTTGGCGGAGGCTGCCGCCGCCTACAAAGAGGCTAGCAAAGAGGGCGATGAAGCGCGCGAGGTGCTATTTGGCGAGACCAAGGACGAGGCAGAGGAGAATGCCGGCTCCAACGAGTCTCCGCTCCGCTGGCATCGACGAGGCCCTGCTCCGTCGAGGCCCCGCGACGCCAACTACGAGGTAGAGGACACCGCCGGCTCCGCCGAGGCCCCGCCCCGCCAACAACGAGGCAGAGGACATCACCGGCTCAGCCAAGGCCCCACCCTCCCAGCAATGGGGGGGGGGGGAGGATTTCCACCGCTCCGCTGAGGCACCGCCCGCCGGCAACGAGACAGAGGACATCGCCGGCTCCGCCGAGGCCCCGCCCCGCTGCCAACGAGGCCGCGCCACACAGAAAACGAGGAAGAGTAGAACACGGTAGGTCGCTGCCGCTCGGGTCCAAGTAAGGCCACCGCCGCTACCCTCCTGTTGAAGCCAAGCTAGGCGGATTGACCATTGACGGCCGGTTAGCTTCTTAGCAGCGACATGGAGTCGGGGAGTTCTGCTGGAGAATAATGCCGCTTCTACTTAACTGCTGGTGCAGTTGGCTGACTGACACGTGGCCCAACATGCCACATGTCAGTTATGCAACTGCACCTGCAGTTAAGTCACTGAATCTTCTGTTCGGCTCAGTGGGACACAGGTGGGTAGCTTCGGTTAATTAATTATACCTCCAACGCACCCCTTTCTAGTTGAAGAATGTATGAAATGTAATGAAATCTGGCATGTTTATATGAAATCCGACCGTGTATGAATGAATTTATTTCGATTACTTCAAATTCCTGTATCACTGGCATTGGATGAACATGCAAAACAATACGTACTAGCTTTTTTCCCAGGGTGATCACCTCGTTTGCAGCAGTTTCACATGTACTCCCTCCGGTCCTTCCTAGTCTGCATACAAGTTTTGTCTGCAGTCAAAGTATCTCTACTTTGATCAATCTTATACAAAAAAGTATGCACTTTCACAATGTGCGAAGTAAAAAGGAACATAAGGAGTACAAAGAGTTTGAGCAGCTTTTTAGCGTTTCTGTACATTGCAATCAAACACACATGCCTGGCAATTTCATAGAGGACATTCAAAACAATCGATGATTATGCATCTCAACGACTCACATGTCAGAGGCAATATTTACTTCACAACTAAAGAATAAAGAAAAAATTGATCGATGCTGTTGACAGCAAGGGCGTCCCATTCGAAAATATCAAACACATGTCTTGCTAAAATCAATGAGCAAAATTTGACAAGGTTGTCCCATTCCAAAATATCAAATGCCTATGATTGTGGAATGGGCAGGGTTTGCCATCAGTTTGGACATTGACATGGAACCTCGTGCTAAATAAACCAGCTGTTCTTTTTGTGCAGTTCCACCAAAATCAACCAAATTCGTGGGTAGCTTGTATGATTTCGCCCTTATATGTTGCAACACCTTGAACTTATCGGCACCTCCTTTCTTGTGGTGGAAATGAATGATTTGATATATTCATGAACATTTTGTACAGTTCCCATTGAAATCAAGCTAAGACCCCTGTTTGCACAAATACAAAAAAAGTGATTAGTATAGAGCAAACTGTACTATGAATTGACAGATTCAACAGGCACATACATGGTCCATGTAGAGCACACTTTAAAAAAATGGAACTCACCAAAAAGAATCCTAGAACAACATTGTACTCGTGCATCACAGCAAAAAAATGGAGATTTTGTCAGTCCTTCTGAGCTGAAGTTAGTTTGGTCTTGTGGGGAGTAATGTAACCATCCTTCAACTGCTCCTTCTGATGATAAGATAGACATGGCTTCTTCATCCTGGCATAATCGGAACTAGTCACTTCACATACTCCATATTCTTCTTTAGAGGAAGATGATCCTGTTGTGCAAAGACAAGAGGACTACTAAATGCTAGCATCACTGTTTGCTCGAAAAAAAGGAAAGGAAATATTTAAAACATCACAAATGAAGCACTTCTCAAGGACAATACCACTTTTTCATGACAATATATAAACAGTAGCACAACACCAATAGAGATGACAAAGCTCAATCATATGGATGAAATCAGTGGGCGAGTACCAACCTTTGTTAGGAGGCTTATTGTGTAGAGCATACAGATGAATAAATTCTCCGGAACCATCTGTTGCAATCTATGGTGGTGGCCATGCTTACTATATACTCCTCGATTAGTTTAATGTTTCCAACATCTTCTTGTGCAGTTCCAGTAAAATATATGGTTTCTTCAAAAAAGATCCCTGTTTGCACAAGTAGAGATAATTACATATTACATTAAGAGTGGCATCAAATCAGTGGCAAAACAATTGCTCATTCTAGCCATAGTAATAAATTAACATGCAAAACTATATCATTACTTGTGTCATCACAGTTCTAGTGCTTCATTACAGCACCGGGAGTTGATTTTTGTTTTTCTTCCCCTTGTTCTTCCCCTTCATCACTTGGTTCAATAACAAACAAGCATCTCCTTCAATGTAAGATTTGGCATGTCAATTAGGGAGCACAAGTGTAGTAGTAAACTTAATTTTCTGATGAAAGTGGCAAAATACAGGCCAGCAGTTGTGAAATATCCTTATCATACCTCAATGGGATATTACGGTGCACATACAGATTGGAAGTCTTGTCTCCATTTGTGTAGTTCACTAAAATCAAGCAGCACTATCGTACAAGTAGCACAACATATGAATGTACACTGCAGAATCATGTGAAAGAAGGCTAATACTCACCTCTCATGTTACGGAATTCAAACAAATCACAAGAAGAAGATCCGAACCAAATTCGCCTTAACGGATAGGAAGTAAGATCTCCTCTTGTGCAGTTCCACTAAGATCAAGCAATCAAGCAACATTGTCGGTGTGACATTTTGGTTGAACTGCACAAAACACTTTTAAAACAAAAGTGTTTTGTGCAGTGCAACAAAAGGTCACAATGGCAACGAGGTGAAGCAGACAACCTTGTTTACACAGAGGTGCAAAGGAAATAATTAGTGGTCAATAACGGTGGATGACACAAAAGCCAACAAAAAGAAGCATCCACCTTATCTAAATGGGAAAGAAAGCAAGACAGTAGCATTTCTCAAACGGTGGCATTGATTAATATTAACATAGAGATTATATTAACAATAAAATTCGTTAAACATGTAATTTTCTTTTAACTATTGCATTGCATCAATTTTCAAGCGGCATTATTAGAGGATGTTTCTTTACAGGGACATTTTGGTGTAGGGACTAAGAAAACTCCGTGTCAGTCCCATCTAAACCAAAGAGGAGGGACTTTTAGGGACTAAAAGTGGGCATTTCGGACTAAAGAAAGAAGACCCCGAGGGAGTCTTTTTGGGACTTTTTCCAACAGTTTCCCCTGCCACGCATCGCACCTTGTCTCTATTAGTTCATTACTAGGGGTAACATGGTCTTTTAGCATGTCATTTAATAACCTCTAGTCCATGTTTAGTCCCTGGAACCCAGCAGGTAGGGACTAGGGAGTTTTTAACCAATCAAGGCCTTAGATTAACAATAGCTAATCAGTTGCACGGGACATTGGACGCACCAGCACCATGTGCATCTACCGATGTACTGTGGTCATGCACAGTCTGTTGCAACAAAGAACAAGAAACCAAGGAGCATATTCGTGTTGGTCCCAGTTTTGTTATCTTTAGACGCCTTTCCCTATGTGAGCGCAGCAAATCTAGTCCTGCTCAAACTCTACAGCCTTGTCCCTTCCTTTCCTTTTTGAACTAGTACTTTCGCCCCTTCCTTTCCTCTTTGAAACACGTCCTAGATTTATGCGATACAACTTTCCCCACTACTTTCCCCCATTCCTTTCCTCTTTGAACCACGTCCTAGATTAATGCTATACAACTTTCCCCCTTCATTTCCTCTTTGAACCACGTCCTAGATTCATGCTATATACAACTTTTCCCACTACTTTCCCCCACTCCTTTCCACTTTGAACCACGTCCTAGATTCATGGTATACATGCAGCTAGAGCAATGCATGTGGAGTAAGTAAATTATACCTTAAGGTTCTTGGGGCGTGGTTCGGTGGGCGACGGGACGACGGCAAAGAAGAAGGGGTCGGATGCCCTCCAGCACCGCCGCTGGGTGGAAAGTGAACAGTTGCGCCAGTAGTCCCTCGCCGACGGCGACAACATTAAGCCTCCTTCCCTTCCCGGCAGACGGATCCTGCCGGCTCTTTGAGCAGCAGTGAGGGGAGAGAGAGGCCAATGAAGTCTTGTTTAGATCTGGAGAGGGCGAGAGAGTGTGAAGAGAGCAACTACAAGTGCTGAGGCTCGAGCGGGAGAGGGCGAGAGAGTGAGCGAACAGGCTAAGCAGCTACACAACCCTCCCGTTATGTTCAACGAGAGGGAAATAACCTTTTATACATTCCTGCATTCGTGTGACAAGCATGCCGTGTTCTTTTTGTGTGTGTGTGTGTGGGAGTCATTGGGATTTCAATCATAATCGTGTCATGTGGCTTTGGTGGTAAGACTATCCATAGTGGTGCAGAAATAATGCAGCCTTAGTCACCTTACCTCTCTCCACGTAGTACGTTGGGTCCCACCAGTCAGAGGGTGAAACAAACAAATTAATAAGAAAAATTAAAAGCGCCAACGGTGTACCTTACCTCACACATCTCGCTACTGCTCGGGAACACTGTCCAATTGATCCCTCTGTTCGCTCACGTACTATTTTAAGTGAATCCTTATTATAACATGCACACAAATTTTGGGCACTTGTATTCGACTTAAGTCAGTGTGCCACCGTATCTCGTATACTTACTACTCCCTCCGTCTAGGTGTAATAAGTCACGTTAGAAGGTGCAACGGGACCAAGGTGCGTGCGTGCGTGTGTGTGTGTTTAACACCATGTGTGTGTTAGAGAGAGCGACAGATCAACCTACTCCTACAGAGAGATGTTGTGTAGTGTACGATTTTAGCCGCGAGAGTCGGTGCATCCTCTCGTTTCCGGGCGTGTCCGGTAGGGACATGCGGACAGCTGCCACGCCCGCTCCTGACCAGCCTGGCCCACCCAAAGCCCCTCCATCGCCCGCATGCGCTTCCTGCCTGAAATGGTCAGCGCCGCTCCAAATAATCGGTGCCGCATTCATGCCCGGGCAGAGCGGACGCGACCTCTCACTGGCGCAAGAGTGACGGTTGGTTTGTCCGTCCAACTAACTACTGGTTCTATGTGATTTGACAGCTCATTGGCCTTTATTACTGAGGTCGTAGGACTGCTGGATGTCCCACGCTTTCGTATACTACTACTACTACTACTAGATTACAATTTTCTCCATTCTTACAGCGGAGGCGTGCAACAGAAGTGAAAACACGCAGGCTCAGTGATTACATGGCCCACCTCACACTATCACCGTGCGACACCTAACTCTTTACATAGTACTCCCTCCGTTCCTAAATATTACTTGATGAGTCCCCGCACATTGGCGCGGAACAACGGTATATCTCTCTGCGCAAAATTATCGATTTAAGGGAACAAAAAAAACTCTATAACCGCATGACAAATGTGGTAGCCAAACTAAATAAACTCCCATCATCATTTAGATCATCCCACGTAAGGAAAAAAGATCAGCCAACTCCTACTGCATAATGGGATTATATTTTTCTTTTTGACATGTTAATGGGACTTAAAAGCTCACTTACATGCATGCTACCGGTGCATGCTTGCATGCAGACATGTTGATGTGATTTACAACCCACTCACATGCATGTGGCACGATATTTCTGCATGCTTGCATGTGGCTTAGTGCGGAGCTTCTCAACGTCAAGATCAGACGGCTATTATGGACTGATTTACTTCATCTAACGGCTACATCAATTTTGACGACGTGGCTCAAGGAGAGGATAGAGAATTCCTAGTAGGGGGGGCTAGCTATTACTAGTAGATATAAGTCTTTGTAGAGATTCCACAACATACGGAACAAAATGAATGAATCTACACTTAAAATGCATCTATATACATCCGCATGTGGTTCATGGTGAAATCTCTACAAAGACTTATATTTAGGAACGGAGGAAGTACTATTATAGTACGTACTGTAATTTATCAGTGAGATAAATTTGTACAATGTTATGAAGCTTCCAGCTTCTGTTACATGTATCTTGCGTCCAAGGTTGCCTGTTGCAACATTTCATCAAATACAAAGGAGACTAACATGCATGCTATTGCATCTCAATGATTGATAGATCATAGCAAATATGTACTCCCTCCGTTCCAAAATAAGTTTCTCAACTTTGTGTAAACTTTAGTACAAAGTTGTACGATTACTAAAGTTGACACTTATTTTAGAACAAAGGTAGCTAAAGAAAGAAACAATCCATGCAGTCCCTAGCCCTTGAACCGTGAACCCTGACCAGGCTTCAATTTGCTGGCAACGTTCGAGCTTCCTAATAAATGAAGTTTGCAACCTTTTGACCATCGGATCATTTTGTGCAGTTTCACCAAAATCGAGATGAGCATCCCTGTGGCAAAGAAATTGAACAAGCGTGATTAGAATAAGATTACTGGGACTAGTTGATGAGACATAAACTCATCACAAATACAGTACGTAGAAGCCAGTAGAGGTATGTGCGGGGCAAAGAAGTAGAGAAATATCCACAGGGAGTGATGTGGGCAGCTGGAGCAGTGGTGCAAGCCGGCTGTAAAGGGAGTTGTACCCGAGGGACGTAGCTCAACCTTGAGGAGGGCGGCGGGAGGCGGGAGCTGCCCACGTCGCGGCAGTGAGCAAGGGACGAAGGCAACCTCACCGGCTTTGTGAGAGAGAACGGCAGAGACCCCTGATCGGGACGTGCCGACAGTGGGTTTTCGCCATCGGCGACGGCCATCGCACCTACACTAAGCATCCAGCCCTTCCCCAAGCGGACGTGATCCGTTGGGATGTTAGATATGTGGCCACAGTCATTTTGTGCGAGAGAGTGTGAAGAGAGCAACCCTAGCAAGCAACCGCGTAGGCTGGCCCGTCCTGACTATGTATATAGTGGAGCGGTTTCCTTTTCTCTCCATATGAACCTATCATATTGCGTATGTGCCACTGAAGAAAAAAAACTTTATTTATAAATGACACGGCACCTACTACTCGTTCTCCTATAACCTTGCGCTTGGCATCTCCAAAATATTGACCTTGCGTTCGGCTCTTCGCCTCTTCGGGAAGTCGAGCAATAATTGTAGTGCAGTATATATCGTTCTGGCTATATGAGACCGAATGAATTGCTGCACATCCACCACGTGGGCGAGGGTCAAGGGGCGAGGGAGAGTGCTACATACAGAGCAAAATGAGTGAATCTACACTCTAAAATATGTCTATATACATAAGTGTTTGGAGTATGTACTAGTAGTTCATATTGAAATCTACTAAAGCACATATATATTCCAAACAATATGATATAATCTCTATAACCAAGGTAGTAGGGACGAGGACTAAATGGAGGGAGTAGTAAATTTTTCTCCTCGTCCTGCGAGCCACAGCGCGCATGGGCGAGGGAGCGGGCGTATGGCGTAGTAAGCAAGCTTCACCTCATCCTGCGAGCCACCGCGCCCGGGGGTGGGGAAGACAGCGTACTAACCAAGCTTCTCCTCGTTCTGCGAGTTGACGGGACACATTAAAAGTACTCCAGTGTATAGAGCCTTGCCTCTAAGGTAGGCCCCACATGGTTTGCCTCTTTTTTTAACATAACACGTCAAGTCGCAATTTTTTTGTTCACCCATGGCAGACGATCCTCCCTCCACCAAGTGGACAACCAGTACACGTGCCAAATTACCACGTGGGCTGCCTTTTTCGTACAAAAATGAGCTCCACCGTGTACCCGCGCGGGTGTGGTTGCGAAAGAGACGGGAGTACGTGCGCCGTGCATGCACCTCTTCTCTTCGTGCACATCCCCCACCTACGTGGGTGTGTGTGAGAGATACAAACCACGTTCGTGAGTGTTTTTTGTTTTGGGGTGGGGGTGGGGTTGGGGGTTGATTTCATGAATTATTTGTGGGAATATGTGTATATGACATCTCAAACAAAATTTTGCATGCAATGTGTGTGAAATGGAGGCCTATCCATATCATACATAGAGGGTTGGGCAATCCACAAGAAGAGAGGGAGGGGTCATACCTATCGATAGAGTCGAAGAGAAGATCAAGTGGGTGGGTGCGAGATCGATGAAGAGAGCCATCGAAATTGTGTGTGTGTACAAGTCAAAGATATAGGGCGACTGGCCTACCGGAACGTTAGACGGCACACGTCAAGTTTGTGTGTGGCAGGGAGACATGACTAGAGCGCTCGATGTATCGGTGTGTGTGGGGGGAGGGGGTGGTGGGAGGGGTAGGCAGAGGCCTAACTATAGAGGTAGAACGACTCGTATATGTGTTGAGAAGGAGAGACCCATCTATGTCTTGAGGGAGATCGGTCAACATCCATACAAAACTGAAGGACGGTAAATATGATGGGAGAGAGAGAGGAGAGAGAGAGAGGGAGGGAGAGGGAGGGAGAGGGGTAGAGTGTTGGATGGGTGATGGAGTTGCTTCTCGAAGATGGTGGGAGAGGCCTACTAGACAAACTGTGGGTGGAACTACAATGTTATCAATAAGAGTGGGGATGTGTTTCTGTGTGTGCCTGTGCGTGATAGATCTGTCGGGACGCATCCATGGATGATGAAGGGGAACCATGTGTTTGGTAAGCAAACCTAACTAGATCGGTAGATCAAATGTTGTTTGTCGGGGGAAGGGAGAGACACAACTAATGAGGTAGATCGATTGACGTGTGGGTAAAAATGAGTTATAAGGACCTAGCTAGCTATATGTATAGCGAGAGATCGGTCGGTGTAGGTCCATTTGTTAGAGGCAAATAAGGCCCAGCGAGACGGATAGACAGAGAGAATGGAGCTAGGAGGTGGTGTGAGAGGCCCAACTACTAGCTAGATAGGGGGAGGAGTGTGCGGTTGTGAGAGCGATGAAAAGAGGGGCGAGAGTTTACACGTGTGTCTGACCATATGAGAGGCACAAGGCAAGGACACATAAAGGAGGAGATTGAAGGTGTGTTTGTATGTTGTAGGCAGGCATCGCTGGAGAGGTTTATCGATCGGTGTGTGTCGGAAAGGAGTTGTGGAGACTTTGGGAGAACGACCTAAAGAAAAAATGAATGTGCTCGGTGGATAGAATGCCAAGGGAGGGGGAGGGCGAGGAGGGTGTGTGCATGCAAGAGAGAAAGTTAGTGGTAGCTACAAAGGTTAGAGGATTGTGTGGGTGTAAGAGACTAACAAAGATCATAATTTAATATGAAAGCGGATTCATATATTTGAATAGGAGATCATAGTGTTTTAAACATTGCATGCATGAATATAGCGGTGATACACGTGCTGTGCACATGTTATACCATAATGTGATAATGCATGGCGTTTGCAACTCACAGCTAAATGCCAAACAATCTAAACCATACTATACATCAAACAATCTCACATTTTATTTGAATTTGTGATAATGTGTGGCGTTTGCAGCTTACAACTAAATATCAAACAATCTAAACAATACTATATATCAAACATTCTCACATTTTATTTGAATTTGTGGTAATTTGTGGTGTTTGCACCATACATAATGTGATAAACACATTATACATATGAGACATGGTTTAGATTATGAAGATATAGCTAGAGCTAGAAATGTAATGTGATTTGAAATCAAAATAAAGTGGATTCAAAAAATCTAGTTCGAGTTCATATAGTACACATAGTTCATATGTAACTCGAGACTAATCATGTGCTGTGCTGTGAAGATAATACACAAACGATGGTTTAACTTGACAATAATGATGATTGTAGATCTTATTAAAACAGAGAAACGAATTGAAATGCTTTGACTTCACCACAATCATTACTGTAGATCTTATTCAAATAGAGAAACAATTTCAAATTTAGTTCATATTGAAGCTGTAGTATATACGTTTGGAATGCACTAAAACGTTCATTTGAGTAGTAGGTTGCATGCATTATACACGTAGCGAAATATGTTAATTGAACATAACATGAATTCAAAGTTTTCAATGACATTTGTAGGGCGCATTGATTTGGTACAATACACGTTAGGCTTGTCCGGAAATTTAAACCCGCACCTTGTTAGCCCGAAATATTTAAGATATATCTTTGTCTCGTTGTGCTCGGACAACTCCCTCCATCTCAACCCGCGCCTTGCTCTTTCAAAATTACAACATGCGCGAAAACTCCCACCTCCTGTGGAATCCCGACAAGCAAAATGCCCGTGGTACCCCTGAACCGAAAGAACCGCCTCAAATCGATGGGGGTACTTTCGTAACTCACCCCACATTTCGGACAAGCGCGTCTCTAAGCCATGGTTCCCCACTGCCATCCTATCCGCCCACCCGTTTGTACACCGAGGCCGCGAAAACGTGTGACGAAACCCCACACCCTGCTCCGTCCACCAACCAGCCGGAGCCTCTTCCCCGATGACGTCGTCCACAGCAACACCTCGACGTCCCTCATCCACCGTACCAGATGAGGATCCATCATCGATCTCATCGTCCCGCCAGTTCAGCCACCCCGTCCTCCACCTCCAAGGAGCTACCCCGACATTCCCCTCGTCTTTCGCGCCACCTCCATTCCCACACCGCCGTCTTCACTTGCACCACCGGAAGAGCATCATCATCACCGTTTCCTCGGATGAAGCTGCGGCGTAATCGGCGCCACCAAAGAGGTTGTACACTAATCGCCGCATTTTCTTCTTGATTCGATCTCACGGTGCTGTCGGCGCTCGGTCCCGAGCCAACACGGCGCGGCTCCATCCACGGCGGAGTCGCCGGCCACTTCCTCCACGGAGTCGCTCCCTCGGCGGCGACGTCCACATCAGTAGGACCTGCTGCTTCTTTAGCTCTCGCTCGCGCTGCTGCTCTGCTCTTTCTCTCGGTCCCCTGCCTAGTCTGCACTTGCTATTGCTCTTGCTCGCGCTGCTGCTCTCGCTCTTGCTCTTGCTTGCGATGCTGCTCCGATTTAGCTACACTTCACTCCGATGCCGCCGGGGTGAAGGAAGAACCAGCCGCAGCGGGGAAGGGGGCTTGCCGGAGAGGTACCCCACTATCTATCTTCGGGTTCAGGATGGGGGCGGTGGTCGCCGGCGGTGGCGGGGCGTTGGCGGGGCAGTGG
>NC_041392.1:424058304-424075094 GCF_002162155.2 Triticum dicoccoides | reverse complement strand
GTGGGGAGTGTTTTCGGGGCAGGCGGGGCGTCGCACCGCCGGCCGCGTGCGGCGGGGGGCTGCTGTTTGGCCGGCTCAGGGGTGGAGGTTGAAGATGAGCCACATGCCCTTGATTTCGTATCGAACGGCTGCAAAATTGACTAACCAGAGATGAAAAAGTCAGTCGACCGACGTGTAGCCTCACCTTGCTAGTGCGCTCAGTTTCGACAGCAAAATTCAGTTTCGACAGTTAAGTACAGTTTCGACAGTTAAGTTCAGTTTTGACAGTTAAATTTTGTTTCAACAGTTAAGTTCAGAGATGAGCGGCTAATGTATTTTACATCTAGCGCTTTGTGGTTATGTATTTTACGTCATGTATTGGAGATGCTATTAGAATTCCACTCAGGTTAACGTTGTTCATTGTCTCTCTTGTCCTGCTTCAGCCTCGGCATCGTACAACTCACCGGAGCTGCTCCAATGACGAAACCCTCCATCACAGCGGAGCAGTACCTCAGGCTCCATCTTCAGACGCCTAAGATCTTCTTCCCCTCCTCCGAAAGCCAAGTCAGCCGGAGCATCCTCACCGGCCAACCCAATCACGCTGAGATCGACATGGCTTCGCCAAAAGAGGTTGTACACTTGTTGCATCTCTTTTTTACTCTACATGTTATATATATTGTCCACTGAGCACACGGATTTGTTCCTTTAGTGTCTCCTTGAAAGAAAAAAATGTAGGAATTTTAATTTTCACTTGTCCTCCTTTTCAAATTCCTATTCATGAAGCACAAGACTAAGAGATAGTAGCATAATAGCATTATAACCGTACATTTTCTTGTGGTTTGAATTAATCTCACCATGCTTATTTGCATCCTGTGATCTTCCAATTGTTGTGAATCAAACACCCAGATTGGCAGAAATCATGTGTTTTTAAATTCTCTGTTTTGCATGTGCATTCCTATCCTATTCCTGTCTATTTCCTATCCCTGCATTGTTGGAATCCTCCAATTCAAACGAGCCCTTACAGAATTACTTCTCTTTTAGATAGTTGTCAAAGAAAACCTTGCGTGGTTTGTCCCGCTCCTGCTGCGCCGTCGTCCACCCCAGCTCAGCTGCTCCAACGACAGAAGGGTCCAACACAGCAGGGATCCGGCCTCCAGACTGTCTTTCGCCGCCTCAGATCTTCTTCCCCGCCGCTGGCAGCCATTAAAACTGCACTACCATCATCAACCGAGCAGATGACCTCGAGGACTACACGGGTCCGCAAGAGAGGTCGCACTCTTTCATGTCTGCTTATGTTATGTGTCGCTTAATATTACATGCTACTTTATCATCATGTTCACCGATTACACTCTAAGTCAGCTACAAACTAATGGTCAAACTTGAGTTTTTAAATGGTTGTGGGGTATATATCGGGGCCACTATCAATAGTATCTATCTACTATCTGGTTAATCTCTGGTGTCTACTATGAGTTTCATGTTGGGTGGGAAACAAGCAGTAAAGAAGCCATTATCTGTATTTTTTAACTGAAGCCATTATCTGCCTGCTATTATTGGTTTTGGGTCTATCCACAGGTTGCTACCATCACTCTGGATTTTTGCATGCACTCCTTACATAATCTCACTATGTTTTATTCCTATGCATGACAGTTATTGTAAACAATGGAACTGAACATGTAGAGCAAAAGAGACGAGCCTTGTGTGGCAATAAAATTTCATGCAGACGTTGCTCCATGGTAGGCGCAAAGGTAGCCCCCCCTCCACGCATTTCGGATTGTAATCGAGAGGAAGATATATGTTCTGAGGGGGATTCAGAAGGAGAAGACAACTCCTATTTACCCCCTGAGGTCTTCGCTCTAACTTGGCATGCTGATGTTGGTTATATCATGCATATGGTGTGTTGCATTGCTTACTTTATACATCAAATATGTCATCTGCTTAGTTTAGACATCCTTTGTGCGAATGCTAGCTGTTTAGTTTATTCATCGTTTATGTGAATTATGCAACGCCATCTTGTTCAGCCAGGCATCATATATGTGAATTTTGCAATGCCATCCTGCTTAGCCAGTCATCTTATATGTAAATTATATCAGGCCATCCTTTTTTTCGTTACATATTACATTTGTCAACAATGTTATTACATTCAACTGCTCTTCATGTGCATCAGCCATTTGACATGATGATGGCAAATTCTGGAGTGAAAACAAGGTCTTCAGAGCAGACTATGCTATCTAACGAAGCGCATATCTCGCTGGTTACGGATAGCTCCTCAGAGGAGGATTCAGAGACAGATGACCAGTCCTATTCCCCCCCCCCTGAGGTGTATGCTCTAACTTGGCAGGGTTATGTTGCTCATATCGTGCGTATGGTGTCTCGCATTGCTATGTCATTTGATTAGTTTAGACATGCTTTGTGTGAATGCCACCTTTTCAGTGTCTAATTACCATATATGTGAATTATGCATTGCCATCTTGTTGCAAGACATTAAATATGTGAATTATACAATGCTAGCTTGTTGCAAAGGCATTATATATGTGAATTATGCAATGCCATGCTGTTTAGCCAATCATCATTTATGTGAACTATATCATGCTATCATTTTTGTATTACGTGTTCCATTTGGCGACAACGTTTGTATATTCAACTACTCTTCCTGTGCATCAGCCATTTGAAGCGGTGATGGAAGTATCTGGAGTGAAAACAAGGTATTCAGAGCAGACAAAGCTACCTGCTGAAGTAGACATCTTGCTGGTTACAGAGAGCTCCTCTGAGGAGGATTCAGAGACTGATGACCAGTACTATTTTCCCCCCGAGGTCTATGCTCAAACTTGGCAAGGTTATATTACCCATGTCATGCATGTTGTCTTGCATTGCTTAGTTTTTACATCATATATGGATTGCCATCTGCTTACTTGCTTACTATATAAATCATATATTTGAATTATATCATGTCATGTGTACATAGTACATACACATCATCTATCTAAATTATGGCATGGCAACCCATTTAATAAAGACATCATATAGTTATATCATCTCATCCTGTTTAGTGTTTACAGTCATCATATTTTGAATTATGGCATTCTATCCGTAAATGTATGTGAATTATGGCATGCCAACCTATTTAATAAACACATTATATAGTTATGTCATGTCATCCTGTTTACATAGTCTCATATTTTGAACTATGTCTTTCCATCTTTTTTAGTTAGCATCATAATGTGAAATTGTGTTATGCTATCCTGTTTAGTTAGCCATCATATATGTGAAATTGTGTCATGCTATCCTGTTTGGTTAGACAACATAAATATGAATTATTTCATGCCCTCTTTTATTCCCCACTATCCATTGCACCTGTCTATCATACAATGTGTATACTTTCAATTACTTTTGTTGTTTATCAGCCATTTGAATTGGAGAGCGCAATGGCAGTATCTAAGGGAGTAACAACATGGTCTTCAGAAAAGATAGTGCTACCAGTTGATGCAGATAGAACCACGGTTGTACTTGCCCAAGGACCAGATCCACCACACATAACCCAGTCTCTTGCAGATTGTACCCCTACCCAGTTGGACAGAGAACCAGCTACACCCCTTCTAACCCCAACCCCGACAGATAGTAACCCAGTTCCAGTTGACACAACACCGTCTCCACCACAGAGCACCCAAACACGAGCAGTTAGTAAGGGAACTGCAGTGCCCAAAGCACGAGGACCACCACTCTGAATCCCAACTCAACGCTTAAAGGAGAAGAAGATTTATTCTCAGGTCAGGTTCTGTAGCTATGGCTCATACTCCTTTTCTCTTGCATGACTGTATTTACTCATACCAACTATTTTCAAATTTGAAGGATGGAATTGAAACTCCAATGGCGCAACAGGTATGTTTTAAACCTGTTTATTTAACTGGTTTGCTGTTGTAACCTGCTCTATGTTGATTTCAGTTTCAATTGAATAAACAGTTATGTTCTCATGTCATGCACATTACAAGTGTTGTTATTGCTCTATAGTTACCGACACTTATATTCTGTCTATTCTGCTTTGTCTTGAACAAATATTATTTGAACTGTGTCTCTATCTTGATTTGGCAACAAGAACTAGAATGATATAGACCATAAAGTGACCATGGTACATAGATATATGTTTGTTTCATGCTATTATCCTGTCCACTTTACTACTGAACTCATTTACCAAAATGAGTTTCATATACAACATGGTAAACATGTGATGTGTCTGCTTGTTTCTCTTTTAGAATGCGGACAAAATATTGGAGAACAGTACCGCGTTATCCAATGGTAAAGAAAGTAATGCAGATAAGGTTCAAGATAGTGAGACATCCCTGTTGGTCTCCAAGAAAGCTGATAAAAACTATCTTGACGACAGTGAGGGAACCCAAAAGTCCTATCTTGATGTAGTGTTCAAGTTACTGGCCACTACTGCTGGCACACGCTCTTCGAACTCGCTGCCTGAATCAGTTCGTCTTCTTGAGTCTCAACTTCAAGTTCAAAGACATCGATCAGATGTGCTGCGACAGGAAGCTGAAGGACTGAGGAAGTCCCTGCAGAATTCAGATGCATATTTTCTGGTACAACAGCAAGCGCTGGAGGATTTAAGCGCCAAACAAGAGAAAGTTAATAAGCTTGCTAAGCATCTTTCCAGCATTATGGGTACCTAGGATATTGTTTCTTGAGATCTTATGAAGTGGTTTTAGTTCTGGATTTGTTTTGCTGCGGTGTTTATTTGCGCTGATCGCCAACTTTGACAACTAGTGTATATGATATGCTGCTTTGTTCCCTATATTTGCACTGGTGGCGAACTTTGATGCCCAATGGATGTATTATGTGTAATAGCCGTGATAGCCTAGCGTTAGTTGCTTGCTTATTTATTTCCTTGTTGTCTTGTTTATTTGTTTGCTTGTAGTCATTGCAGTTCTTTTTCCGCGGTTAGCTAGTGGCTGCAATAACCTATTTTTTAAAACTAGGCCACAATAACCATGGGCTAATATTTACTGTAGTGATACTGGGCCTCCTACTGGCCGTAGAAATAGTGGGCCTTCTACGGGCCGTAGAAACAATGGGCCTTCTACGGGCCGTAGAAACAATGGGCCTTCTGCGGGCCGTATTATCAATGGGCCTTATACAGGACGTATAATCGATTGGCCAAACATGGGCCCAACAGACCGCATTATGGCCGTAAATGGGCTAGAGTTGGAATCGTCCATTCATGGGCTGACCATAACAGGCCATCATTAATAGGCCGTACTTGATGACGCTATGAAATTGGCCCAACGTATTAACGGACCACAAACGGGCCGACTGTAACCACGGGCTGAATTTCGCCCACAAGCAGAAAATGACAGTAACGGGCCGTAAGTAAACGAATGCTGGAAATGAGCCCAAGAATAAATGGGCTCTGAGAAGGCCAAAAGATAACATGGGCTGGAAACGGCCCAACGGAATAACAGGCTGTTAATGGGTATAAAGTGATACACTGTTCATTACGGGCCAGTTTCACCACGGGCCGTTAATGGGTGTAAAGTGATACACTGTTCATTACGGGCCAATTTCACCACGGGTCGTTAGTAGGCCAAGAGTTACATAGGGCCTCATATGGGCCGAAAGACGTCATGGGCCAGAAGTGAAAATGGGCTGGAATCATATTGGATGGCCCAGATGACGCTACTGGGCCTAATTCGGATAGGGCGTAACGGGCCTTGGGTTAGCGGGCTGTAAATGGGCTATATTTGAACAGGCCATTAATAGGCTTTCCATGGGCCGGTCTGCCAGCTTTTGACCAAGTCAAACGGGCCGGCCTTTTCACAGGAATGGGCCTCTGTTGGGCCGTGCCATGTGTCGACGTATCATAGGCGCCTTCTCTCCAATGAGTGGTTGACATCTGTCCCAACAATGAGCCGACATGTGTTTCCTCCAGCCAATGATGATTTTACACGTGGAAAATCCCAATTGGTCGGGACTGTTAATGGGTTATCGGATCCAAAACCCAACCCGATAGCTTAACGACGTTCCGTTACGGTGGATGCCACATGTCGGTCACCCTTGACGAAAGCACTTCTCTCATGCGTGATTTATTGTCATGGAAGTGGACACTTCCGTGATGATAATTTTGGTAATGTCATGGAACACTTCTACGACAGCACATGTATGACTATCTTGATTCTGTCATAAATTTGTCATGGATGTACATGCATGACAGGAAACGCGACCTACTGTGACAAACACATATCATCACAGAAGTGTATTTTTTTGTAGTGTTGATCTATCTCTATAGGTCTTGATACTCAATATGTAAGTAGCTTCACCGAGGTCTTTCTTTGAAAAACTCCTTTTAAACATTCCTTTATGCTTTCCAGAAAATTGTACATTATTTCCGATCAACAATATGTCATTCACATATACTTATCAGAAATGCTGTAGTGCTCCCACTCACTTTCTTGTAAATACAGGCTTCACCGCAAGTCTGTATAAAACCATATGCTTTGAGCACTTTATCAAAGCATATATTCCAACTCCGAGATGCTTGCACCAGTCCATAGATGGATCGCTGGAGCTTTGATCACTTTGTTAGCATCCTTTGGATCGATAAAACCTTCAGGTTGCATCATATATAACTCTTCTTCCAGAAATTCATTCAGGAATGCAGTCTTCACATCCATTTGCCAAATTTGATAATCATAAAATGCGGCAATTGCTAACATGATTCAGACTGACTTAAGCATCGCTATGGGTGAGGAAGTCTCATCGTAGTCAACTCCTTGAACTTGTCGAAAACATTTCACAACAAGTCGAGCTTTGTAGATAGTAATATTACTGTTAGCTTCAGTCTTCTTCTTGAAGATCCATTTATTCTCGATGGCTTGCCGATCATCAGGCAAGTCAACCAAAGTTCATACTTTGTTCTCATACATGGATCCCATCTCAGATTTCATGACCTCAAGCCATTTTGTGGAATCTTGGCTCATCATCGCTTCCTCATAGTTCGTAGGTTCGTCATGGTCAAGTAACATGACCTCTAGAACAGGATTACCGTACCACTCCGGTGCGGTTCTTACTCTGGTTGACCTACGAGGTTCAGTAGTAACTTGATGTGAAGTTACATGATCATCATCATTAGCTTCCTCACTAATTGGTGTAGGATTCACAGGAACAGATTTCTGTGATGAACTACTTTCCGATAAGGGAGCAGGTATAGTTACCTCATCAAGTTCTACTTTCCTCCCACTCACTTCTTTCGAAAAAAACTCCTTCTCTAGAAAGGGTCCATTTTTAGCAACGAATGTCTTGCCTTCGGATATGTGATAGAAGGTGTACCCAACTGTCTCCTTTGGGTATCCTGTGAAGACACATTTCTCCGATTTGGGTTTGAGCTTATCAGGATGAAACTTTTTCACATAAGCATCGCAACCCCAAACTTTAAGAAATGACAACTTTGGTTTCTTGCCAAACCACAGTTCATATGGTGTCATCTCAACGGATTTAGATGGTGCCCTGTCTAACGTGAATGCAGCTGTCTCTAATGCATAACCCCAAAACGACAGTGGTAAATCGGTAAGAGACATCATAGATTGCACCATATCTAATAAAGTATGGTTATGATGTTCGGACACACCATTACGCTGTGGTTTTCCAGGTGGCGTGAGTTGTGAAACTATTCCGCATTGTTTCAAATGAAGACCAAACTCGTAACTCAAATATTCTCCTCCACGATTAGATCATAGAAACTTTATTTTCTTGTTACGTGATTTTCCACTTCACTCTGAAATTCTTTAAACTTTTCAAATGTTTTAGACTTATGTTTCATTAAGTAGATATACCCATATCTGCTCAAATCATTTGTGAAGGTCAAAAAATAACGATACCCGCCGCGAGCCTCAACACTTATCGGACTGCATACATCAGTATGTATTATTTCCAACAAGTCTGTTGCTCGCTCCATTGTTCCAGAGAACGGAGTCTTAGTCATCTTGCCCATGAGGCATGGTTCGCAAGCATCAACTGATTCATAATCAAGTGATTCCAAAAGCACATCAGCATGGATTTTCTTCATGCGCTTTACACCAATATGACCTAAACGACAGTGCCACAAATAAGTTGCACTATCATTATTAACTTGCATCTTTTGACTTCAATATTATGAATATGTGTATCACTACGCTCGAGAATCAATAAACCATTCACCTTGGGTGTATGACCGTTGAAGGTTTTATTCATGTAAACAGAACAACAATTATTCTCTGACATTAAATGAATAACCGTATTACGATAAACATGATCAAATCATATTCATGCTTAACGCAAACACCAAATAACATTTATTTAGGTTCAACACTAATCCCGAAAGTATAGGGAGTGTGCGATGATGATCATATCAATCTTGGAACCACTTCCAACACACATCGTCACTTCACCCTTAACTAATCTTTGTTGATTCTGCAACTCCCGTTTCGAGTTACTAATCTTAGAAACTGAACTAGTATCAAATAATGAGGGGTTGCTATAAATACTAGTAAAGTACACATCAATAACATCTATATCAAATATACCTTTGTTCACTTCTTCATCCTTCTTATCCACCAAATACTTGGGGCAGTTCCGCTTCCAGTTACCAGTCCCTTTGCAGTAGAAGCACTCAGTCTCAGGCTTAGGTCTAGACTTGGGCTTCCTCACTTGAGCAGCAACTTGCTTGCCGTTATTCTTGAAGTTCCCCTTCTTCCCTTTGCCATTTTCTTGAAACTAGTGGTCTTGTCAACCATCAACACTTGATGCTTTTCTTGATTTCTACGGTCTCCGATTTTAGCATCGCGAAGAGCTTGTGAATTGTTTTCATTATCCCTTGTATATTATAGTTCATCACGAAGTTCTCGTAACTTGGTGATAGTGACTAAAGAACTTTGTCAATTACTATCTCATCTGGAATATTAACTCCCACTTGATTCAAGCAATTGTAGTACCCAGACAATCTGAGCACATGCTCACTGGTTGAGCTATTCTCCTCCATCTTCTAGGCAAAGTGCTGTCAGAGGTCTCATACCTCTCGACACGGGCATGTATGAAATACCAATTTCAACTCTTAGAACATCTTATATGTTCCGTGGTGTTCAAAACATTTTTCAAGTCCCGGTTCTAAGCCGTAAAGCATGGTGCACATATTAAGTAGTCATCATACCGAGCTTTGTTAAACGTTCATAACGTGTGAATCTGCTCCTGCAATAGGTCTATCACCTAGCGGTGCATCAAGGACATAATTCTTATGTGCAGCAATGAGGATAATCCTCAAATCACGGCCCTAGTCTGCATCATTGCTACTATCATCTTTCAACTTATTTTCTCTAGGAACACGCCAAAAAATAAACGGGGAGGTACATCGCAAGCTATTGATCTACAACATAGATATGCAAATACTATCAGGACTAAGTTCATGATAAACTAAAGTTCAATTAATCATACTACTTAAGATCTCCCACTTAGATAGACATCCCTCTAATCATCTAAGCGATCACGTGATCCATATCAACTAAACCATGTCCGATCATCACATGAGATGGAGTAGTTTTCAATGGTGAACATCACTATGTTGATCATATCTACTATATGATTCACGCTCGACCTTTCGGTCTCAGTGTTCCGAGGCCATATCTGCATATGCTAGGCTCGTCAAGTTTAACCCAAGTATTCTCCTTGTGCAAAACTGGCTTGCACCCGTTGTATGTGAACGTAGAGCTTATCACACCTGATCATCACGTGGTGTCTCGGCACGACAAACTTTCGCAACGGTGCATACTCAGGGAGAACACTTATACCTTGAAATTTAGCGAGAGATCATCTTATGATGCTACCGTCGATCTAAGGAAAATAAGATGCATAAAAGATAAACATCACATGCAATCAATATTAGTGATATGATATGGCCATCATCATCTTGTGCCTTTGATGTCCATTCTCCAAAGAACCGTCATGATCACCATCATCACTGGCACGACACCTTGATCTCCATCGTAGCATCGTTGTCATCTCGCCAACTATTGCTTCTACGACTATCCTAACTGCTTAGTGATAAAGTAAAGCAATTACATGGCGATTGCATTTCATACAATAAAGCAACAACCATATGGCTCCTGCCAGTTGCCGATAACTCCGTTACAAAACATGATCATCTCATACAAGAAAATTTAGCATCATGTCTTGACCATATCACATCACAACATGCTCTGCAAAAACAAGTTAGACGTCCTCTACTTTGTTGTTGCATGTTTTACGTGGCTGCTACGGGCTGAGCAAAAACTTTTCTTACCTACGCATCAAAACCACAACGATATTTCATCAAGTATGTGTTTTTTTAACCTTCACAAGGACCGGACATAGTCACACTCGATTCAACTAAAGTTGGAGAAACTAACACCCCCCAGCCACCTGTGTGTGAAGCATGTCGGTAGAACCAGTCTCGCATAAGCATGCGCGTAATGTCGGTCCGGGCCGCTTCATCCAACAATACCGCCAAATCAAAGTATGACATGCTGGTAAGCAGTATGACTTGTATCACCCACAACTCACTTGTGTTCTACTCGTGCATATAACATCTAAGCATAAACCTGGCTCGGATTCCACCTTGTAGACCGTAAGCAGAAGCGTTATGAGAACGCGGTTGATGTAGTTGTACGTCTTCACGATCCGACCGATCCAAGTACCGAACGCACGGCACCTCCGAGTTCAGCACACGTTCAGCTCGGTGACATCCCACGAACTCACGATCCAGCTGAGCTTCGTGGGAGAGTTCCGTCAGCACGAGTGCATGATGACGGTGATGATGATGCTACCGATGCAGGGCTTCGCCTAAGCACCGCTATGATATGACCGAGGTGGATTATGGTGGAGGGGGGCACTGCACATGGTTAAAAGATCAACTGATCAACTTGTGTGTTCTAGGGTGCCCCCTCCCCACGTATATAAAGGAGGGAGGGGAGGCCGGCCGGCCTCTCTAGGCGCACCAAAGGGGGAGGAATCCTCCTCCTAGTAGGAGTAGGATTCCTCCTTTCCTAGTCCTACTAGGAGGGGGAAGGAAGGAGAAGGGGAGTAGAAGGAAAGAGGGGGCGCAGCCCCTCCCCTAGTCCAATTCGGACTAGGCCCATGGGGGGCGCGTGGCGAGCCCTCGTGGCTTCTCCTCTTTTTTCCTTAAAGCCCACTAAGGCCCATATGTACTCCCGTATTCCCGTAACTCCCCCGGTACTCCGAAAAATACCCGGATCACTTGGAACCTTTCCGGTGTCCGAATATAGCCTTCTAATATATCGACCTTTACGGCTCGGTCATTTCGAGACTCCTCGTCATGTCCGTGATCTCATGCGGGACTCCGAACAACCTTCAGTACATCAAATCACATAAACTCATAATACCAATTGTCACCGAACGTTAAGCGTGTGAACCCTACGGGTTTGAGAACTATGTAGACATGACCGAGACATGCCTCCGGTCAATAACCAATAGCGGAACCTGGATGCTCATATTGGCTCCTACATATTCTACGAAGATCTTTATCGGTCAAACCGCATAACGGTATACGTTGTTCTCTTTGTCATCGGTACGTTACTTGCCCGAGATTCGATCGTCGGTATCTCAATACCTAGTTCAATCTCTTTAATGTCAAGTCTCTTTACTCGTTCCGTAATGCTACATCCCGTAACTAACTCATTAGCTACATTGCTTGCAAGGCTTATTGTGATGTACATTACCGAGAGGGCCCAGAGATACCTCTCCGACAATCAAAGTGACAAATCCTAATCTTGATCCATGGCAACTCAACAAACACCATCAGAGACACATGTGGAGCACCTTTATAATCACCCAATTACGTTGTGACGTTTGGTAGAACACAAAGTGTTCATCTGGTATTCGGGAGTTGCATGATCTCATAGTCATAGGAACACGTTTAGTTATGGAGAAAGCAATAACAACAAACTGAACGATAATCGTGCTAAGCTAACGGATGGGTCAAGTCAATCACAACATTCTCTAATGATGTGATCCCGTTTAATCAAATGACAACTCATGTCTATGGTTAGGAAACATAACCATCATTGATTCAATGAGCTAGTCAAGTAGAGGCAAACTAGTGACACTCTGTTTGTCTATGTATTCACACATGTACTAAGTTTCCGATTAATACAATTCAAGCATGAATAATAAACATTTATCATGATATAAGGAAATATAAATAACAACTTTATTATTGCCTCTAGCGCATATTTCCTTCAGTCTCCCACTTGCACTAGAGTCAATATTGTAGTTCTCATCGTCATGTGATTTAACACCAATAGTTCACATCTTTATGTGATTAGTTCACATCTCCATGTGACTAACACCCAAAGGGTTTACTAGAGTCATTGACGAAAAATACAATATCACAGTCTACTGGTTCCATATATGACACCACGATAAGTTTCATGAATTTCAACTAAGTTTTGGATTTACTGAATTTCAAAAATATATATTGTCAATATTTTGAAATCTCTTGCACATGGAAACATGCACCCAGGGACAGATATCATTTTGCAACCCATTTTGGTGCACATGTAGCTCAAATCGATTTTTGCACATTAAATCCATGGGAAACCAATCAATGAATAAAAATGGTCGAATGATGTCTGTTTAAAAAAATTAACACGACACTCCTCCTTTCGTCACATGTTCACTGCAGAAAAAGTTTGACATGCCCCAGAGTGGCTGTGGTGGTGCATGATGTGTGTGTCTTTGTGTGGGGGCTGGGGGGAGGGGTCCGGCAGTACACTATGAGTCGTGAACCTCCGTGTGGGATTATTGATCATTTTCTAAGTCATATATGCCACATCAAAGTCGTGAATTGGTTATTTAAAGCATTACACAAACCTTGCATACATAATGTTTGGTCCACATGCATGCATTGGTGGTCCTCTCGGACACCCTCCCTCATGCAGTTATTAGCGACGTGCCCATTTGTTAGCCCGCAAAAGTTTCCAGTTTCCACCGACAACGAGAGGAATTTGAGTGGTGTGGTGTGGTGTGGATTCATCTTGGCATGTGTGTGGTGTGGATCATGGTGGGATTCCATATCAAAGTTCGAGCACGTGCATACACACTCCCACCGGCTTGAAGTGAGGGGGCTACACGCATCGTAGTGTAGTGCATTTCTAGTTTGCGAAGCATGTGCCACGTCAAAGTTGTGCATTGGGTATTCAAACATCACATAACACGGGCGCATGCACATGGTGGTTTTGTCCTATGACATCACTCGCGTGTGCCTCTCTCAATGGGCCCACGAGGTCGTCATCGACCAGCTAAACGTACAATGAGAGAGAGGTTAATTTGACCAACAAGGATGGTTCTTTCTTGGTTTGTGTTATGTATATGCATGACATAGGAGTATGTACATGTCGAAGAGGGGGCAACATGAATACTCTATATATATGTGTGTCATAACCTCGCTCCATGTGGGGACTTTTCAGTTCCTAAGGCGGGTTCCACATCAAAGTTGTACATTATATTGGTATTAAAACATCATGCAATACCATGCACGCGGTGCTTGCCCTATATATAGGAACTCACTCACGTGTGGCGCTTCCATCCGTGGGCATGCGAGGTTGTCCTCCATCACTTTGACCCAATGAGAGAGAGGTTAATTTGATCATCAAGGAATTATTATTTTTTGGTTTGTGCTATAGAGTAGAAGTACATATATACCACACGTCGAATGGGGGTGTACATATAGCACATACCACGCCTCATGAACCTCGCGCTCTCTATGGGGACTTTTTGGTTTCCTATATACATGGTGCCACATCAAAGTTTTGCATTGCGTATTCAAACATCACACAAACAGCTCTTTGGGCCACATGCAGATGGTGGTACGTAGTCCTATATAGGATGATCACTCATGTGCGGCGTACGATTCGCTTCTGTGATGGGCCCGCACGTTCGTCCTCCATCACTTTGACCCAGTGAAAGAGAGGTACGCGTTTGATGAATAAGGAGGATTAATTCTTTTAGGGCTGTGTTACTAGGTGTATATATAGTACGTGTCGAGGGGGTGACCAGCTTGGGCCATCACTTTCACCTACAATGCGAGAGAGGTTAACTAGTTTGACATAGGAGAGGATTAATTTTTTGTTTTGTCTTCATATAGATCATGATGTGAGATTACATATATATAATTGCACATATTGTCGGGGGTTGGGTGCGACATATGCCAATGGTGCCGGTGCCTGGAAACGGGATGAGGCGAAGACATGCACGCCGGAGAATCTTACCCAGCTTCGGGGCTCTCCGGGGAGATAACACCCCTACTGCTGCTCTGTGGGGTCTCCGCATGATCACTATGGTCAAGTGTTTACACGGTTGCTCCTTGAGCTAGGTCTGGTGGTGGGAGAGGGCAAGGCTAGCTCTCTCCCTCTATCTGGTGTGGTATAGAACTACTGGGATCCAACCCTTTGCATGGGCGCCCTGGGGGGTTTATATAGGCCCACCCCCAGGGGTACAACGGTAATTCAACTGGGCACGGCCCCAGCCGTCAGTGCCTTCGACCTCCGGCTTCTCCGCCGACTGCTGGGATCCGCCGACTAGTGGGCCCCGCCGACTGGTCTGGTACGAAGCCGACAGGCCGCGTCCGCCGCGGGCGGGTCTTGCCGGCTGCTGATTACTGTAGCCGTGCTCCTAATGACGCAAGCTCGGTCATGGGGTCGTGGCAACAGCCCCGCCGCCTGGCGGGCGATCACTATGGCCACTCCCCATCTCTTCTTGATTAATGGCGCGTGGGCCCCGGGGGAGGGCTCGGCCGACTCCCCCGGGCCAACTCCCGACGGGTCCGACTGGTGGTTCTCCCGCCGTCTCCCGAGGTCTCGCTGACTGGTGGGCCCCGCTGCCTCCAGGCCGTACAGACAAGCCGTCGTGGGCGTAGGACCAGGTACAGTGATGCTGATGTCAGGGCCGGCTGGGCAACAGTGCCACGCCGCAGGGAGATCTTCCCTAGTACGGCGCACTGTAACCATGCCTGCCCTTGGTAAGGGGCGGGGAGTGGGCTTCATTGTAGCTACGCCCCTGCCCCGTCCCCCTCGATGAGGTCACGGTTTGTTGGAGTCGCCGGCCAACTCCCCAAAGCCGGCTTCTCTGGAAGTCGCCCCTGGTACTCGGCCATGAGCGGGCAGTCGGCCTTCTTACCGTAGACTCCCCAGGAGGCGGCTCTTCGCCCTGTGGCCTTGAGGGGCGCAGCCTGCCCCGATGTCTTGAAAGGTCATGGGCTTCGTGTTGGCCTACCCGTGGCCCATTACTCCGACAGTAGTCCCCGAAGCTGGTGAGGCGCCGCGGACGATCGGCCAAGAAGCCTCGGTAGTTTCTCTTTCCGGGTGCTCAACACACGGTCTTGATTGAGTTTTGCTGGGCTGACTAGAAGGAGTCGGACTCGCCCGACTCGGACTCACTCACTTCCGACTTGCTCAGTAGTTCGAACGTCTCGGCGGGTTTTCAAGTGGTGTGCTAGCTAAGCTTCCAGGACGCCGCCCATTCTTGGCCTGTCACGGAAGGGCACGTGGCCAGGCCATCCTGCCAGCCCACGCGCGCGACGAGACAGGCCCGTAGGCGGGGCCCGCCACTATCGCGCCTCGGCGCCCGAGCGGATCCACTGCGGCCCGGTGAACGGTTGGGATTCCTGTGAAGTTACTGCGCGCAGTAACTTTACGTGGATCGTGGGGGACGTGGGGTTGTGGGCACAGTAATTCCCCACGACCGCCCCCTCAGCTTCACAGCCCATGGGCTATAAGTAGGGGGAAGAGGGGAGCACGCGCGCCCCTCCTTCCCACTACCCCTTGCTTTCTTCCTCCTCGCAGCTCCTCGCTCTCCTGCTTCCTCTTCTCTTCTTCGCCCTACCGCATGCCCAAGCTCCGGCGATCACCGCAGCGACAGCTCGCGATGAGCTCTTCCTCTGCGGCCGCGCCTCCCTCGGTGCGCTCCGGCACCTGGGACGGTTCCGAAGTCCATGAAGACCACATTGAGTTCCTCCGCCGTACCCGTCGGCTTCCCGGCGAGGACCGCGTGCAGGTGCGTCTCGCGCCGGAGGGGGAGATTTCCCCCGCCCCGCAGGAGGGCGAGCAGATCACCTTCCGCTCGCACTGCCTGCGCGGGCTGGGGCTGCCGGTGAGCAGCTTCTTCCGGTCGTTCATGGAGTTCTACGGCCTCCAGCCGCACCACCTCACCCCCAACACAGTGGTGCTGCTGTTCGCCTTCGTGGCTTTGTTCGAAGGCTTCCTCGGAGTCCTCCCCACCCTCGAGCTCTGGGGGGAGTTCTTCTTCTCCAAGCTCAGCACCCAGGCCGCGGGCGTGCCGGCTCAGTGCGGCGCCTTCATCGCCGTGTGAAGGACAGGAACCGACAACCACTTCCCCTCAATCACGCTGTTGAAGTCGGTGAAGATGTGGCAGCGGTCCTACTTCTACGTCAGGAACGTCACCACGACGGGCGACTGGGTCAATCTGCCGGCTGGCAGACTGCCCAACCGGTCATATCGGGCCAAGTCGCTGACGCCTGCGGGAGCCGGCGCCATCATGCGACTCCGAGTGCTGACGCAGTCAGAGGGTCTGACTGGCCCGGACCTACTAGCCGCCTTTGTCTCGCGCCGAGTTCTCCCACTCCAAGGCTGCCCTCACCTGATATGCCAGATGAGCGGGGGCCGCGACCCGAGTCGGATGTGCACCAAGGACATGCCTCATGGAGAGGTGGCCCTTATACTAAACTACCTCTCAAACAGCAGGCTCCTAGGGGACTGGCGATTCGGCAAGGAGCC
>NC_041392.1:423895112-424058020 GCF_002162155.2 Triticum dicoccoides | reverse complement strand
GCCTTTCTTTTCTTTCTTTTTGGATTGTCTTCTTCTTGCCGTGTTTTGTTCTGATCAGTCTACTTTTGGTTAGAATCCCCTTCTTCACCCACCAGCCGGCACCTCGGGGCCGGCCCGTGAGTTCGTCGCCGATCGGGCGGAGAGCGACGTCGACGACCCTGATCTGGGGGCGGCGGCTCTGGAAGACGACACCGAGGGAGGATGAGGGACGACGGGCGACCTCAGGCCCTCGGCTACCTTCGCCGACTGGCCTGAAGACGACGCCGAGGGAGGACTCGCCCCTCGCCATCGGCCAGGAGCCAGCTAGCCGGGTGCGGGCTCTTCTGGCATGTCGGGCGCTCCAGGCGGCGGGAAGAAGCTCCGGGCTCCGCCGACTTTGTTCGGTAGCCGGCCGAAGAAGCCCAAGGGCTCGGCTGCGGTGACCTGGCGGGACGAGGCAGCCACGAAGGCCATCCGCTTCCGTAAGGAAGTGAAGAAGCCACCATTGGTCTCTGCGTAAGTATTCTGACTTCAAAGTTTATTCTTTCTTCGTGTTTTGTCTGAGTCTCTACTCGCACCTCTTTCTTCAGGGATCCCCTCTCACTTGAGCGGGTCGCCGCCGCCTCCGTCATGCGGTCAGCGGAGACGCCCGCCTCCACTCGACGGATAGACCCCGCAGCCGACCTCCGGGAGGCGACGGAGCGCAATGCACAGGAGAAGCGCAACGAAGACGAAGCCCTCCGCCTGGAGAAAGCGGAGGCCGACAGGGCGGAGGCCTCTTCTAAGAAAAAACTAGCGGAGGCCGAAGCCGCCGCCGCGGCGAAGCAACGGGCTGAGGAAGCCACACGCCGCCAGTCGGCCTTGCTTGTTACCCCGCTGAACTCTGTGCCGCCGCCCCCGGAGTTCACGGGGCAGACTGGAGAAGCCGGCGGGGAGAACCTCATCGAGGAGAGGGAAGGCGGCGAGCCCTCTACTCTGGGCGCGAACGTTCTGTCGCCGCCTCCGCCGCCGTCTGAAGGCGTGCAAGGCGAGCAGCCAGCGAACCCTCCGATGTTGCCGACCGAAGACGAGGCTGTGGCGAGGCTACTCCTCCAGGTCGGCTCGCTAGCGCGCCGTCGTCTGGAGAAGGCGTCTTCGGCACCCTGCCCCCTGGAAGCCGGCACCGCCAACTCGGCGGCTCCAGACGCCGAAGCGACGAGCGCCGCACCTGTTGGGTGGGTGCGGGGAGGTGGCATAGGGCCACTGAACCGGGCGCTCCTGGACGTCCAGGCGAAGCTCCGCACTGAGGGCGACGCCCTCCAGAGCTGCACCAAGGCGTTCCTAGCGTCGCGGGCAGCCGTCCGTGTATGTGTTTTCTTTGGGCCTTTGCTTTTCTTGTTCCTCTCTGTGGGGGCGTGTCAGCGCACCCACTGGGTGTAGTCCCCAAGTTTCGGGCCGGCTGCTGAGCAGGCGGCCCGGAACTCCAATTGATGAACTTCTGGGTACTAACTTTGTCTGAAATGCTTGTTGCAGGATTACCACAACCTGTGCGTCACTGCCTTCAACCGTAATGTTGAAGAGCTGGGCAAGCGGACCGCCGACTTGGCGGAGAGCCGGAGTGAGTCCTTCCCTCTTTTTTCTTCTCTACGGGGGCGCGCTAGCGCACCCACGGGCTGTAGTCCCCGAGATTCGGGCCGACTGCTGAGCAGTCGGGCCGGATCTCCCCGGCGACCTTCTTTATTGACGATTGTTGTCTTTCTTTCCTTCAGGAGCCAATACTGCTCTTCAACAGCTGCTGAGCGAAGCCAACTCCACCCTGCTCGCCAAAGGGCAGGAGTGCAGCAGGCTCGCCACAGAGCGCGATCTGCTGGCCACTCAGTTGGCGGAGCAGAAGGAGCTGCTTGCGAAGTCGCAGCGGGAGGCGGAGGAGACGGAAACTGCCCTCTTGGCCGAGTTCGCGAGCGAGCGCTCCTCCTGGTCTGACAAGGAGGCGCTGTTGTCCTCCGGCTTCCACGAGATTGAAGACATCGTTGATGGTGAGTCTCTTTATTTTCTTTCTTCTAGCTGCCGACTTAGATCGTGCCGATTCCTGGTTTTTGACTTGCTTCTTCGTTTCTTCGTGTCTTTTGCAGACTTCTTCCCTAGGCAGTCGCAGGCCGCTATCCAGGCCATCGAGGCCGATCACGAAAGTCGAGGGCGGAGGGCGCGGAGATCGCCGCCGATGCCCCCCGGACTCTTGATGAGCACATCTTGAGCATCAACGCTCGCCTTCAGCCGGCTCACCGGATGCTGCGCCGGCTTCAGCGCGTCGGTGCCCAGGCGATTTCCGCCCTTTGGCCGGATATGCAGGCTCCGCGCAGCCCCAGCCTGACGGCCAACTGGTTGGAGGTCGCGGCTGGTCGCCTCGAGGCCTGGAAGGGCTCTTCGGCCCGGGCTGGAGCGCGCTGGGCCTTGGAGTTCGTCAAGGCGTGGTACCCGGGGCTGGATCTAGACCGCTTGGCCACGCTTCGACCGGAGGCCCAGCCAGAAATGGCAGCTGTGAAAGACGCCCTCGTCAAGCGTGCTGTGGTGATCGCCGAGTACACCGACACGAGCATCTTCGTCCCCGAGCGGTCTGAAGACCGCGAGGAGGTACCGCCCAAGTGGTTTGGGACGAACCCAGACTACAGCGAAGACTCAGCGGAGGTGATTGGCTCCAGCGTCAAGGAGGAGGACGAGGCGGAGGATGAGGGCGAGGCGGAGGCACCAGAAGACGGAGCAGACGGCCAGCCTCAGCCCGACCGCGCCTCCATCAACGAGCCGCGTGCGACTGACCCGACTGCTGCTGGTGGCGATCAAGCCGAGACTAGCCGGCCGACCGCCCCGACGCCTGACGCTGGCGCCTCCTCCGACCCCCCGAATCCGTATGTCGCCTCCTAAGGTGCCGCTGTGTCTTTTGTTTTATCTGCTTCAGTAGTCTTTTGAAGAACTTGTTAATTCGCACAATTCCACCCGCGGGGTGTATTTTGAACCTATACTCGACAATTTGGCCAAGGGCCTATGTTATATATATATATCTCTATCTTTTCTTGCTCATTGTTCTTTTGGCTGTTTTCCTTTGCCGCTTTCTCTTAGTTGCCTGTCCTGCCAATCGGACAGCCGCTTCTGCGGATTATTGCTGGGTCAAGTGCTAGGCTACTTTGGGAAAGCAAGTACTTAGCCGATTTCAAGATTCTTTGAGCAAATTGGATAGAAAACGACAATCCGACTGTCCGAGAGTCAGTTTGCGAGAAAGGCTGGAAGCCGTCTTGAGCTATGTTTTACGCTTTGAGTCCTTAGCCATTTTTCGTGCAAGCACCCATTCTACCTTACCTCTGCCCACCGTACAGTCGCTCTGCGAGCTGCGGCTTCTGACAGAAGACGGCTTAGGTGTTACACACTACTTGTCCGGCTGCAGGAAGCATTTCATAGTGCAAGGCGGCAAGTCCCCAGGCTGACTTGTCGAGCCCGGTGCCAAGCGGCATGACAAAGAGTAACATACTTGTAGGCACAATTTTTATCATACAGACAAAAGAGGGCAGTCCCCGAGCTCGTCTCGGGGGGCCCGAAGTCTTGGTACTTTAATACAAAAGGTAGCGTGGTACATACTGCATCAACTGTAAAATCTTCAGAGAAGATTTGCATTCCATGGCCACTCTGTCTCCTTGCCGGAGTCATCCCTCTTGCGTGCTCGTGGCTTCTGAGCATCGATCAGGTAGTAGGAGTCGTTGCCTAGTACTTTGCTGATGATGAAAGGGCCTTCCCAAGGCAGCGACAACATGTGTTGGCCGGCTATTCGCTGGATCAGCCGGAGTACAAGGTCACCTTCTTGGAAAGATCTTGGCCTCACCTTCCTGTTGTGGTATCGGCGCAGGCTCTGCTGGTAGATGTTGGACCGGCTGAGTGCCAACAGCCGGCCCTCTTCCAGCAAATCGACGCTGTCTTGTCGTGCTTCTTCTGCTTCCTCCTCGGTGTACATGGTGACTCGTGGGGAGTCGAACTCTATGTCCGTTGGGATGACGGCTTCGGCACCATAGACGAGGAAGAAGGGCCTGAAGCCGGTTGACTTGTTTGGAGTCGTGCGCAGACTCCAGAGGACGGCTGGCAGCTCGTCGAGCCAGCAGCCAGCCGAGCGCTCCAGAGGCTCGATCAACCAAGGCTTGATGCCGGACAGGATGAGGCTGTTTGCTCGCTCCACTTGGCCGTTTGACTGCGGGTGGGCGACGGACGCTAGGTCCAGTCGGATGCCCTGTGTTGCGCAGAAACGGGCCAAGGTGCCTTTGGAAAAATTTGTGCCATTATCGGTGATGATGCTGTGTGGTATGCCGTACCGAATTGTGATATCGGTGATGAAGGTCACGGCAGTTGGACCGTTCAGTTTCTTAATTGGCTTCACTTCCACCCACTTGGTGAACTTGTCCACTGCGACAAGTAGGTGAGTTAGACCACCTCGTGCTGTTTTGAATGGTCCCACCATGTCTAGACCCCAAACTGCGAAAGGCCAAGCAATGGGGATGGTCTTGAGCGCGGAAGCCGGCTGGTGCGGCTTGGAGATGAACTTCAAGCACCCTTTGCATTTTTTGACCAACTCCTTGGCCTCTTCCAAGGCAGTCGGCCAAAAGAAACCGTGCCGAAAAGCTTTGGCGACGAGTGCTCTTGAAGCCGCATGGTGGCCACATTCGCCTTGATGGATGTCTTTGAGGATCGCCTGGCCTTGCTCTGGCTCTACGCAACACTGGTAGACACCAATGATGCTGCGCCTGACCAGCTCTCTGTTGATTATGGTATAGGCTGCTGCCCGGTGTTGTACTTGCCGAGATGAGGTCTCATCAGTTGGTAGCTCTTTGTTCACCAGGAATTTGAGGATGGGCTAGGCCCATGAGGGTGCTGCTATTTCTTCGACTACCAGAACTGCGACTTGGACGAGGGCGGCTGGGCTGAGAGGCGACGGGCTGGAGTCAACAGCCGCTTGCTGGGCTGATGAAGTCCCCAGGCCGACTGGCTTGGTCCTTGGGCCGAGTTCTGGAATCTTCGAGTCCGTCACCGCAGTCCCCGGGCCGGGCTCGACTGTGGCAGCTTTGGAGTCGCCCGCCAAAGTCCCCGTTCCGACTTCCGGAACTCTGGAGTCGGATCCGCCGTATTCGGGAGGAGCCGGCACAAAAATGGAGTCTGATTCTGGTGAAGGCTTGACAGACGGCTTGAGGAGGCGTTGAAGGGCGACGCCAGATGGTATTGCTTGGCGGGTAGAGCCGATTCGTGCCAAGGCATCTTCTTGGTCGTTGTCGTTTCTTGGCACATGGAGGAATTCGCACCCTTCGAAATACCCACTGAGTTGCTGCACGAGGAAACGGTAGCTCGCCATGTTTGCGTCTTTCGTGTCCCAGTCGCCAGATGACTGCTGGACCACTAAGTCCGAGTTGCCATAACACAAGATCCGGCGGTTGCCAAGTTCTTTGGCAAGCCGGAGCCCGTGAATGAGCGCCTCGTATTCGGCCACGTTGTTGGAGGTGGCAAAATGGATTTGTAGTGCATATTTGAGCTTGTCGCCTTTGGGAGAGGTGAGGACGATGCCGGCTCCCAAGCCGGTGCGCATCTTGGAGCCGTCGAAGTGCATCCGCCAATGGGTGGAGTCAAGCGCTGGAGGCAGGTACTGGGTCTCGGCCTAGTCGACGAGGAAGTCGGCCAGTGCTTGTGATTTGATGGCGGTGCGGGGCTGGTAGTAGATGGTGTAAGGAGCCAGCTCTATGGCCCACTTGGCCACTCGACCAGAGGCATCTCGGCTACCGATGATCTCGGCAAGTGGAGCCATGCAGACCACCGTGATTGGATGCTCTTGAAAGTAAGGCTTCAATTTCTTGGCAGCAAAGTGCATGCCATAGCACATCTTCTGGTAGTGGGGGTAGTTCTGCTTGGAGGTCGACAGTACCTCGCTCAGGTAATATACTGGTCTCTGGACAGGTAGCGCCTTGCCTTCCTCCTTGCGCTCTACTACAATGACTGTGCTGACTACTCGGTTGGTGGCGGCGATGTATAGGAGCATAGGTTCCTTGGGAGTTGGAGCCACCAGGACGGGTGGAGTAGTCAACATCTTGTTCAACTGGTGGAAAGATTCGTCCGCCTTATGGTTCCACTCAAAAAAAGTGGTCTTCTTCATGAGTTGGTATAAGGGGAGAGCTTTCTCGCCCAGCCGACTAATGAATCGGCTGACGGACGCCAAGCAGCCGGTGAACTTCTGCACATCCAACAGTCGGCTAGGTACCTCCATTCTCTCGATGGCCTTGATTTTTACTGGGTTGCATTCTATGCCGCGTTCAGAGACCAGGAAACATAGCAGCTGGCCTGCTGGTACTCCGAAGACACACTTCTCGGGGTTGAGCTTGATTTGGAACCGCCGCAGGTTCTCAAAGGTCTCCTTGAGGTCTTCCAGCAATGTTCCTCGCTTTTCCGTCTTCCCCACCATGTCGTCCACGTAAACATGGGCGTTCCTGCCAAACTGCTTGAGGAGGCACTTCTGCATGCAACGCTGAAAGGTGGCGCCGGCATTCCTCAAGCCGAACGTCATGGTGAGGTAGCAAAATGCTCCAAATGGCGTGATGAAGGGGGTCTTTAATCTGTCAGCCGGGTTCAGCTTGATCTGGTGATATCCTGAGTACGCATCCAAGAAACTCAACAGCTCGCATCCGGCCGTGGAGTCTATCACCTGATCAATTCTCGGCAGAGCAAACGGGTCCTTGGGGCAGGCCTTGTTGAGGCTCGTGTAGTCAATACACATTCGCGATTGCTTGTTCTTCTTTAGCACCAGGACCGGATTTGCCAGCCACTCTGGGAAGAAAACTTCCATAATGAAGCCAGCTGCTAGGAGTCGGGCTATCTCTTCTCCGACAACTCTTCTCTTCTCTTTTGATAAGCAGCGCAGGGGCTACCTGACCAGCTTTGCATCAGATCGTACGTGTAACTTGTGCTCGGCGAAATCCGTCGGTACACCTGGCATGTCCTTGGGAGACCATGCGAAGATGTCCCGATTCTCAAGGAGGAAATCGACGAGCTCGCCTTCCTATTTGCTGTCGAGGTTTGCACCTATGACGGCGTACCTCTCTGGGTGCTCCAGATCCAAGGGTATCTTCTTTGTCTCTTTGGCCGGCTTGAACGAACCTTCGGCTTCCGACTCCTTTGGGTCGGGCGATATCTCCGGCTGCTTGCCGGCCATCGCCACAACTCGCTCAAGGAGTCGCTTCTCGGCTGCAATCACCAGGGATTCGGCCAGCCGACTGCTCTCGGCCGCGCAAGCGAACGACTTCCGGTAGTCGCCGGCCACAGTCAGAATTCCCCTGGAACTGGGCATCTTCATCTTGAGGTAGGCGTAGTGGGGGACCGCCATGAACTTGGCCAAGGCGGGCCGGCCAAGTAGCGCATGGTATGGGCTCTCAATGTCCCCTACCTCAAACCAAACAGACTCTCTTCGGAAGTGATATTTCTTCCCAAAGATGACGTCAATCAGGATCTTGCCAATTGGTGAGCAGGAAATCCCAGGAACAATGCCGTGGAACACAGTCCGGCTGTTCTGAAGCTGTCTCTGCTTGATTCCTAACTTCTTCATGGTGTCCTTGTACAGGATGTTGATGCTGCTGCCCCCATCTATCAGAACTCGCGAGAAACGCGCGGCCTATTTGACCGTGGCAAAGGTGGCGTCCAGGACCAGGGCGTAGGAGCCCGGACTCGGCATCACTTCTGGGTGGTCAGCCCTGCTCCAGCTGATGGGCCTCTCAGACCAGTGCATGAACTCTGGCGTCTCTGAGGCTACTGCGTTCACCTCTTGTCGCTGCAGCCGCCTGCTGCGTCGATCATCAGCCACACTGGTGAACACCATGTAGGCTCCGTGCTCTTCAGGGTATTCGTCTTGTACTGCGCCGACTGGCCTAACTGCCCGCTGCTGGGGCGGAGGCGGAGGCGGCTGCCCAGCAGGCGGGGGTGGCAGGAGGCCGTCTCCCTTGGCGATCCTGGTGAGCCAGTGGCACTTCCGGGTGGTGTGATTCGACGGCTTCGCGCCGCTGTGGAACTTGCAAGGTCCATCCAAGGTCTGCTCGTAGGAGAAGGCCGGCAACCAGTTCGGCTTGCCGCCTTTCTGTCGCTTGGGCGGAGGCTGCTCTTCTGGCTGCTGGGCTTCAACGGTCGTGACCTGCCGGCTGTTGGAAGCTGGCTGCGGGGCCTTGCGCTTGTTGTTGCCCTGCTGTTGTCGCCGGCTGGCGTCCGCCGCCGGAGTTCTTGGAGCCGGAGGAGCTACTTTGCCAGTCGTGCTGATTTGAATTTCCGTATTCATGGAGGAGTCAGCCGTAGCGTACTTGTCCGCTATGATCAGCAGCTCATCAAGGGTTTCTGGCTTGTTGCAAAGGATCTTGTGCTTGAGGAGGGTGCCTTCTCGGCACCCGGCTGTGAAGTACTCAATGGCCTGCACCTCGTGAACGCCCTCGCAGGAGTTCCGGAGCTCAGCCCAACGCGTGAGGTAGTCGCCAGTCGACTCGTCAGGACCTTGCACGCACAAGGAGAGCTGACGAGGCTTGGGAGGACGCTTGTACATGCTGGTGAAGTTGTGGACGAATGCTTCAGTAAAGTCGACCCAGCTATTGATGCTGCGGGGCTTTAGGCTGTTCAGCCATGTCCGGGCCGTGCCCTGGAGCATGAGCGGAACGTACTTCACGACGACATGCTTGTTGCCGTTTGCTATGCTGACAGCCGTGGAGTAGTCGACTAGCCAGTCTTCCGGCTTCATGGAGCCGGTATACTTGGGCGTGTCTCTTGGGAGCGTGAACCCTCTGGGAAAGGGCTCGTCCCGAATGCGGGGCCCGAAACAAGGCAGACCCAGCTCATCTTCTTCTTCCAGCGCCAGGGACCGGTGAAGTCGGTCGATCCGGTGGCGGGCATCATTCTCTCCAACTCCCTCTTGGCGGCCAAGGCGGTCACCGAGAGTCGGATGGTCAACAGGCGGCGGGGAGACTCGCCTCTCCTTGCGGGGAGGAGGAGGCGGACAGTCGTCCCGTCATTCCACTGCTCTCGGGCGGCCATCTCGGTCGCGCTCTATGGTAATCCGAATCCGACTGTGGCTGACAGCCGGCTCCTTGTCCTTTCTTCCTCGGGCACCGCCAGTCGGCGTCCGAGACATCGCGCCTTGATCTCAGCGCAGGTCATCGTTTGGCCGCCGCGGCGCCTCCATGCGGCAGCCGGCCTCGTTCTGCGCGGCGGCCATGTGGAAGAGCCGCTGGACTCGCTCCATCATGAGGCGGCGCTCTTCGCCCTCGAAATTGTCCAGCTCATCCGTCGCTGCCTAGGCGGCTCGGATGTTCTCCGCTGGCGTGTCATACACGGGGAGGCTAGCCCCAAACAGGCTGGCGATGGCTATGCCGCGCTGCTGAACCGTGCCAAGGCGGCTGGGCCCTGCTGGGGCCGGCGAGCCGCCAACAGCGCGATCCATCTCCCGCTGGTAAGCTTCTGACAAGCGTCTCATGCTGGCTAGCTTCTTAGCGCCTTCAACAAGCTGAAGGCGGCGCGCTTCTAACGTCTCTGCGTCAGCATCTCCCGGAATGGGTGCATCTAGGTCTTGCAGCGCCGCGTCGAGTGAGTCGGGCGCCCCTCTGCCAGGGGACTCGTCATGACTGATGACCAGTACCTCAGTGACGGTGCTTCCGTCGCTCTCCGCGTGGGGGAGAGGTTCGTCGTAGACCACCACGTTGGTGGGGAACGCGTTGACCAACGCAGTGTCGGAGTCGACCAGCATCGGGTCGGTGGAGCCTACGGACTCCAAGTCTACGGCAGGCTCACCGGAAACATGGAGTTGATCGAGGAGGACCGCGAGGAGGTTTTCGGGGCCGCACGCACCTGCGTCGGACGCAGGTTAGTCGGAGAGGTGGACCTCACCGACAAGCTCGGCCAAGGAGCTGGCGGTGCAGGTGATCTCAACGCCGCGCAGCGCGTCGATGCAAACTTCGTCTGGTGTGCCTGGCTGGCTGCGCTCGCCAGGGAGGAAAAGGGTTCCCGTCCAGAACAGATCTCCGGACGGCGGTGCACCTAGCCCCATGGTGGGCGCCAAATGTCGGGGGTTGGGTGCGACATATGACAACGGATGGCTTATCATGGTGGGGGCGAGTAGAACGTCGCCGGTGCCTAGAAACGGGATGAGGCGAAGACATGCATGCCGGCGAATCTTACCCAGCTTCGGGGCTCTCCGGGGAGATAACACCCCTACTGCTGCTCTACGGGGTCTCCGCATGATCACTATGGTCAAGTGTTTACACGGTTGCTCCTTGAGCTGGGTCTGGTGGTGGGAGAGGGCAAGGCTAGCTCTCTCCCTTTATCTGGTGTGGTATAGAACTACTGGGATCCAACCCTTTGCATGGGTGCCCTGGGGGGTTTATATAGGCCTACCCCGCAGGGGTACAATGGTAATTCGACTGGGCGGGGCCCCAGCCGTCAGTGCCTCCGACCTCCGGCTTCTCCGCCGACTGCTGGGGCCCGTCGACTGGTCTGGTATGAAGCCGACAGGCCGCGTCCGCTGCGGGCGGGTCTTGCCGGCTGCTGATTACTGTAGCCGTGCTCCTGATGACGCAATCTCGGTCATGGGGTTGTGGCAACAGCCCCGCCGCCTGGCGGGCGATCACTGTGGCCACTCCCCATCTCTTCTTGATTAATGGCGCATGGGCCTCGGGGGAGGGCTCGGCCGACTCCCCCGGGCCGACTCCCGACGGGTCCGACTGGTTGTTCTCCCGCCGTCTCCCGAGGTCTCGCTGACTGGTGGGCCCCGCTGCCTCCAGGCCGTACAGACAAGTCGTCGTGGCTGCAGGACCAGGTAGAGTGATGCTGATGTCAGGGCCAGCTGGGCAACAGTGCCACGCCACAGGGAGATCTTCCCTAGTACGGCGCGCTGTAGCCATGCCTGCCCTTTGTAAGGGATGGGGAGTGGGCTTCATTGTAGCTACGCCCCTGCCCCGTCCCCCTCGATGAGGTCACGGTTTGTTGGAGTCACCGGCCGACTCCCCAAAGCCGGCTTCTCTGGAAGTCGCCCCTGGGACTCGGCCGTGAGCGGGCAGTCGGCCGTCTTGCCGTAGACTCCCCAGGAGGCGGCTCTTCGCCCTATGGCCTTGTGGGGCGCAGCCTGCCCCGATGTCTTGAAAGGTCATGGGCTTCGGGTTGGCCTACCCGTGGCCCATTACACCGACACATATGTACACATGAATCCGTCCTGCAGGATCGAAGGGGGAGGGGCGAGCACACGACACGTCGTGAACGACCTCTTTCTCTGTGTGGGGACCTCTACGATTTTCAACGCATGCACCACATCAATGTTGTGTATTGGGTCGGGTATTCAACACATATGCATGCATCACACACCTCAATAAATATGTTCGGAATACACACATGCAATAATGGTTGTCTTTGGACACACTCTCACTCGCTTGGTTATGGGCGGCAAGCCTATATACATTCACGGGCCCGCGTGGACGTCCATCATTTCGACCAACGATGAGAAAGGTTACCCGGGTGGATATATTCTTCTTCTTTGCTTCGAGTTACCGTATAGTAGGTTGACCCATTCCAAGCCTAATTAAGTTTGAGCGCATGCTACACGTCGTGAACGCTCGCTCGATGTGGGGATTTTACGCATTGGTATTCAAACACCACACACACCACTTCCATATACATACTTGGGCCACATGCACATAGTGGGTTTGTCTTCATACAATACTCCCTCGCGAGGTTATCAGCGACAAGCTAGCCCATTTTGTGGGGCCATGTGGACGTCCATCACTTTGACCAACAATGAGCGAGGAGAGGTTGTACGACCAAGTTGGATTCTGCTTGGTCCATGTTACAGTACATCTTGGTGAGATGCCCTCCCCCCCCCGATGTGTGTGTGTGTGGGGGGGGGGGATACTTCGCGCTACCTGCAACCTCTGTGCGGTCGGGGAAGTCCAGTTAATTTGCGAGGCACACGTGCCACATTAAAAGTTGTGAATGGTAGTTAAATATCACACACCACACCCTTTTCATACATATAGTAGGTATGTGGTCTCGCCCATCTCGCGCCACAAGCACACATTTGTGGGTCAGCACACAGTCCACCTTTGTCGGGAAGCGAAAGGGGAAGTTTGACCATATATATATTAGGGTGGGTCTATTCTAACAACACCCCTTAAGACCTTATTCTAACAACACCGGCCTTATTCTGCACATCCGCCACCAGATCGCCGCCACCCCTCCGCTCCCTGCCTTCTTCCACGGCAGCGGCCTGGGAGCGCCGCCGCCCCTCCCCTCCCCACCTTCTTCCATGGCAGCGGTCCGGGAGCGCCGTCGCCCCTCTACTTCCGGCCTTCTTCTGCGGCGACGACCTAGGAGCGATGCCGCCCCTCCTCTCCCCGCTTTCTCCCGCGGCGGCGGCCTGGGAGCGCCACCGCCCCTCCCCTCCCGGCCTTCTTCCATGATGGCGGCCAGCAGCGACGCCGCCCCTCCGATCTCGGCCTTCTTCCGCGGCAGTGGCCAAGCAGCGACGCCGCCCATCGCCTCTCGACCTTCTTCCGCGGCAGCACCCGAGCAACACCTCCCCCGCTAGTATATTGGCCTTCTTCCACTGCAGAAGCTCGGTAGCGCCGTCGCCGAACTCCTTCGGGCCTTCAATTAGATGTACTTCATCAGATGTGGATTGGTGCTGCCTCGACATCAAACCAATTCGAGCAAGGAGGACTATGCGCAAGTTTCCTTCATCCACAACAGCTTCTTGGAATAAGTCTGCAACGACCTTCAGAGCAAATCCTCCATCACCACTCACCTTGAGCAACGTCCAGACCGCTCATGAACTTCTGAAGGGCAAGTGGACTGCACGGGTGAACGCAAAAGTTCTGCAAACCGACGAGAGGGGAACTTCTTCATGCAAACGCAAGAAAGCACTATAACACGAGGTAAGAAGTACACTCCCTCAACTATCTCAGTTTACTTATTCCGGAAAAAGCAGTACACGTAGTCCAGTACGCCTCCAAAAATGATGCAGTGTGGTTGCTTCAGTTCGTTGTGGTGAAAAATGCAGTGCACTTGCTCGGTTATGCAGTACGCTTGCATAGGTTCATTATGGATAACGATGATAAGGATGCAGTGTGGTTGCTTTAGTTCGCCTAGCGGGGTGATGCAGTCAGCGTGCAATACTTCGTAGTACCCATTCAAACACATTGCAGTTCAAATTATTCAGTTCATATAACCTGACAATGCAGCTCGGTTATTTTGTGCAGGAAATGACGTTCAGCGGATACAAAATGCCACACATAATTGACAACACAGAGAACAACAACTTTTAGAAGAGTAAAGCTTCTTCTGAAAGAGATACTGGATGGGTTACACCTGAGATTCCTCGAGGATTCTTCACGACAACAAACAGGGTGCAATACTCTCCGGAAGAGGATTTTTTTCTAGGAAGAAGAGGTAGTCGAAGATGACGATGATGTCACATTCTTATGGGAGGGCACTCACCAACATGATGATGAAGATGATGACGATGAAGATGAGCCAATAACAGTTCCCAACCCAGACTATAAGCACGAGTTCACTACATTTGGACAGCATGTCCGAACAGACAATAATGATGCAGTTGAACATGATGTTGCAGTAGATGATGATTATGACTATGATGATGTGCCGCCACTCCAAAATTTTCAAACCAATCATCTGAGACATCGTCACAACGCTGGATTACCACCACGTCCACCCGCTGCACCACAAAACAGAGCTCAGCGTCCACCTACTGCACCGAAAAACAGAGCTCCAAGTAGACCTGCTGCATCAACTTCGACACTGCAACCACCGATGGTGCCTTTGTCAGAAGTCAACAGTAGGTACAAATCCTCCTCACTATTGCCGCCGCGAGATCCTCAACTACACAGATCTATTATAACTCCGCCATGTCCAATACAACCCGGCGAGCTGCAAACACCATCGGGTGTACGACTCTACACACATGTAAGTTTATGTCCTGAAAAAATAATAATATTTGCAGTCCATTCAGATAACATTGCAGTGCACACTGATATTTCTTGTGAGGTTTGACCTAGCATCTAATACAGTCGATTCTTCTAAAAAATTAGGAACACTGCAATGCTTTATTAAACTCGTATGCACTCCTCGTATTTAAAAACAGAACAAAACAATTTCTCTCATAGAGCATTGCACTTAAATGTAGGATAAAAACATGCCGCTGAACCTCATACCTGCCGCCGGAATGAAGTGAACCACATACGAAAAGGCATGGGACTTTTACAACAGTTATGCAAGATATGCAGGGTTTGGCATACGCAAGAGGTCAAAACACATGACAAATGCCTACATTGTCTGCTCAAGAGAAGGGACGCACAAGTAGACTGTGTCAGATTATCACCGAAAACGTCAGAAGACATCAAAAAGGATTGGCTGCAAGGCAAAGATTAGAGTCAAAAATAGGAAGGATGGTAAATTTGTGATAGAAATGGTTGAACTCAACCACAATCACAAGATGCTGGAAAGCCCCGAGATGCATTTACACATGCGATCGCACAAATAAGACGATCCTTTGATAGACCAGTTAGTGAAAGACATGCAACTGGACAACCACACACATGCTCAGATGATGTCAATGTTGTCGTGTCGAGGAAGTTGATGTGCTCAACGAAGATGAATAAGAAGAAGCAGCTAAACTAAAGCAAGCAGAGAAATCCCAACATGACAATAATGCCAAGCAAGTAGAAAATACCGAACACAATGCAACTAGTGCTATAAAAATAAACAATTCTTCCACCTCCTGTTTCAAACACAAGAGGAACGAAGAAAGGGGGCGACGCAACCCAGAAAAAGGTTGCAAACAAGGAGAAAAATGATGACAAAAACAGTAAGCCACAGCCTAAGCTGGACAGTGATGGTCACCCACTGGGAATAAGAAGGTGGAAGACATGTAATGAAATCAGCGGCCATAATTCAAGAAAAATGAGGACATGGCGATGCACAACCAAACATAAATTCCACTCACAACACTAAGAAATGGATGAAACCGAGACGTTGTAGCATATGCAAAAAGTGGAAGAGACACAATTCAAGAACCTGCCCCAAAAGAACAAGATCAGAAAATGAGGAAGACGAACAAGATGAGATCAAAGAAGAAGATGGTGACACAACTGAAGATGAAATGGCTTATGAAGAAGCAGATGAAGAAGAGGAGGAAGAACAAGAGAGTGAAGAGGACGAAAAACATGAAGAAACTGAAGGAGTGGCTTATGAAGAAACATATGATGAAGAGGAGGAAGAGGAAGAAGAGAGTGAAGATAGTGAAGAGGACGAAGAACATGAAGAAACAATGCCAACAAGAGCATGAAAGGATGCAGTTCACAACACTAGAAAACGAAAGCCGCAATCAACCAGCACGAGGGGAGCAAAGAAGGATGCAGTTCACAACACTGAAAAACAAAAGCCGCAATCAACCAGCATGCGGGGAGCAAAGAAGGATGCAGTTCACAACACTGGAAAACGAAAGCCGCAATCAACCAGCACGCGGGGAGCAAAGAAGGATGCAGTTCATAGCGCTGAAAAACAAAAGCCGCCATCAACCAGCATGCGAGGGGCTATAAACACAACGGTGCAGAGACAAGAACTAGCAACACCGCCACGGAAAACAAAAAAAATGCGACATTAGACATGCTCCAGTCACCGCGGAGAAGTAGCAGGTTAACGGCCAAATAGACGAACCTCAATAAATTGATCATATACATAGTAGTTTGCTTATCTATACGACTTATGTATCAGTTTAAATTTTGTGTAAACACAAATTTCCTGCTGCTTATGAGTTCTTCAACTAAACCATGTAAAGAGGAATGGTATATAGAGTATACCATATATATATCAGTCTAGAGTAAACATTGACACATTTTGATCCAAAAACCATGTAAAATATGTAGTTAGCTCACTAGCAGCATGAAGTTCAGAATAATAACTAAAGCGGTTCAGATCACAAAAGTACTTATTACAAAACACATCAAAAAGATGAAGCGTTCAACACACAAAAGTACTTATTACAAATCAACCTCATAACCTTAACCAATCACGTCAAATGTGATTCTACCGGTACGATCCTCGAGTTCAACGAAGTTGAGGACAAAAACTTGCTCAGACTTCAGGCCACTATCAATGACAAATTCCCTCCACCCTTTCTGTAGAAACAGCCGCCCATCAACGCCTACACGGTACTTGGCTGGTTTAAGGTGTCCATTAGCAAGTACAACTTGGAGAATTCCCTTCTTCTTGAGCCAAATATACCTAATAGCTCGTTGGGGAATTTTCTGCAAAAAAAATTAAAACTGTTTGGCGACGATACTAGCAGTACAATTCTCATACTTTGCACAGACAAGTAAAAACCTACACACAGTACTGACACGAGCTAGATGAAGTGTACAACAGTCTAACAAGCAGTACAGATTAAACGCAATCTAATATGCAGTACGGAACTTGGAAACAAGCAGTACACTTCTAACTATCATGAAGTTCTTGAGACTACTTGCATGTAGTACACACCGTACAAGCGGGGAAAATTGTGGAAACTATTACTGCTCATCTAGTATCTAAGCAGTTCACATACTGTAACCATGCAAACTAAAACACGAGCTCCATGCACACAAGCAAAAAAATAAGAACAAGATATAAGTATAAAGTGCAGTACATTTCAATAAAACAAAATAAGTGTGTTCCTAAAAAACTAGAAGTTCAGAATAGTATGGAATTATACAAAAAAATAGAAAACACAAAGAAAAAAATCAGTCAAGCAAAAAATACCATCTTGTAGTGAGTCTGCACATCTGTTGGCGTAAGCTGATGGACAAAAGGACTTGTGTGGCCAAGGCCACGGCGAAGCAGGGCGGAATAGAATGCAGAAACATTGATGTGGCCCATATCCAATCCTTCCATGAATACTGTGCCATATCCAAGCTTCTCCGCTCGACCAACTCGGCACAAGACCTTGCCCCCACGATGAGCACGACGGGCCTGCAAGCAAGCTAAGCAATCACAGTGCATTGGCACACCACAACCATGGCCGCAGCAGGAGAGATTCGCGCAGGGGCCTGGAGCCATGCAACAAAAACCTAGAAAAGGAAAAAAAAGAGAGGCTGGAGAAAGGAGAGAAGTTGCGTCTAGAGGAGAAATGAACTGCAAAGGAAGGGTAGAGGTTGGCCTACATTTATAGAAGAGGAATGCAAAAAGGTCAAAACTGAAAATTAAAGGGGAGTTAATGAAAATTATGTTACCTAGAATGAAGGACAATCAATAAAGGCTTATGTTACCAATGAAAAAGGACCCAAAAAGGTGTACTTTGACTGCAGAAATTCCCACGAACTAACCGCAGATCATTAAATAATAAATCTCTAAAAAATTATAATCCACAGACCATTTTATGCATGCAGTTCTCCAAAGAATTACCAGGAAGTTCACTATTTGTGTGCATGAAGTGCAGTACATGCTCAAAATGAAGCACAAGAGAAGCACTTTCGCGCAGTGTACAACGCAAAATTAGTGCACCTAATGTAGTCCTTAAATGTAAGTCATGCAGTCTGAGCGTTGGCATAAGCAGTCACAACTTTGGCACAAGGAAGGATGCACGCAGTGCAAAATGTGTACACCTGCAGCACAGGACTACGATGAATGCAGTGCACATAGAGGCAGCAAAGCAGTGCACACCCGTAAACTAGAAAAAGGATACGTAAGAGGAAAATCAATAAAGAAAAATGCTACCCATGCAGTGCACGAAAATGTAGCGCAAACATGTGTAGTGCGAAATGCATGCACATGTGATACGTCCATTTTGCATCATGCTTTTATATCGATATTTATTGCATTATGGGATGTTATTACACATTATGTCACAATACTTATGGCTATTATCTCTTATTTTACAAGCTTTACATAAAGAGGGGAATGCTGACAGCTGGGATTCTGGGCTGGAAAAGGAGCAAATATTAGAGACCTATTCTACATAGCTCCAAAAGTCCTGAAACTCCATGGAAGACGTTTTCCAAATATATAAAAAATACTGAGAGCAAGAACTTCACCAGGGCGACCACACCCTGCCCATGAGGGTGGGGGCACGCCCTACCCCCCTGGGAGCGCCCCTACCTCGTGGGCCCCCTGGTGGCCCTCCGGTGGCCATCTTCTGCTATATGAAGTCTTTTGATGGAAAAAATAAGAAGCCATCTTCTCGGACAGAACTCCGTCGCCACGAGGCGGAACCTTGGCGGAACCAATCTAGGGCTCTGGCAGAACTGTTCTATCGGGGAAACTTCCCTCCCGGAGGGGGAAATCATCGCCATCGTCATCACCAACGCTCCTCTCATCGGGAGAGGGCAATCTCCATCAACATCTTCATCAGCACCATCTCCTCTCAAAACCCTAGTCCATCTCTTTTATCCAATTATTGTCTCCAAGTCCGGGATTGGTGCTAGTAGGTTGCTAGTAGTGTTAATTACTCCTTGTAGCTGATGCTAATTGGTTTAATTGGTGGAAGATCATATGTTCAGATCCTATATGCATATTAATACCCCTCTGATTATGAACATGTTTATGCTTTGTGAGTAGTTACTTTTGTTCCTGAGGACATGGGAGAAGTCTTGCTATTAGTAGTCATGTGAATTTGGTATTCGTTTGATATTTTGATGAGATGTATGTTGTCTCTCCTCTAGTGGTGTTATGTGAATGTCGACTACATGAGACTTCACCATTGTTTGGGCCTAGAGGAAGGCATTGGGGATTAATAAGTAGATGATGGGTTGCTAGAGTGATAGAAGCTTAGACCCTAGTTTATGCGTTGCTTTGTAAGGGGCTGATTTGGATCCATATGTTTCATGCTATGGTTAGGTTTACCTTAATACTTTTGTTGTAGTTGCGGATGCTTGCAGTATAGGTTAATCATAGGTGGGATCCTTGTCCATGTAAGGGTAGTACCCAAGCACCGGTCCACCCACATACCAGATTATCATAGTACTGAACGTGAATCATATGAGCGTGATGAAAACTAGCTTGACGATATTCCCATGTGTCCTCGGGAGCACTTTTATCTATATAAGAGTTTGTCCAGGCTTGTCCTTTGCTACAAAAAGGATTGGCCCACCTTGCTGCACTTTATTTACTATTCTTACTTGTTTCTCGTTACAAATTATCCTATCACAAAACTATCTGTTACCACTTATTTCAGTACTTGTAGAGAATACCTTGCTGGAAACTCCTTATCATTTCCTTCTGCTCCTCGTTGGGTTCGACACTCTTACTTACCGAAAGGACTACAATAGATCCCCTATACTTGTGGGTCATCAACATGAAGTACAAAACCATGATCAATGCAGTGCACGGATGATTTACTAAGTAGTGCACGCCCCTACATTTGAAAAAATACTTAAGAGAGAAAATACAAAGAAAAAAATTGACCACCACAGGTGCAGCCGGCCCCAGCCAGTCTCGTAGTAGGTCTCCGCCCACAGAAGGCGAGTCATTCTGTGTCACAATGCATGGGGCCGGGCACACATGGGGCCACAGGTCAGAGAGCATAGAGCAGTGAGCGCCGTGTATAAGCGCCCACATAAGTAACCAGAGGAGTTTGATAGCGCTGCCTCGCCAATGCTTATAAACAAGTCGAGCGCGCCCTCCACGGGCGAGGTGGGACTAAATATTAGAGCGCACACACAACACACCGGGAACCAGCCATGCTCACAGGTCGACTTGGGACCAATGCGTCTTCACTCCCCGAACACAGGCCCAACAAGGACCACTAAGAAAAAACAATAAGTTCAAAAATAAAACATCAAAGAAAAATGAGAATTTTTTTAAATTAATAACAACAACTACAACAAAATGTGTGTGGGCACTGCCAAAAACTACAGTTCGATATTAGTAAATAAAATGCAGGAAGCCCGAAGTCAACGTACAGATGCAGTCCGCGACGTACAACAATGCAGTTCTTCACGTGGTAGCATGAAGTATTCTTTTTCTAAAATGCAATTCTATTTACACTGCAATGCAGTATGGCTAAAATGTAGGCTGGAGCCCTGTTACTTAAGCAAAAGCAGTCTGGCACCCCTACCCGCATTACCCTCCATCCACACAAAAGCTGCATTACCATCAAAAAAAGAGAAAAAAAAAGAAAGAAATCCATCAAAAAACTAAATGTGCATACATATGTGTGAATCCTAATCCGATATAATTCAGTGTACGAAGAATAAATTTCACTTCCATGCAGTACAACATGTGGACATACGCAATTCTGTTCTGATGGCGAAGAAGTGCACTTACTAGGAAAATTCATCGAAAACACAATCATCACATTTTCTGACAGTTGCGTGCATACGTGAACTAGTCACGAAAAAAAGAGGCGATGACGTTCCGGATTTCCAACGCACTAACATAAACGTAACTAAAAACACAGCCGCACCACGCTACCAGCCCGCTCCACCTCTCCCACGTCCTATCAAGGAGAGCAGATGAGAGCAGAGGAGAAAAAACAGCTGCTTCGTCCCCCCAAAAACCCTATTGCATCTTCTTCTCCACACTTCCTTTCACTAACCTCTCTCTCCAGAACAAACATGAGAGAGTAGAGGAGAGTCATGGCGGATGCACCTCTGTACAAGCAACGCCGCACGTACACCAGGGAGCTCCACGATGTCGACCTCCACGGCAACCACAAGCTCCACATCCTTTGCACAAGCAAGGGTGAAGACGTGGAAAATATGCTGTCCACTCTTAGGAGGAAGCTCGGCGGAATGCCCGTCAAACTAGTCAGCATTGATGTCGAGTACACGCACTACGTGAAGCCACAGCGGGCAGCAGTGCTCCAGCTATGCGTAGAAAAAGAATGCCTTGTCTACCACATCTCTGCAGCTAAAGACAGGTGAGAATAACTATCAGTCTTTACTATTGCTTGTCAATATTTATTTTAAATTTTCTTCACTACAATTGCCAATATTTAAACTGTGGTTCTCATTTTTAAAAAGCATGGCATATGACTTCATTGACAGTTTTCATCTGGCTCCATGTATGTCACTCATGTGTTCAATTCTTGAATTATATTATCTAGCGATACACGCAGTTTTATTTTGTTTTACCAAATACAAATTATTTGACTGAACAATAGAAAACTTCAACATAATTATACAAAACATGTATGAAATCCAGTTCAGGAATACAAGCATGCACAAAACATGCATTGTTTATGCAATCTATTATCAGATTTACTAGTTATGCTGAACAAATTATTAGCAACTACTCACTGCAACAGATTCAGATATTCATATTGCAGTTCAGTTTCAGAATAAACAAAAAAACATTGGTAGTTGTAAGAAGAAAAACTATATTCACTCTATACAAACATCTTGCATGCCAATGGAACTAGACAAATTCCTCATGAATGGTGAGTACACCTTCGTCGGATTCGCCATTAAAGTAGACAAAAGCAAGCTGAAGCTACCTGGTTTGGAGATCAACTCCGACAACTACATTGATATTCAGGTGGAATGGAGAGACCCATACAATAAAAAGAAGTTTGACTCTTTGGCTGATGTTGCCCGCAGGATGATAGACATTCACTACCATGACATGAAGAAAAAAATTAACCGCAAGGAGGACCATACTCTCTGGGGGTTTTGCCCGCTGCCAGAAAAGCTTATCAAGTATGCAGCAATAGATGCATTCACGACATATGAGTCATCGAGAATCATTTACGATGTCATAATGGGACTAGACAGGGCTAAAAGAGACAAAGAAGCAAAGAAGAAGAAGAACAAGGCTTTAATCTAATACAACAACTAGAAATAATCAGGGCTATGTTTAGTTTCATTTTACTTTAGTCACTGTGTTATTCTTTGTTTCATGTATGCAAGCTTTTGATTACGTCCGTTGCTTCATATCGAACATTTCTTTTTTTAAACAATGTCGTTTTAAAATTATCATCAAATTTTCTTTCTGTTGTTTGCTTATGTATCGTCAGTTCGCTTGTGATCAATTGCTTTCGCTGAATTAGTTTGTGTTAGAACAAGTATCCGGACAACTTTGAAAAATTTAATGTGTGATACCAAAACATACTATTCACATACAAAACATATTCAAAAACAACGTTAAACAAAAAAAATTAAGAAATCTGACTACAACTCATACCTTAAAAAGAAAGATTAATGCAGTTCACAATGGTAAAAATAAGCAGTACACATGTGTCCACATGCAGTCCACAAATAGTAGTTATAGAAAAAGAAACATTAATATTAATATTTCTAAAAAATATAATCTGTAGACCATTCTAAACAAACGTGAATATATAACGCAATTCACAAAGTGTGTACATGAAGTGCAGTACATGCATAAATGTAGAACGAGAGGGGATGCTGTAACTTTCGTGCAGTACACAACACACAGACTTGGTACGCGTAGTGCAGTACTCAATGTTGGTGCAAGTAGTACAAATGACATCAGGTAAGGAAAAAAAATTGACCACCCAGCTGCAACCAGGCCCCAACCAGTCCCGTGATAGGTCTGCGCCCACAGTAGGCGAGTCGTTCTGAGCCACAATGCATGGGGCTGGGCACACACGGGCCCACAGGTGAGAGAGCATAGAGAAGCGAGCGCCGTGTATAAGCGCCCAAACAAGTAACCAGAGGAGTTCGACAGAGATGCCTCGCCAGTGCTTATAAACAGGTCGAGTGCGGTCTCCGCGGGCGAGGTGGGACTAAATATTAGAGCGCACACACAGCGCACTCGGAACCAGCCGTGCTCACATGCCGACTTGGGCCCAATGCGTCTTACACCCCAACGGACCCAACAAATTCTCACAACCCAAAACAAACAAATCCCAATGACGCACAACTAGCAAGTAACTCCAGTACCCCCTCAGCTAAAAAAATGCAGTCCGCTATGCAGTCCGGTACGGGGCGGAAGATGTGATGTCAATAAAGCATTGCTGTTTGCTTAGACAATTATTTTTTCCAGCCAATCAAGAACACTACCACGGCTAGCCCGAGTCAAACTGCCTCCTCCACTTGGAGAATATTTTCACTTGGCTACAACGGCACAATCCCACGTCACACCCTGGCTTGGTTGACAGGCACACATGGTGTGACAGGGAGGTGACGGGGTGTGACGGACTTGCCTACGCATGCGGCGCCGTGGCACGCCGCGTCGCCACCTTCTCCGGCTCGTTCTAGGATCAGCCTCGAAGGGGGTGGGAGGGGGGTCACGACCCCCTCCCAGCCCCCTACTCGGCCTAGCGCTAACGCACGCAGTGCGCTTGGTTGACAGGCGCAGTGTAGACTTTTTTGTTTTTCCAACAATAGGACGCACACAACCCGAGAGCCACACCCTAAGATAGACAGGGAGGCGACGGGGTGTGATAGACACGCCTACGCATGCGGCACCGCGGCACACCGCATCACCGCCTGCTCCGGCTCGTTCCAGGCTCAGCCTCGCAGGGGGGTGGGGAGGGGGTCATGACCCTCCTCCCACCCCCTGCTCGGCCTTGCGCTAACGGACGCAGTGCACTTGGTTGACAGGCGCAGTGTGGACATTTGTGTTTTTCCAACAATAGGACGCACGCAACCCTAGAGCCACAACCCTAAGATAGATAGGGAGGCGACGGGGTGTGACGGACTCGCCTACGCATGCGGCGCCGCGGCACGCCACGTCGCCACCTGCTCCGGCTCGTTCCAAGCTCGGCCTCGTAGGGGGTGGGGAAGGGGGTCTCGACCCCCTCCTACCCTCCTCCTCGGCCTCGCACTAACGCACACAATGCGCTAAGTACAGGGAATACAAGAGCAATACAAATCTATAGGCAACTAAAAAAATGGGCCCCCAACCCCCCCACCTTACCATACAAACGATAAAAAAACCAACTGTAGGACGCAGCTTTAGGCAAAACAGTGCTGTATCATAAAGCAATGCAATTTCGGGATATACACATGAATACAGGGTCTGCGGCAAGTGCAGCAAAAAAATACAGGTGCAGCACAAACTTGTAGACAAATGCAGTGCTTTTTGTTCGATGAAGAAGTTCGGCATCACATGCAATGTAGTTTATGGGACATGTATGATACATATAGGCATGATAAAGGCCAGTTCACACAGAACGTGGTCGTCAACAAAATAAAAATATATATACTATATGAGTTATTTATATAAAATACACATAAACATACAAATTCGTCCATATATGCTGCTGCAAAAAGAAGACGAAAACACAACAACAGAGAATAAGTCTTTTCATACATTATCTACCTTAGACAGCACACAATACACAACATGAACCCTAGTTCTTGTCCATACACAGGCTTTTGCCCAGTAGAAACAATGCCAAATGACTGTTACTGCATCTGCGATTGTGACAGGGAAGTAAGCCCGAGGTCCGCAATCAGATCTCGTAGCTCAAGCGGCATATCTTCATAATACAACATGTTCGAAGGATTGAACATCAGCTGGAACATGTACTCCGCCTTCCAATTTTCAACAGCAGGCTGAAAAAAGAAAATAAAAAAAATGCAGACCAGCGATTAAAAAAAGTTTGTCATAAAGAACAAAAAGTGAAAAAGTAAAATAATAATAAAAGTAACAAGAAAAAGAAGAAAACAGAGAAGGTGTTACGTCGGATTTGTTAATTTTCTCAACTAGACGTTTGCTGTCATACAACTGCGTCACCCTCAGAATGTAGATTCCGCACTCATTTGGTCCCTGCGCTGGCACGACCGGGTAAGTGGGCTTCTCTGCCAACTGAACCCAGTCAGGGTGGTTCTTAGATTTATACATGTTTTCACCATAAATCACCTTCAGCAGCTGAGTCATCCTCCTCATCTGGCAAAAAAAGGAAGCACAAAGTAAAAATAACACACATCACAACTCAAATTACTATTCATACGAACCAAAAATGCAAAGTTGTTCTCAACGTATAGACAGTCCCTCTTTTAAAGCACGTGAGGTCATTTCCTTTTATCTCCTTTTTTACACAGATTAGGGGGTGTGTGAGAAAATGCAGTTCTGTCATGCATATGTTGCAGTGCACTACATAAACAAGTGTGGTTCTATGTGTGCTAACATTGCATGTGCAGTTTATAAAAAAAATACAGTAGAAGAAACACAAAAAGCTTTGCACTTGGCAAGAAAAAATGACATACCACTTCAGTGCAATCTACGTGGTAGTCAGTCCTGCGCCACTTTGTCATGTCATCAGGATGGCCAGTATACTTCCTAGTGTCATGGATATCAAACGTCTGGCGATGCTGGTTCATTGTGTATCAGGAATAATGACCATCCTTGGAGCGCGGCATCATAATCTGTTCACATCAGAAAAACAAAAATGAAATGAAAAGTTCTTTCGACAAGTAGCACTAGGACCACTGTTCAAAAAATAACTATAAAAAATAAATGCAACAAACCAGAAAATAAATGAAGGAAAACAATGGACTTACCAGTTTTGCGTCCAACAGGTTTACGTCATCGCTCAAAAAACCTTGAACTACTTAACTGCATCTTCTAAAACAAACGAGCTATGCACAACTGGCAACACAGGGTTTCCTTCATCATCTCTCTTCACAAATGTTTCAATTTGAAGAACATACTGCATAGAAAAAGAACAAAAAAAGGACATGAAAAAATAATAAACCATGCATGCAGGCATGGAGGATGAAAAAACCAGTACAACAGGAAAAATGACAGCACACTTTACCGTGATAAATAAAGGTGAAAGTAGCACACGTCCACCAGAATGATAAACTAAACCCAATTCAGGGTCTTGCTTCCAGTACTTGATGACAAAATCCATGAGATACGAATCCATTAAAGCTCCTTTGCCAAATGTATTTTAGATATAGTCAACAGTGTAAGTATCAACATCACCAAAAGGACTATTCACCATAAAGAACGCGTTCCTGCAGTAAACATACTCAGATGGGATCAATAAAATTAAAATTAAAAACAAAACACACGAAAAGGATTAAGGGCACACACATAAAACTTACTCGTGGTATTTGTTTACAAAATCCTTGCTGAGAACAAGATCCTTTATTTTCCTCACCTCATCAATATATTTGTACCTCGGAGGCTTCAATTTCTCCATAGGGCATCTCAAATTAAAAGCCCTCTCACCTGCCCTCTTGTTCGAAAATACTTCAACCTCATCCACACGAGGACGATTAATTGCTGCACTCCTAGTCCTAGTGACGCGTGGACACGGCGTAACAAAATCATCATCATCAACATCAAATACATCACATGGAGAGCTAGGTCGAGAAACACTTCCTCCATCAGGTCTAGACGCCACAACTGTGTTCAAGCCATCTCCAGCCAAAGAACCAGAATTATCTGGAGAGATTTCAATGGCACAATCCTCCATAACCACCTCAGAACCCTGGGACTCGAACAGTGATGTACATACTTCATGAAGCCCCCCATCAAAACCTAAAAACATGTAGAAAAAACATGGAAACACTAGCACAAAATACAAAAGCAAAAAACATGTAATACATCTCATTAATATAAAAAATGCAGTTCACTAAAGAATAGAATGCAGCCCAACTGTCTACATCAATGCAGTCCACTTGTCTACAGCAACAAGGAACAATTGTATACAACAATGCAGCCCACTTATAAAGAACAATGCAGCTCACTTGCCCCAAAAATTAAATACAGCTCACTAACACAACAAAAAATATACACATCCATTCTAAATCACGCACTTAACTAAACAAACTAGTAAAAAAAGCGGGTAAGAAGCAGAAGCAAGCAGTAGACAAAAAAATAAAGAAGGGAGGATAAAGAAGTTCACTAAAACAACCTTTATCTTCAAAAATTAAAAGTGATGCTAAATCAAGGCAATACTTTCTCGATGTGAGCCAACTATAGAGCATGGCCTTTCTGATGTAGCCAATGTGCTCCACCCCAAACTGAGCAACTCGAACACCATCCCAAGTCTGCAAGAATTGAAACATATAGAATCCACAATCATGCCTGAAATAAAAGAATAAAAAACATCAGTTTCACAAAATGAAATAAAAAAATTGAGCAGTATGGTGGAGAGGGGCTATATGGAACACACCCATTTGGCTGCATTGGGACAATGACATGTTTCAACACAAATTCATCAAGTGTAGGAGGATTTAGCGGCTCATCAGAACTTGAGTTACCTTCTTTCCATGCATGCTTGATATTTTTAACCATCCACCTAAAAACCATGATCGCAATACACAATAATAACCAACCCCATCCCTCATCTCTAGCGGATCAAAGGTTGCAAAAAGAACCTGTTCAAAGAACGAAAAATAAATAAAATTATTATAAGTAGAAGAAACAGAACACTATAAAAACAAACGCACAAAATATAGTACATAAAAACGTTACTTACCATATCCTTTTTATCAACACGCTCCTCAGCTTTTGAAGAGAACATCATTTTACCACTCGTGCCTATAGTACCACCATTCCAAATATTTGTCTGCCAAAACAAAACCAAAAATCAAATAGTGCTCAAATGAAAACAGGTCGTCGCACGAAATCAGAAAATAAAATAAAAAAATAAAACAAAAATTTCTGCATTCTTACACAAATATGGTACGGGGCAACCATTGTCGGAGATCCCTTAAACTTATCTACCAGCAAAGAAACCCCATGATCTACAAGCCTTGTAGTGAGCATCCCTTTATCCCAAAAAGATTGACCAACTTTGCTAATGGTAATACCAGCCATCTGAGTTTTAAAAGCAATCATGTCCCTGAATTTTTTAAGAAAAACTAAAACATAAGATACTAAAAAAATAACAACAAAGAAAAAAGGTAAAATTCCAAAATTAGAAAATACATATGAACAAAACCATTTCTAAAAAACCATACTTCTTCTTGTCCTTCCGAACCCTCGTAACATCAGTGTACAACTCATTGTATCCTTTCAGAAGAGCTGGATCAATGCTCGACGATGTCACAACAGGAAGTTCGTCATCTGTAATAAAAAGATGAAGTTCACTTATCCAAAGAATGAAGTTCAAATATTAAGATAAGGAAATTCTGCTAGCTATTTTGAAAATCATCAACAAAAGATCAAAGTTTCACTTATCATTAAACATCTAATACAACTACCATAGTAATTAAACAAAATGAATGAGAAAAACTTCAACTGCACTGTTCGAAACAAAACTCTTGCCTTCAGTATCAGAGTCTTCATGTTGTTGTTCTTCAGAGCTGACCAAAACATTTTCTTGGCTAGGTTGTGACGAATCCACCATAACCTCACTAGACTGCCCTTCTGCAGCAACATCAGCATTCTTTGGATTTACAACAGTCTGGTCAACCACAACGTCCTTAGATACTTCAGCTACATGAGGCTCCACTCTCGATACTTCAGGAACATCGTTGGCGGCCAGACAAACAGGGGAAGCAGCGAAACTAACAACAGGAACGACATTCTCCAGCGGCTTTTCAATGCCAAAATCAAAATCTTCATGCCAACTAGGGGAAACAACATCATGGGATTCTTGAGCTACAGAAGGGTCTGCACAGTCAACGGCAACCGATGCAGAAGCATCAACACTGCCACCACCATCAACAGCACAACCCCCCTGATTCAGATCAACATGAACTTCTACGTTTTCTTCTCCAGGCTGTGGAAAGTTTAAACAACACACAATAACACAAATGAGCGTGGGGATAATTAACACAACAACACACAAGACACTTATGTCAAAGACTGCTGACAACATACACAGAACAACTGCAGTCCACATATGCCAAACAACTACAACCCACATGTGTCAAAACAACTATAACTGCAACCCACATATACGTAAAAAAGAACTGCAGTTCACTTTGTCAAACGCAGCAGTTCAGTTATGTTATATACTGAAGCTTACGTATGTAATATGGACCACGCATGCGAAAAGAACTGTAGTTCACTTCTGTCAAAGACTGAAGCTCACACATGTAAAACTATTGCAGCTCACATATGTAAATGAAAATACATGAGTGAACATAATAGCGTACATCAATGTTTATAACAGCAAAAATTTACATCACAACCCACTAACAGAAAAAGTAATACAACTATACCTTATCAGCTAGAACATCCGGAGGAGACGATGCATCAGCCAAGACCTCATCCTACACATCACAAGCAGCAACACCAGTCTACAGGCATAGAACAAACCAAAAATGAAAATAACATGGTAACGACCAAAAAAGAAAAAAACTTCAACTATGCAGAAGCAGTACACACTTTACAACCGTGAAGTACACAAAAATACAATAAAATGGAAAGCAACAAATGCAAGTTCAAGAAGAGGGACGCATGGCAGAACAGACATGGCATACATACTTGTACCTGGCCAATTCCATCGTCCCTAGATCCATGGACACCAGAAGATTCCACTCCAGCCTATCACAAAAAACAAAAATAGTGAGGAGCAGTCCACATAATACACAAAAGAGGTTCAAAGCCACAAAAAACCTAGAACATATATTATCAGCACCAATGCCAGCATCCTGATGGCTCATTTCATCCAAAATATGCCCATCATCCTTCTCATACCAACCACATTTTTCCTCTTGTGAATGTCTCAACTGAGCATACGAAGACTGAACATTCGTCACTGCAATCTTCAGGCTTTCAATCACGCCACAATCAAAATTGTGAGGAGCAACAATATCTTCATCTTTTGGGCCATCGCTAACAGGGAAAAAACCAGCAACTGTCCTCAACCTATCACCAAAGGTTGGCAAATCTTCAGTCAACTTCAAAACCTTCAGAAGAAGCTCATCAACATCCTCATGTTTTTGCCACCAACAAATGTATGTTTATAAGAGCTTCTATTATCAAACATCTGTCGAGCCGTGAAACCACGAGTACGAGGCACCTCATCATCACAGGCAGGAAGCTGGCTACATATAGGCTCATAAAACCTAGCATGAGTGCTAGGCCGCGCATCAGAGCTGCCACATTCAACTGCAGCAGGACGGTTGTACACAATATCACCTGACGCCTTCCACTGCAAAAAAGACAAGAAATAAAGAGAAGTACACATGTGAGTACTAGAAAGTTCAGATCTATAACGACTGCATCTTTTTAAAAAAAAATCTGATATTAAAAACTCAGATGTACTAACCGGCAGCTTCCCAAATTTGTAACTTTCCAAGTAAATCTTTCCCTTCACAAGCACATCCTCATTGTATAACTTCATCAGGTCCTTGGTCGTCAGGTATGACGCATGTGCCCTCAATGTGTGCATAACTGAAAATTTGTGAAGCTTCAAGAAATCAAGATACATAATCGGGGGGACAATGGCACAACCCTCTGCACAATTCTACTTGCTCCCTTCTGTTTGACACCTCACCACAGCTGCCTGCAACACATCAACAACAATCTGGCAAAAGTCCATCTGCGCCATAGCTGCATAATCCATCTTCTCTACCATTTCAACAACTCTACCCAAACGAATTGCATGCCCGGAGCACACCAAATTCTGATAAAGTATCACGAAGAACACCTTCATAGCAAGATCAACAGTCACATGATCATCTTCCTCCACCAACACCTTCAACTTCTCAAGCAAGTCCTTGACACCTATACTTTTTGAACGGTCAAAGCCAAGATCATTCTTGAGGGCAGTCAACGAGTCATCATGGCCGCTGGCAGCATGCGTGGGTGCAGTGTGACGTCCCATATGTAAATCAAAAATGTGATGAACTGCATCACGATTTATTCAAAGAACCCTGCCATTCCCAAATTACATTATCTTGGTGGCAGGGTCAATCACTCCCATCAGATAGCACATAAGAATGCGCGGCACATTTTTCTTTACTGTCAGTTCAAAGACAACACCGAATCCAGCATCCCGAACACGACTAAAGTGTGCCTCTTTCAACAAAGCAGCAGCCTTGCAAACAGTGGGAAGTGACAAACGTATGGTCTTGTTAAATCGAGAATCATTACCCTCAGCATCATCTTCAGTTGCATTGCTCTTACTAGACTTCTTCCTTTGTGTAGAGGGAAATGCAGTCCACATTAGAATATTATCCATAAGAAAGGACATATAGAATAACAATGAAAGAAACAAATGTAGTCCACTTCAACAAACCTTTGGAACAACATCCACCTCCTTGCCGGAGTCAGCACCAACATCTTCATCGACACCATCATGGGTACGCTTGTGTAGACTCTTAGATGAACCATAGTCTTTGCGTCTACCGGTATGAACATCCCTCACAAAATCAGCAAGCACAAAGTCGTCATCATCAGAGTTGGGACCTTCAGTGACATGTAGTCGCTTGCGCTGAGGATCCTTTCCACCAGCTTCAGCAGTTCTCTTGCCAAGATTCTTGTTCATGCCAGCAACACGTGGACTCCACCAAGGTGTACCAGCTTCCTTGGCAACAGTACTCAGCCTCTTCTCTTGCAAAGCATGCTGCTTCACCTTGCCAAATTTGGCACCCTTGGCACCATCTGCATCTCTCCTCTGCTTCTGCTTCTCCGGAAACTCTTTTGAGTCACTTTCAAACCTCAAATTCTTCTTGCTTTGCTTCAACTCATATACACGAAGCTGTTCCGAGACCATCCAATCCTATGTAACTTCCTCTGTAACATCAACAGTCTGTGATTGTGTTTCAGACAAGACGGGACATCTCTGGTCAAAGCTCAGACCAACATTACCCTTTACAAAATAATGGTCAATCAATTGAGTAACCTCCTCAAATCCAGGCGCCCCAGCATGGAAAAAAGACACTGTGTCAAAATGAAGTTTGACTATGTTCGTTAAAAAGTGCACAAAAAAACAAATGCGGTACACTTAGACATATAAATGCAGTGCTCCAATCATAAGCTAAAAATAAAAATTAATGCATTGTACAAAAAACTTGAATAAAACAACAATGCAGTTCACACATACATATAGTGGAGTTTACATATACAAATAAATACAGTGCTGCATACACTAACTTCACGTTTGTTCCGAACAAAATGCAGACTAGATACATCAAGGAAACGCCAATTTGTATAACATCAGGTAACCAACATACACAAAATAAACAAAGCATTCACATACCAGAAGGAGGGGCCACACTTATGTCAGAAGATTCAATCGGTGAATTCACTTGATGTCCTCCCTCGCCACCGTGATCCTTACCACCAGGACAATGAGAGCCAATTGGTGTATCATTATGAGCACTGCAATCACCTACTGGATTCAAAAAAACAGAAATAGTAATTACAAAACATCACATGACAAAATAATGCAAACGAACGCTGACAACTAACATAGCATAAACAAATATCCAGGATGAATTAGCTAGGAAACTAGATAAACATCAAACAAAATAAAGAAAGCCAAAAATAAGAACTCCACATACCCTGAACTCGTCCTCGCAGTCTGCTCGGGGAAGACATGGCGCCCTGAACTCCTCCCCCCACTCTGCTCGGGGGAGACGTACATGGCGTTTGCCTGCAACACAAGAACGAAGTGACAGATATAACAAACAAAATCGGCAAAATCTGACGAAACCCTAGATCCACCTTGCTTTGCCTACAGAGCACACACGAGTATCAATTTCAAATCAAGATAAAATCGTCTGCCTACGGAAAATTACACAAGAAAAAACAGCAACAGCAACTATGAGAATCACAAAACTAGACTAGGGGATGATGAAGACCGAGGCCAAGCGGAATGTACCACAAAAAAGGGGATGAACGTCGGCGGCGGGCGGGTGGGGGGGGGGAGGCAGCGACGGTAATAGAGAGGAGGGCTTCCGAAGCGCAGCGACAAGGACTCGCGGAGCGGACGGCGACGCGGTATGCGGGAATAAGGACCCTCTTGAGGGCCGTGGTTCCTCGGTCGATGATGGTTGCTGTGGGCGACGACGGTTTTGCTCGAGGGAGAGATGCCTCGGGAGAAACTACAAGACAGGAGAGGGGATTGTTCTTGGTCTCTCTCCCTGTCAGCGGAGCGGTGGGATCGCCTGGGAGGGACACGTAGGAGGCCCGCGTGTGGAAAAGGGTCACATAAAACGGGCCGACCCAAAAACGGCCCAGCTAAAATAAGACAGACTACATCAAAACGCACATGATGCAGTTCTCTATGGGGAATAAAGAAGTTCAGATGGTAAAACAAAAAAATACTTGCAGTTCATAAAACAAGTTAAAATAGAAAACAATGCACGTGTTAAGAAAACGCATCCGCAAAAAGTCTACCTTCAAATAAGTGCCACAACAAAAACAAAAAGCCCCCCCCGCCAACCCCCTACCCCTCCCATACCACGGACTGCAGTAAGTACACGCAAAAATAGATGCAATATGCAACTCTACAGAAATGTAGTGCATTTGGTTTCACGAAGCAATACGGTATAGCAATCTAGTTCCGGAACCTACATGAATAATTACACGGTCTAGAACACAGCAAAAAACTCTTAAAATTGCGGAATACATTGTACTTTTTTCAGAGGCTGCAGCAAGGACACATAAAAAAGGTGAAGTACGCACCTGTAGACAAAATGCAGTTCTCTTTTGTAGACGATGAAGTGCACGACGATAACCAATGCAGTTCCATTAACACGCAGGATACATATAAATGTGACAAATGCCCGTTCGCACAGAAAGTGGTGGTTAAAAAAATTACTGATCAAAAATAAAATAAAGCCACGTTTGCATACAACTACCCAATCCGAGCGGTGCCATCGCCATGAGCCCACGATCAAAGATGCAACACCAACCCACGATCTGCACAACCGCATCATCAGCGAGATCGTGCAGTTCATCCGATGCGGCCATCCCATCCCGCGCCCTCCCCTTAAATTCAGACCCCTGCCAAAGGCCTTCTCATCCACAACAACACAAGTATCCATTGTGCTACCACCAAATCTCTCCATCACATCGATCTCCACAGAAAACACCAAGCCCTACTACCGGCGATGGCTTTCACCAACGAGTACAAGGGCGTGGAGGCCCATGGCAACACCAAGTAGCACGTCATCCACACCAACGACAAGAAGCGGATGGCAATCTCCCTCGCGCAGAATGAGTGCCATCTCAGCCTCCAGTGCCACAAGATCGTCGGCATTGATATCGAGTACAACAACGAGCCTGAAGAGACACAGAAACCCGGACCCTACCAACTCTCCATCGGCAAGACTAAGCCGGTGCTGCTCTTCCAACTGAGCACCGCTGAAAGGTGCACCATCTTCGACAACATCCTCGCCGACCCCAGGTACACCTTTGCAGGCTTCTCCATCAACGACGACAAAACCAGGCTAGAGCACGTCAATCTGGAGGTCGCCAACTTCGTCGACATCCAGAAGGAGTGGAGGGTGCCCGAGGCAACCAAGGAGTTGTACTCCCTCAGAGACATCTCTGGCATGCTCATCGACGACTACTACATCAACATGAAGAAGAATATCACCGACAACGAACACAAGCACTGGGCCACCCTGCCTCTGTCAATGAGGCACATCGAGTACCACTACAAAAAAATACACTTCCTTGACGATACGCATTTGTCACAGTAGGTCACGTTTTCTGTCATCTATGTGCATCCATGATAATTTTATGACAGAATCAAGATAGTCATACATGTGCTGTCGTAGAAGTGTTCCATGACATTACCAAAATTATCATCACGGAAGTGTCCACTTCCATGACGATAAATCGCACGTCACATAAGTTCTTTCATCAAGGGTGACCGACACGTGGCATCCACCGTAATAGAACGCCGTTAAGCTATCGGGTCTGGTTTTGGATCCGATAACCCGTTAACAACCCCGATCAATGGGGGTTTTCCACGTGTAAAATCATCATTGGCTGGAGGAAACACCTGTTGGCTCACCGTTGGGATAGATGTCATCCACTCATTGGACCCAAAGCACCTATGATACGTCGACACGTGGCACAGCCCAACAGAGGCCCATTCCTGTGAAAAGGCTGGCCCGTTTGACTTGGTCAAAAGGTGGCGGGCCAGCCCACAGCAAGCCTGTTAACGACCTGTTCGCATATAGCCCATTTACAGCCCGCTAACCCATGGCCCATTTACGGCCTATCCGAATTAGGCCCAGTAGTGTCATTTGGGCCGTCAAATATAATTCCAGCCCGTTTTAACTTCCAGCCCATGTATGGCCCATGATGTCTTTCGGCCCATATGAGGCCCTTAGTAACTCTGGGCCCATTAACGGCCCGTGGTAAAACTGGCCCGTAATGAACAATGTATCACTTTATACCCATTAAGGGCATGTGGTGAAACAGGCCCGTAATGAACAGTGTATCACTTTATACCCATGAACGGCCCATTATTCTGATGGGCCGTTTCCAGCCCATGTTATCTTTCGGACTTCTCAGGGCCCATTTATTCTTGGGCTCATTTCCAGCATTCGTTTACTTACGGCCCGTTACTGCCATTTTATGCTTGTGGGCCAAATTCAGCCCGAGGTTACAGTCAGCCTGTTTGTGGCCCATTAATACGTTGGGCCGTTTTCATAGCGTCATCAAATACGACCGATTAACGATGGCCCGTTATGGTTGGCCCATGAACGAACGATTTCAACTCTAGCCCATTTATGACCATAATGTGGTCTATTATTGGCCCATGTTTGGCCAACCGATCATACGGCCTAGAGAAGGCCCATTGATGATACGGCCCGTAGAAGGCCCATTGATGATACGGCCCGTAGAAGGCCCATTGATGATACGGCCCGTAGAAGGCCCATTGTGTCTACGGCCCATATAAGGCCCATTGTTTCTATGCCCCGTAGAAGGCCCATTGTTTCTACGGCCCGCAGGACGCCCATGTTAACTACAATATATATGTTGCCCATGGTTATTGTGGCCTAGTTTTTAAAAATAGGTTATTGCGGCCACTAGCAAACCATGGAAAAAGAACTGCACTGACTACAAGAAAACAAATAAACAAGACAATAAGGAAATAAATTAGCAAGGAACTTACGCTAGGCTATCACGGCTATTACACATATTACATCCACCCGGCATCAAAGTTCGCCACCAGTGCAATATAGGGAACAAAGCAGCATATAAACGCCGCAGCAAAACAAGTCCAGAACTAAAACCACTTCAGAAGAGCTCAAGAAACAATATCCTGGGTACCCATAATGCTGGCAAGATGCTTAGCAAGCTTATTAACTTTCTCTTGTTTGGCGGTTAAATCCTCCAGCACTTGCTATTGCACCAGAAAGTATGCATCTGAATTCTGCAGGGACTTCCTCGGTCCTTCGGCTTCCTGTCGCATAAAATCTAATCGATGTCTTTCAACTTGAAGTTGCAACTCAAGAAGCCGAACTAATTCAGGCAGCGAGTTCGATGAGCTGGTGCCAGCAGTAGTAGCCAGTAACTCGAATACTACATCAAGACAGGACTTTGGAGTTGTCTCAGTGTCTTCAATATAGTTTTTATCAGCTTTCTTGGAGACCAACAGGGATGCCTTACTATCTTGAACCTTATCTGCATTACTTCCTTTACCATTGCATAACGGGGTACACTTCTCCAATATTTTATCTGTGTTCTAAAAGAGAAACAAACAAACACATCACAGGTTTATAATGCAGTATATGAAACTCATTTTGGTAGTAGTAAGGTGGATAGGATAACAGCATGAAACAAACATATATCTATGTAGTATGGTCACTTTATGGTCTATATCATTCTAGTTTATGTTGCCAAATCAAGATAGATATAGTTCGAATCATATCTATTTAAGACAAAGCAACATCGACAGAATATAAGTGTGGGAAACTACATAGCAATAACAACACTTGTAATGTGCATGGCATGAGAACATAACCGATTATTCAATTGAAACTGAAATCAACATAGAGCAAGTTACAATAGCAAACACGTTAAAGAAACAGGTTTAAAACATACCTCTTGCGCCATTGGAGTTTCAATTGCATCCTTCAAATTTGAAATTAGTTAGTATGAGTAAATATAGTGATGCAAGAGCAAAGTAGTATGAACTATAGCTACGGAACCTGACCTGAGAACAATGTAACACCCCAGACACACCCGCCGGTGGTCGTTACTCCTGGTGGGATCTAGACTAGTCCCATAGATCAATACTAGTCTTTTCTGCACACTTTTTCCTCACTCGTGCGCATCCGGGAGCAACTTCCCGATCGGTCACCCATCCTGAAACTACTCCAAGCTGAGCTCGCTTAACTTTCGAGTTCTTTCGGAATGGGCTCTTGGAAAAGAAGGAATTCCTAATTGATATGAGTAGTCTATCATCCCTAATAAGCCAGGATATCACATAGCAACAAAGTATATGGCAGTGATGGTCTCTTTTCGGCTGAGTCCGGGAAGAGAACACGGTCTTGTGTTATGCTTGAACGTAAGTAGATTCAGGATCACTTCTTGATCACTTCTAGCTTCTCGACTGTTGCGTTGTTTCTCTTCTCGCTCTTATTTGCGTATGTTAGCCACCATATTTTGCTCAGCGCTTGCTGCAGCTCCACCACATTACCTTACCCTACCCATAAACTTAAATAGTCTTGATCTCGCGGGTGTGAGATTGCTGAGTCCTCGTTACTCACAGATACTTCCAAACAGTTGCAGGTGCCGAGGATACAAGTGCAAGTGATGCTACCGAACTCAAGTGGGAGGTCGACGAGGATTCATGCCGTTACTACATTTTGTTTCCTGATAATCAGTAGTGGAGACTAGTTGGGACAATCGGGGATCTAGCATTTGGGGTTTATCTTCCTTTTTATTCGGATTTGACCGTAGTCGGTCTTTGCGTGTATTTGGATGATGTATGAATTATTTATGTATTGTGTGAAGTGGCGATTGTAAGCCAACTCTTAATCCCTTTCTTATTCAGTACATGGGATTGTGTGAAGACTACCGCTCTTGCGACAAAACTACCATGCGGCTATGCCTCTAAGTCGTGCCCTGACACGTGGGAGATATAGCCGCATTGTGGGTGTTACAAAAAATTCTTCTTCTGCTTTAAGCGTTGACTTGGGGTTCGGAGTGGTGGTCCTCATGCTTTGGGCACTTTAGTTGCCTTACTAACCTCGTGTTTGAGTGCTCTATGGTGGAGACGGTGATGTGTCAACGGGAACTGGGTTACTATCTGCTGGGGTTGGGGTTAGAAGGGTGTAGCTGGTTCTCTATCTAACTAGGTAGGGGTACAATCTGCGTGAGTCTGGGTTATGTGTGGTGGGGCTGGTTCTTGGGCAAGTACAACCATGGTTCTATCTCCATCAACATGTAGCATGATCTTTTCTGAAGACCGTGTTTTTACTCCCATAGATACTGCCATCACCCCCTCCAATTGAAATGGCTGATAAACAAGAAAAGTAATTGAATGTACATACATTGTAAGATAGACAGGTGCAATGGATAGTAGGGAAGAAAACAGGGCATGAAATGATTCACATTTATGTGGTCTAACCAAACAGAATAGCATGACATAATTTCACATATATGATGGCTAATTAAAAAGGATAGCATGACACAATTTCACATGTATGATGGCTAACGAAACATGATAGAATGACATACTTCAAAATATGATGACTATGTAAATAGGATGACATGATATAACTATACGATGTGTCTATTAAAGTGGTTGGCATGCCATAAATCACAAACATGTTGTCAATGGAAACATGATGGCATGATATAATTGATGGATAGAATGACATAATTCAAAATATGATGACTATGTAAACAGGATGAGATGATATAACTATATTATGTCTTTAGAAAATGGGTTGGCATGCCATAATTCAGATACATGCTATCTATGTAAACATCATGGCATGATACAATTCAAATATATGATTTATATACTAAGGAAGTGAGCAGAGGGCAATCGCATATATGATGTGTCAACTAAGGAGATGGCATTCAATATCATGTATATGATGTAAAGACTAAGCATTGCAATACAACATTTGCATGATATGAGTAATATAACCCTACCATGTTTGAGCATATACCTTAGGGGGATAATAGGACTGGTCATCTGCATGTGAATCCTCCTCTGAAGAGCTATCTCTAACCAGCAAGATATTTGCTTCAGTAGGTGGCATTGTCTGCTCTAAAGACGTTGTTTTCCCTCCAGATTTCTCCATCACCAATTTAAATGGATGATGCACAGGAAGAGCAGTTGAATATACAAACATTGTCGACAAAAGCAATGAGAAATACAAAAAAGGACGGCATGATATAGTTCACATATATGACGCTTGGCTAAACAACATGGCATTGCATAATTCACATATATAATGCCTTGCAACAAGATAGCATTGCATAATTCACATATATAATGTCTTGCAACAAGATGGAATTGCATAATTCACATATATGGTAATTAGAGACTAAACAAGTGGCATTCACACAAAGCATGTCTAAACTAAGCAAATGACATAGCAATACAAGATACCATACGCACGATATGAGCAACATAACCCTGCCAAGTTAGAGCATGCACCTCGCGGGGGGGGGGGGATAGGACTGGTCATCTGTCTCTGAATCCTTCTCTGAGGAGCTATCTGTAACCAGCAAGACATGCGCTTCGTCAGATAGCATTGTCTGCTCTGAAGACCTTGTTCCACTCCAAATTTTCCCATGACTGTGCCGAATGGCTGATGCACAGGAAGAGTAATTGAATGTACTAAAATTGTTGACAAGTTTAACACGTAATAAAAAATGATGTCATGATATAATTCACATATAGGATGACTGGCTAACCAGGGTGGCATTGCAAAATTCACATATATGATGCCTGGCTAAATAAGATGGCATTGCATGATTCACATATATGATAAAGAAACTAAACAGATGGCATTGACACAAATCATGTCTAAACTAAGTAGATGACATCTTTGATGTATACAGTCAGCAATGCAAGGCACCATATGCATGATATTACCAACATCAGCATGCCAAGTTAGAGCGAAGACCTCATGGGGTAAATAGGAGTGGTCTTCTGCTTCTGAATCCCCCTCAGAATAGCTATCTACCTCTTGATTACAATCCGAAATGGGTGGAGGGGGGTTGCCTTTGCGCCCACCATGAAGCGACGTCTGCATGAAATTTTATTGCCACGCAAGGCTTGTCTCTTTTGCTCTACATGTTCAGTTCCATTGTGTACAATAGCTGACATGCATAGGAATAAAACGTAGTGAGATTATGTAAGGAGTTCATGCACAAATCCAGAGTGATGGTAGCAAACTGTGGATAGACCCAAAACCAGTGATATCAGGCAGATAATAGCTTTAGTTAAAAAAATACAAATAATGGCTCCTTTAATGTTTGTTTGCACCCAACATGAAACTCATAGTAGACACCCGAGATTAACGAGATAGTGGACAGATAGTACTGATTGCTGCCCCAATATGTACCCCACAACCATTTAAAAACTCAAGTTTTAGCATAAGTTTGGACCTGACTCGGAGTCTAATAGGTGAACACGACAATAAAGTAGCATGTCATCATATTAAGCGATGCATAACGTAAGCAAACACGGAAGAGTGCGACCTCTCTTGCGGACCCGTGTAGTCCTCAAGGTCATCTGCTCAGTTGATGATGGTAATGCAGTTGCCGTGGCTGCCACCGGCGGGGAAGAAGATCTGAGGCGGCAAAAGACAGTCTAGAGAGCGGATCCCTGTTGTGGTGAACCCTTCCGTCGGTGGAGCAGCTGAGTTGGGGTGGAACACAGCACCATAGGAACAGGACAAACCACAGAAGGATTTCTTTGACACATATCTGTAATAGAAGTAATTGTGTAAGGGCTTGTTTGAATTTGAGGATTCTAACAATGCAGGGATAGGAAATAGACAGGAATAGGATAGGAATGCAGGTGCAAAATAGAGAGTTTAAAAACATAGGATTTCTACCAATCTGGGTGTTTGGTTCCTGAGAAGGCCAGAGAAGCTCCTGAGAAGCTGCCCGATTGAGCCCTGGAATGGCGATGCAGACACGCATCCTGGCATCCTCACCTGGATGGGGAGTTGCGCCTGGTGAGCGGCGGCCACCGCGCATGGCCCTTGCGTCCTGCAGTTCCTCAACGGTCTCGGTGATGAACTCCTAAGCTGTGGGCACTCCTTGCCTTGTGTTCTCCTAAGGGAAACGTGCCGCGAAGCACGCCTCCATGTGGTGACCAAGCGCCTCCCTCGTGATGTTGGCAAAGTCTGAGGCCCTCCAGAAGAGAGCCCCCGAGACCTGCCCGAGAGGGGCACTGGGCACGCCTTCCTATGCGATGGAGGGAGACGGGCACCGATCCTGATGAGGCCCTTCATGGCATAGCTGCTTATTCTTCTTGGGGGTGGCCTCAGGAGGGCGCTCTCCCTAGACGTTGGGGTCATCGATTGCTGCAGCTTGGAAGGCATGCTCGAGGGAGCACACTGCGTCTCTTTATTCGCATGGTACTGTGATGATTGCGCCGCTTCCCGGCATCTTGAGGACATTGTAACCGTGATGGGTCACTGCCATGAACTTGGCCAGGGTCGGATACCTGAGGATGGCGTTGTACGGCGGGTGGATGTAGGCGATATTGAAGTCGATGAGCTCGGTGCGGTAGTTGTTGCATTCTCCGAAGGTGACAGGGAGGCGGACATGCCCGATCGGGGTAGTTGAGCCGTCAGTCACTCCTGAGAAAGGCTTGGTAGGCTGAAGCTGGTCATACGACACTTGAAGGTTGTCAAACATGTTGACGGACAGGACATTGAGCCCTGCGCCGCCGTCGATGAGGGTCTTGGTAACTTGCACGTTGCTGATGACTGGCGAACAGAGCATTGGGAGAATGCCTGCAGTAGCCGCGCACTTGAGCTGATCTGCTGAACTGAACGTGATGGGGCACCTGGACCATCTGAGCGGGCATGTGTCCTCAAGCTTGGGGAGAACTGCATTCACTTCACGAGCAAATTGTTTGAAGATACGCTGCGAGGCTCGGGCTTGTCCTCCGCCCAAGATGCAGGCGATAGCGCGTGGCTCCTGGAAGCCCCCAGCCCCCTCGTCTTGATGGTGGTCGTCATTCCTTCTGGGTGGTGGTGATAGCGGAGGAAGGCCAACGTTGCCTTGAGGACAAGCCTCACGAGGCTGGTCCCCCCACGCGTCCTCGCGAGGCTGATCCTGCCAGCGGTCCTCACGAGGCCGGTCGTGCCACTCCTGGCGTGGGCCACGGTCGTCCCAGCGTCCGCCGCCACGTCCTCCTCCTCAGCCGTAGCCCCGGTCACCGCGCTCGGGGTGTCGGCCGAAGCGTCCTTCTCGGATGGCTCTGAGCTCTTGACAATCGTTGGTGTTGTGGGTATGCAGGTTGTGGAAGGCGCAGAATGGTCAGCTGCCCTTGGATGACTCTTGCTGGTCTCTGCCGCGCTTGGTGTCTGGCTCCATCGTGAGCACGGTTGCTCCCTTGCGCTTCACGTCCTTGGCCTTGGTATTCATCTCCTCCGGGTCCACAGAAGGGAGCTTGAGGTGGGAGAGGCACCCCTCCTCAGCTCTTGCACACTTGGTCGCGATGTTGAACAGCTCCAAGGTCGTGCATAGCTCCTCGTGGATAGCAAGCTCCTCATTCATCTTGATGTCGTGGACACCGTTGGAGAAAGCCGAGATGATGGCCTCGTCAGTTACCTTGGGTATCTTGATTAGCGCACTGTTGAAGCGTTGAATGTACTTCTGCAGGGTCACTCCTGGTTATTGCTTTATGCGACGCAGGTCACCCGCGACCGAGGGGCGGTCGCAAGTGCCCTGGAAGTTGGCGATGAAGCGGTTGCGCACCTTGTCCCAGGAGGAAATTGAGCCTGGAGGCAGGTTCAGGAGCCACGAGCGGGGGCCATCCTTAAGAGCCATGGGAAAACAATTCGACATGACTTTCTCGTCACCGTTGACCGCCTCGATGCTCAGCTCATAGAGCTGCAGGAAATCCGCGGGGTCGGGTGTGCCGTCGTAGCGAGGAGGCAGATCCGGCTTGAACTTGCCCGGGCAGGCGACGCTGCGCAGCTCGGGGGTGAAGGCGCGGCAGCCGGCCGTGGTCACCGGGGCCCGCCTCAGAGGTGGAGCTTGGCCTTCGCGCCCGCGCGCCGCCACGGCCAGAGGCACGGGGCCTTACCGCAGCAAATGATCCTGGCGCGGCGGAGTGAGGAGTGGCGGATCATTCACTTGCGGTCGAGGGACTTCTTGACAGCTTCTTTCTTCACGCGCGGGCGCCGGGCGCGGTGGGTCGCATCATGGAGCCGCGTGCCTTGGCGCTAGGGCGCCGTCTTGGGGAAGAGGTGGCATAGGTGCTTCTTGAGCTGCGTCCCCCGTGGCTGACGGAGGGTGAGGCAAAGAGTGGGACGATGCAGGGGAGCCCCCTGCGGCTCAGACAAGCTCGGTGATGCCGTCAAGCCAGTCCTCGTATAGGTCATCGACCGAGCGGTAGCGCAGGAGCTCATGCACCATGAGGAGCATGGCCCCTGCGTCGGTGGGAACGCGACGAGCGTGAGTAAACATACCCGCGGGAGTAAGCGACGGAGTGGCGGTGCAGCCGTCCTTCCGCACCGAGGGATGCAGCGAGGATGCTTGCTGCTCGTTCCCTGCCGGGCCGGTGGCGGCGTTTGCATCAGGCGATGGAGAGCGTGGGGTGGCCCGCTGACAGGGGCCGTCTGAGCAACGCAAGTGGCGAGGGCAGCCCGGTGCTCGGCACGGGCGTGACGTGCGTCCTCCATGGAGACGATGAAGCGATGTGATGCGAAACGACGGGAAGCAAGCTTTGGCGCACCCCTACCCGATGTGCCAAATGTCAGATCATTTTTGCGGCAAAACCCTTAAGGTTCGAACACTGGGGTGCACGCGAAGATCTCCCCCCTATCGATCCGCGTCCTAACTTAGCCTAGATCTCGTGAACTAACTTCACGAACTCGCAACACAAGGACACAAGATTTATACTGGTTCGGGCTACTGTTGTGGTGTAATACCCTACTCCAGTGTGGTGGTGGATTGCCTCTTGGGCTGAGGGTGAACAGTACAAGGGGAAGAACAGCCTCCTGAGGTTGAGGTGTTCATGTGTGTGTCAGGACGCGGTCTAGGGTTTTGTTCTTGACCCGTCTCCTCTTCTCTCTCTCTCGCCCCTTCTCTTTTCTTGTCTCTCCCTCCTTGTCTCTTCTTCTATTCCTCCCTTTAGCTACGGTGGTGGCTAGTTCTATTTATAGAGGCCCTGGTACTCTCCCCAAATATTGAGCGAGAAGGGAGCCAACAACAGCCAATTTGAAAGGGGACAGCTAGTACAAGCTATCCTGACAAAAGCAGTCTTCGCCTGCCAAAGGCTCTGGTGGTGACACCGTCTTGGGCTCCATGGTGACCTCCGTCTTGTCGTCCTTCCAGTCTTGGTCTCGTTGCACCAATATGGAAACCTTTGCTTCATGCCTCGGTACTCCGCGCCTTCGCCTGCCCACTTAGCACCAAAGAGGAAACAAGGACGCTGCGCGCGCTGGCACCCGCCTGGCGCCCGCCTGGTCTCGATCTTCATGGCTTACATCACGAGAACCTCACGAGGTTTGCCCGGCCTTGAACTCTCCGCCCCTCACGAGCCAGCCTGGTGAGGCCGCTCCTGAGGAAGTCTTGTGTCGTCCGCCTCGCGAGTCTTGGCCCCTTGCAAGGGTCTTGATTCCTTGTTGATGAAGATGGGTCGTGCAGGCCTGCCAGCAAAGCCACGCCGTGGGCCGTAGGCAGGCAAGTCTGGGGACCCCCATTCCTAGAACGCTGACAATTATCATATTGTTTGGAATATATATGTCCGTTAGTAGATTTCAATATGAACTACTAGTACATACTCCAAACATTGATGCATATAGACGTATTTTAGAGTGTAGACTCACTCATTTTGCTCCGTATGTAGTCCGTATTGAGGCCATGTTTGGTTCACAAGTCCTAGGACTTTTTCTAGTCCCAACTAAAAAGTCCCTACTCCTTAAAAATCCCTCCCTATTTGTTTTTAGGACTAAAAAGTCCCTGGTCCCTCCCTAGAGGTTATTGAATGACCATGTTACCGCTAGTATACAGAAAAATAACAACCAAACAACACCATGGGGGCGGCGGGGCAATGGGTGCAGGGAGGGGCACTGTTGGAAAAGTCCCAAAAAAGACTCTCCTTGAGCGTCTTCTTCATTAAGTCCCAAAACGCAAGTTTTAGTCCCTAGTAGTCCCTCATGTTTGGTTAAAAAGTGTCTAAGAGGGACTTTTTCTAGTGCCTACACTAAAAAGTCCCTAGAAACAAACACCCCATGCATAAAGTTGAGACACTTATTTTGGAACGGAGGGAGTAAATATTTGCTATGATCTGTCAATCATTGAGATGCAATAGCATGCATGTTAGTCTCCTTTGTATTTGATGAAATGTTGCAACGGGTAACCTTGGACGCAAGATACATGTAGTAGAAGTGGGAAGCTTCATAGCATTGTACTATCTCGCTGATAAATTACAATACGTACTATACTAGTACTTCCTCTGTTCCTAAATATAAGTGTTTGTAGAGATTTCACCATGAACCACATACGGATGTATATAGATGCATTTTAAGTGTAGATTCATTCATTTTGTTCCATATGTAGTCCACCTAGTGGAATATCTACAAAGACTTATATTTAGTAACGGAGGGAGTACTATGTAAAGAGTTAGGTGTCACACGGGGTCCATAAAATATGGTGATAGTGTGAGGTGGGCCATGTAATCACTGAGCCTACGTGTTTTCACTGCTCTTGCACTCCTCCACCATAAGAATGGAGAAAATTGTAATCTAGTAGTATCTCCTTTCGCCGAAAGCGTGGGACATCTAGCAGTCCTACCACCTTAGTTATAATGACCAATGAGCCGTCAAATCACATAGACCCAACAGTAAGTTGGACGGACGAAGCAACCATCACTCTTGAATCTACTTCTCCCTTCAAGGCAAGCGCCAGTGAGAGGTCGTGTCCGCTCTGCCCGGGCATGAATGCAACACCGATTCTATGGAGCGACATTGACCGTTTTGGGGGGAAGCGCACGCGGGCGATGGAGGGGCTTTGGGTGGGCCAGGCTGGTCAGGAACGGGCGTGGCAGCTGTCCGCCTGTCCCTACCGGATGCCTAGAAACGAGAGGATGCACTAACTCTCACGGCTAAAATCATACACTACACACCATCTCTCGGTAGGAGTAGGTCGATCTGTTGCTCTCTCTAACACACACATGCTGTTAAACACACACACACACACACACACAGGTTCATAGAATAGGAAAATCGTGCGAGTGCGAAGCCACAGGAAGTGAGATAGAAATGGAGTACGTACAAGAAGCGAAGAGGTGACGAATATTCCGTCAAACCTCGACTGAGGAGTAGTACTCCCTCCGTCTAGGTGTTAAGTCATCTTACAGAAATCAGATATTCCCAAAATGTTTAGGCGTCGTCCATTAACTTCGCATCACAATCCCATCCCGGACTCGTTGCTAGCGAGCGTTGTTACTTAAGGAGCGTTTGGATCCATAACAAGAATAGCTTATAGCATAGCCGGGCAAGGTTATGCATTTGGAACTATTAAAATATGTTAGCTTTTGTGGGCCAGCTAGCTTGGGTTGACTAGAAAAACCTTGCTAGCTCAGGAGAGCCAGATCGGCTCGCTTCCGACGGCAAGCTTCGTGTAGTAGTAACATAGACTAGTAACATATGCATGTTACTAGTCCAAGTTACTCACCACTATGACCAGCCTAAGCAATGTAACCAAATGCTCCTTACTCTGCCTTGTTATCTCCCCGGAAAACCCAATGCATGGAGCACAACTACGCGCTGAGCAGTCAAGAAATCAAAGTCGGCTTGCATGCGAGTTAATACGTGGCCCTGCATGGTAGCTAAAACAACATCTCTTAGTTGTTTGGAGATGAGGCTTTCCTGCTCCCAACCCATGCTCCCATTGGTGCTCCTGACTACTAATTTTCCATCCAATGGCCTTTCCTCCCCCATACCCTTTTCTCCATAACAAAAAATGCAAACAGTCCTGTATTTCTGTGTTTTCCCGCACGTATACAGGACGAAGCCCGTGCATGCATGCAGATCTCCCAACTTGGCACAAACAGAAGAGTTCAGCATAGTCTCGGCAAGCTGTTGCACCACCGCCAGTGCAAGTGACGGTGCTCTATGGATGTGCTCAACAGGACCATAGTCTCAGCAAACTGTTGCATCATCGCCAGTGCAAGTGATGTTGCGGTTGCTCTATGGCTGCGCTCGACAGGCGCGAGCACAAGGTCCCTTGGTCTCCACAACACCAGCATGCCACATCCAACAAAGTAGCATACGTGCTGATGTCTGGCGGCACCAGTGCACTACCAACAGGCCAGGGCGGCCAATTGACACGAGCACGTGCGCCATATCGTCCAGATCCTCCGCGTGCAGCACAATGACACTGTCGAGCGATGCCTAAACCATGGAGCATAGCTCCTGAGCATCCAACCATACGAGGTAGTCATCCATCGCCCTCATCATGCCACCACGGGTGGCGGCCTCCTTCTCGAGCTTGACGAGCAGACCCACGGGGATGAGTGGCGGTGCGACGCTCGGGAGCATATCAACCATGTCATGCTATGGCTCGAAGGAGTTGACGAACACCCACGACGCCTTGTGGCGGTGCAGAATTGGTTAAATATCATGTTAGCAGCAGGTGATGCCCGTTCTCAGAGATGTCGGCGGCGAGGCGGACGTTGTGGGGGCAATGCCCTAACCGTACTACGTCGGGCTGCAGCTCCCGCTCGTGCCGAAGGCCCTGGTCGAGAACAAGCATTCCTTGGTGGCCGCCGCCGTCGCCTCCGCGGCGGGATGAGCCCAACGAATTCCCTGTATTTTGACGGTTCATTTCGCCGCTGACGCTTTTCATTTTTCTTATTAATTTGTTAGTTTCACCCTCTGACTGGTGGGACCAAACGTACTACGTGGAGAGAGGTAAGGTGACTAAGGCTGCATTATTTCTGCACCACTGTGGATAGCCTTACCACCAAAGCCACATGACACGATTATGATTTAAATCCCAATGACCCACACACACACAAAACACGACATGCTTGTCACATGAATGCAGGAATGTATAAAAGGTTATTTTCCTCTCGTTGAACATAACATGAGGGTTGTGTAGCTGGTTATCTTGTTCGCTCATCAAACTTGAGGTCTCGGGTTCGATAACTACACTTGAGCATAATTCGTGCCAGGAGGATTCTTTGACTGCTCAAAATGGATGGATATGCAGCTTGTTTTATAGGGTTTGCACTCTTAACACTCTCTCTAGTATATATATACATGCTAGAGCCTCAACGCTTGTAGTTGCTCTCTTCACACTCTCTTACCCTCCCCAGATCTAAACAAGACTTCGTTGGCCTCTCTCTCTCTCCTCACTACTGGTCTGCTTGTAGTTGCTCTCTTCACACTCTCTCACCCTTTCCAGATCTAAACAAGACTTCGTTGGCCTCTCTCTCTCTCCCCTCACTGCTGGTCTGCTTGTAGTTGCTATCTTCACACTCTCTTACCCTCTCCAGATCTAAACAAGACTTCGTTGGCCTCTCTCTCTCCCCTCACTGCTGGTCAAAGAGCCGGGAGGATCCGTCCAATGGGAAGGGAAGGAGGCTTAACGCAGTCGCCGTCGGCGAGGAAGGTAATCCACTACCGGCGCAACTGTTCACTTTCACCCAGCGGCACCGCGGGAGGGCCTCTGACCCCTTCTTCCTCGCCGTCGTACATAGTGTGGGCTGAACGGCCTCCGGTCGCCCACCAAACCACACCCCAAGAACCTTAAGGTATAATTTACTTATTCCACATGCATTGATCTAGCTGCATGTGGCCTTTTTCCTCTTCTGCACTCGAATCTAGGTGTTGGATCAAATAGGAAAGTAGTGGGCAAAGTTGTATACCATGAATCTAGGACGTGGTTCAAAGAGGAAAGGAATGGGGAAAAGTAGTGGGAAAAGTTGTATAGCATGAATCTAGGACATGGTTCAAAAAGGAAAGGAAGGGGGAAAGTTGTGGAGAAAGTTGTATCGCATGAATCTAAGACATGGTTCAAAGAGGAAAGGAATGGGGGGAAATAGTGGGGAAAGTTGTATAGCATAAATCTAGGACGTGGTTCAAAGAGGAAATGAAGGGGGAAAGTACTAGTACAGACTGGCTATCCAGCACCTACGTTGGTCGAAAAGGGAAAACAATGACAAACGCGGTACGCACATCTGTAACGAATTGATCTTTTGTTTTGGGGGACAAGGCTGTAGAGTTTGAGCAGGACTAGATTTGATGCACTCACATAGGGAAAGGTGTCTAAAGATAACAAAACTGGGACCAACACAAATATGCTCCTTGGTTGTTTGTTCTTTGTTGCAACAGACTGTGCATCACCCCAGTACATTGGTAGATGCAAATGGTGCTGGTGCATCCACTGTCCTGTGCAACTCTTTAGCTGTTGTTAATCTAAGGCCCTCTTTGGTTAAAAACTCCCTAGTCCCTACCTGCTTGGTTCTAGGGACTAAACCTGGACTAGAGGTTACTAAATGACATGCTAAAAGACCATGTTACCCCTAGTAATTAACTAATAGAGACAAGGTGCGATGCGTGGCAGGGGCAACTGTTGGAAAAAGTCCCAAAAAGACTCTCCCTCGGGGTCTTCTTTCTTTAGTCCCAAATGCCCACTTTTAGTCCCTAAAAGTCCCTCCTATTTGGTTTAGATGGGACTGAGACGGAGTTTTTTAGTCCCTCCACCAAAATGTCCCTATAAACAAACACCCTCTAATAATGTCGCTGGAAAATTGATGCAATGCCACAGTTAAAAGAAAATTACATGTTTAATGAATTTTATTATTAATAAAATCTCTCTGTTAATATTAATCAATGCCACCGTTTGAGAAATGCTACTGTCTTGCTTTCTTTCCCATTTAGATAAGGCAAATGCTTCTTTTTGTTGGCTTCTGTGTCATCCATCGTTATTGACCACTAGATGTTTCCTTTGCACCTCTTTGTAAATAGGGTTATCTACTTCACCTCATTGCCATTGTGACCTTTTGTTGCACTGCACAAAACACTTTTGTTTTAAGAGTGTTTTGTGCAGTTCAACCAAAATGTCACACCAACAATGTTGCTTGATTGCTTGATCTTAGTGGAACTGCACAAGGGGAGATCTTACTTCCTATCCATGTTGGCAAATTTGGTTCAGATCTTCTTATTGTGAGTTGTTTGAATACCGCGTCATGAGAGGTCAGTACTAGCCTTCTTTCACATGATTCTGCAGTGTGCTTTCATATGTTGTGCTACTTGTACGGTAATGTTGCTTGATTTTAGTGAACTGCACAAATGGAGACAAGACTTCCAATTTGTATGTGCACCATGATATCCCATTGAGGTAAGATAAGGATATTTCACAACTGTTGGCCTATATTTTGCCACTTTCATCAGAAAATTAATGTCATTGTTTAGTGCTATACTTGTGCAACCTAATTGACATGCCAAATCTTACATTGAAGACAAAGCTTGTCTGTTATTGAACCAAGTGATGAAGGGGAAGAACAAGCGGAAGAAAAACAAAAATCAACTCCTGGTGGTGTAATGAAGCACTGGAACTGTGATGACACAAGTAATGATATAGTTTTGCAACTTAATTTATTGTTATGGCTGGAACAAGCACTTGTTTAGCTATGATTTTGATGCCACTATTAATGTAATATGTAATTATCTCTACTTGTGCATACAGGAATCTTCTTTGAAGATACCATATACTTTAGTGGAACTACACAAGAAGATGTTGGAAACATTCAACTAATCGAGGAGTGTCGGTGTCAAAACCGGCGGATCTCAGGTAGGGGGTCCCGAACTGTGCGTCTAAGGCGGATGGTAACAGGAGGCAGGGGACACGATGTTTACCCAGGTTCGGGCCCTCTTGATGGAGGTAATACCCTACGTCCTGCTTGATTGTTCTTGATGATATGAGTATTACAAGAGTTGATCTACCACGAGATCATAGAGGCTAAACCCTAGAAGCTAGCCTATGGTATGATTGTATCTCCTGTCCTACGGACTAAACCCTCCAGTTTATATAGACACCGGAGGGGGCTAGGGTTACACAGAGTCGGTTACAAGGGAGGATATCTACGTATCCGTATTGCCTAGCTTGCCTTCCACGCCAAGGAGAGTCCCATCTGGACACGGGACGAAGTCTTCAATCTTGTATCTTCATAGTCCAATAGTCCGGCCAAAGGATATAGTTTGGCTGTCCGGAGACCCCCTAATCCAGGATTCCCATAGTAGCCCCTAAACTAGGCTTCAATGACGATGAGTCCAGCGCGTAGTTTTGTCTTCGGCATTGCAAGGCGGGTTCCTCCTCCGAATACTCCATGAAAGATTTTGAACACAAGGATAGTGTCTGGCTCTGCAAAACAAGTTCCACATGCCACTGTAGAGAGAATAATATTTCCACAAATCTAATCTGCTGACATGTTTTGACAGCATGACATTGCGCCATGGCCCAATCATTATTCGAACTGTTTTTCACAACCCGCACCGCACATATCGCGAGGCAGTTTTCTTGACACATCTTGTCAAAGCAGAGATCGTGTTCCCCTTATTACGGGATTCTCATCAATACGGACGTGGGTAACCCAACCACACCATCAATTACGGCACTTGGGGAATAGGCAATTTTACCAGGCAAGTGGGGAGGTGCATCGCCTCTTCCGCCCTTACAAAGGGATTAGGATTCACTCTTTTCACCCACGCCTTCTTCCTCCTTGCTTACCCATTCTCGCACACTCGAGCTCCAGCACCCAAGTTCGCGTCTTTCTTCTCAAACTACTCTAAGCATGTCTGGAGCGGGAGTCAAGTGGATGGTCTCCTCTGTCACGGAGGAGAACATCACAAAGTTACGAGAAGCCGGATATCTGGCCGCGGATATCGCGCACTGGCTGCCAGATGTAGGGCAGATCATCCCTGAGGGAGTCCTGGATTAGGGGGTGTTCGGATAGTCGGACTATACCTTCAGCTGGACTCTTGGACTATGAAGATATAAGATTGAAGATTCTGTCCCGCGTCCGGAAGGGAGTTTCCTTGGCGTGGAAGGCAAGCTTGGCAATACGGATATGAAGATCTCCTACCATTGTAACCGACTCTATGTAACCCTAACCCTATCAGGTGTCTATATAAACCGAAGGGTTTTAGTCCGTAGGACAACATATACATCAACAATCATACCATATGCTAGCTTCTAGGGTTTAGCCTCCTCGATCTCATGGTAGATCTACTCTTGTACTACCCATATCATCAATATTAATCAAGCAGGATGTAGGGTTTTACCTCCATCGAGAGGGCCCGAACCTGGGTAAAACTTCGTGTCCCTTGTCTCCTATTACCATCCGGCCTAGACGCACAGTTCGGGACCCCCTACCCGAGATCTGCCGGTTTTGACACCGACATTGGTGCTTTCATTGAGAGTTCCTCTGTGTCGTCGCCGTCAGGCTCGATGGCTCCTACGATCATCGATAGCGATGCAGTCCAGGGTGAGGCCTTCCTCCTCGGACAGATCTTCGTCTTCGGCGGCTTCGCACTGTGGGCCAACTCGCTTGGCCGTCTGGAGCAGATCGAAAGCTACGCCCCTGGCCGTCAGGTCAGATTTGGAAGTTTAAACTACACGGCTGACATCCGCGGGGACTTGATCTTCGACGGATTCGATCCACTGCCGAGCGCGTCGCACTGTCATGACGAGCATGATCTAGCTCTGCCGCCGAACAGTGCCCTGGAGGCCGCATCCGCATCGGCTCCGACCCTTAATTCGGAGCCAACTGCGCCAATCGAGGATGGGCAGTTGGACGTCACCTCGGGGGCTGCGACCCCAACGGCGATTGGGCCAAGCACCAGCCCCGTACTCTGCAAGACTCGTGAATCCAAGGAGCCAGACTCCTCTCCGGACTCCAAACCCTCCGTGCCCCTGCCAATCGAATCCGATTGGGCGCCGATCATGGAGTTTACTACCGCGGACATCTTTCAGCACTCGCCTTTCAGTGATATTCTGAAGACACTAAAGTCTCTCTCTTTATCAGGAGAGCCCTGGCCAGACTACGGTCAGCAAGGTTGGGGTGCGGACGATGAAGAAATTCAAAGCCCACCCACCACCCACTTTGTAGCCACTGTCGATGACTTAACCGACATGCTCGACTTCGACTTCGAAGACATCAACGGTATGGACGCCGATGAAGGAGATGATGAAGAACTAGCGCCTACTAGGCCCTGGAAAGCCACCTCGCCATATGACATATACATGGTGGACACCCCAAAAGAGGGAGATGGCGATGGAACAGCGGAGGATGACCCCTCCAAGAAATAGCCTAAGCGCCGGCGTCAGTGGCGCAGCTCAAAATCCCGCCAACTCAAACAAGGTGATTCCAGCACGGGACATAATAATACTCTGGAAAGCGCCGAAGAAAACACCCTCCAGCAAGATTTAGCACAGGAGGATGGAGAAACTAGCCCTCATGAAAGAGCGACAGACAGAGAGGTCGAGGACGATAATTATATGCCTCCCTCCGAAGACGAGGCAAGCATCGACGACGACGAATTTGTCGTGCCAGAGGATCCCGTCGAGCAAAAGCATTTTCAACGCAGGCTTATGGCCACGGCAAGAAGCCTCAAGAAAAAACAGCAATAGCTTAGGGCTGATCAAGATTTGCTAGTCTATAGATGGACTGAAGTCCTTGCGACCGAAGAGCATAAACTCGAACGCCCCTCCAAGAGCTACCCAAAGCGCAGGTTGCTACCCCGATTAGAGGAGGAAGCACTCGATGCGGCCGACCGGCCACCTCGTGGTCGCGATAGAGAGGCCTCTCGGCCCTCCACTCAAGCCGCACCCCGTACCAAGGCGCGGGAATATGCGCCAGACTTACGAGACATGTTGGAGGACAAGCCAAGGCAAACAGGATCGATCTATGGATCGCGTGGGCGCCCCACGGCTCGAGACGGTAACCGTCACGCCGGCCACAAGTTCGGCGAGGCCAAACACAGTAGACAAGGCTCATTGGAGCTACGTCATGATATAGCCCAATACAGAGGCGCCGCACACCCACTCTGCTTTACAAACGAAATAATGGATCATTAAATCCCCGAGGGTTTCAAACCCGTAAACATCGAATCATATGATGGCGCAACAGATCCTGCGGTATGGATCGAGGATTATCTCCTTCATATCCACATGGCCCGCGGTGATGATTTCCACGCCATCAAATACCTCCCACTCAAGCTTAAAGGACCAGCTCGGCATTGGCTTAACAGCTTGCCAACAGGATCAATCAGTTGTTGGGAGGACTTGGAAGCCGCATTCCTCGACCATTTCCAGGGCACTTACGTGCAACCCCCAGACGCCGATGACCTAAGTCACGTAATTCAGCAGCCAGAGGAATCGGCCAGGCAATTCTGGACACGGTTCCTAACAAAGAAAAATCAAATAGTCGACTGTCTGGGCGCTGAGGCCCTAGCAGCCTTCAAACACAATATCCGTTACGAGTGGCTGGCCCGGCACCTTGGACAGGAAAAGCCGAAATCTATGGTAGCACTCACGACACTCATGACCCGCTTTTGCGCGGGAGAAGACAGCTGGCTTGCTCGTAGCAACAATATGACAAAGAACCCTGGTAATTCTGACACCAGGGACAGTAGCGGCAGGTCGCGTCGCAAGAAGCAGAAGCGCCACATTAACGGCGACAATGCTGAGGATACGGCAGTTAATGCCGGATTCAGAGGCTCTAAATCCAATCAGCAGAAAAAGCCATTCAAAAGGAATCCTAGGGGCCCGTCCAGTTTGGACCCAATACTCGACCGCTCGTGCCAGATACATGGCACCCCCGAAAAGCCAGCCAATCACACCAACAGGGATTGTTGGGTGTTCAAGCAGGCAGGCAAGATAAACACCGAAAATGAAGACAAGGGGATGCATAGCGATGACGACGAGGATCCCCGGCCGCCGAAAAACAATGGACAGAAGGGTTTTCCCCCACAAGTGCGGACGGTGAACATGATATACGCAACCCATGTCCCCAAAAGGGAGCGAAAGCATGCATTAAGGGACATATACGCGGTAGAGCCAGTCGCCCCAAAGTTCAACCCATGGTCCTCCTGCCCGATCACCTTTGATCGAAGGGACCATCCCACTAGCATCCGTCATGGCGGATTCTCCGCATTGGTTTTAGACCCAATTATTGACGTATTTCATCTCACTAGAGTCCTCATGGACGGCGGCAGCAGCCTGAACCTGCTTTACCAGGATACAGTGCAGAAAATGGGCATAGATCCCTCGAGGATTAAGCCCACCAAAACGACCTTTAAAGGCGTAATACCAGGTGTAGAGGCCAACTGTACAGGCTCAGTCACACTTGAAGTGGTCTTCGGATCTCCGGATAATTTCCGAAGCGAGGAGTTAATCTTCGGCATAGTCCCGTTTCACAGTGGCTATCACGCACTGCTCGGGCGAACCACATTCGCTAAGTTCAACGCGGTACCGCATTACGCATACCTTAAGCTCAAGATGCCACACCCTCGAGGAGTAATTACGGTCAATGGAAACACGAACGCTCCCTCCGAATGGAGGATCACATGGCGGCCCTTGTAGCGGAAGTTCAAATCAGCCTCTCCAGGCAGTTCTCCAGTCCGGCCACTAAACGACCGGACACCGTCAAGTGCGCCCGGAGTAACCTACAGCAAGATCGCCTGGCACGATCCGAGCAGGCGTAGCAATGCGGCCCCAACCCCAACCCTCGCAAAAGGCGATGCCAGTACTTCGCGTACATAACTACGCTCTAGAGATACCATGGGCACAGGGGGAGGGGCACTATCACGGCACGCCCAAAACACGGCTTAAACCGTACCAGGGGTTGCCGATTTTTTAATTTTCTCTTACTTTTAGGACTTCATCCTTTGGAAGGCATGTTCGGCAGTTCAATTGCCGCACAAACGACGCAAGAACTAGGGAAGCAGACAAGCCACGCCGCACTACGGAACTCCCAGGTGGTCTCTATCACGAGCAGTATACCCGTTCCGCATACTACTCCGCAGCTTGCCCCTGGAACGGAGATGTTAACTAGTCCAACCTTCCACTTACCGCATTATTTGTATCGTTCTGCTTTGATCGCAGCCCTTTTTAATAAACAATGCATAGCTTTCGTCTATTTTTGCATTACCTTTTTTTCTTTATATATGTTCCTTAAGGACATGTTGCACCCATACACGTTGGTACAGCCAAAATATGTCAGGGGCTTTAGTACCCCTCAATATGGTGTGAGAAGTCCGAACACTTTAACATGTGCGACACCCCGAACTTATAGCATTATATGCATCGGCTCCGAATCATGTCTTGGGTCAATAGTTGTTTTTGCACGGCTCCTATGTTTTGGTGCCTTACGTTCCGCTATATCGGCTAAGGTAGCACTAGGAGAACCACTGCGATTGTGCCCCAGTTGAGCTGGGTCGAGCACCTCAGTGGAGAAAGCTAAAACTGACTATCATGATGAAGCGAGAGCTGGTCACTGTTTGAGAGGTTTTTTCGAGTCCCTAAAGACTTATGCCGCTTAGGGCGAGGAGCCGGCTCTGTCCGGCCAAGGCATGGATAGCGCCTCGAACTCGGTCTTCCGAATACCAGGGGCTTCGCCGAAATTTAAAATTATAGAATTCTATGGCTAAGTGAGAGTGTTCACGCATTATAGTCCGATTGCCTTGTTCGTTGGGCTGAGCGCCTCCCTCGAAGGACCCAAACATGGGAAAAAGAGCGCTCAGGTTTATCCCCGAACACCCTAGCACTAGCGGCACGGGGGCAGAAGCCGACGACTCGCCATCTCTCAGAATTGATAAACAGCCACACAGAAGGTAATATTTTAAATACTAACAGCATTGCTTAGCGCATATAAACAAGTTTTCAACGCACACAACAAAACGAGCAAGTTTCACTCAAAAATTACATCCCTAGAACATTCATCCGCCACAAGGTGGGCACCCTTCAGAACATCCTTATAGTAATTCTCGGGCTTGCGATGCTCTTTCCCGGGCGGTGGCCCGTCCTTCACAAGCTTCTTAGCATCCAGCTTGCCCTAGTGCACCTTCGCATGGGAAAGGGCCCTACGGGCACCCTCAATGCAGACGGAGCGCTTGATGACTTCGAGCCTTGGACAGGCCTCCACCAGCCGCCGCACCAGCCCAAAATAGCTCCCAGGCAGTGCCCCTCCAGGCCACAGCCGAACAATGAGGCCCTTCGTGGCCTGTTCGGCCGCCTTGTGTAGCTCGACCAGTTGCTTCAGCTGGTCGCTCAGGGGCACGGGGTGTCCGGCCTCAGCGTACTAAGACCAGAACACCTTCTCCGTCGAGCTGCCCTCCTCGGCTCGATAGAATGCGGCGGCATCGGACACACTCCGGGGAAGATCTGCGAATGCTCCTGGAGAGCTCCGGATTCAGGTAAGTAACAAGTAACTCACGTTTATGTGTTTGCTTTGCATAAAGAATTCCTTACCCGCCGCTATCTTCTTCACCTCATCCAACTCCTGGAGGGTCTTCTGGGATTCGGCCTTGGCAGACTTGGCATTTTCAATAGCCACTGCGAGCTCAGACGCTCGCGTCTTTGAGTCAAGCTCCAAACTCTCATGTTTTTCCATGAGAGCCTGGAGCTCTTGCCGCACCTTGCCAACTACGGACTCATACTTCTCCTGCTCGGTGCACTCCGAGGCTGCGCTCTTCTCGGCCTCGTCCAATGCTTGCTTAAGGGTCGCCACCTCAGACGTGGCCCCTACAATAGCCACGATAATCCTGTCATTTTTTGCAATTGCACATTTTATATATATTTAAACACGGTATTTCTTACCTTCATTGTCCTCGAGCTGGTTCTTGGCACGATCGAGCTCCTGCTCGGACCGCTCGAGGTTCTGCTTTAGCGTGTCCAATTCCGCAGTCAGTGCGGCGGACGCAAGCAGAGAAGCCTGCATACGCATATTGACTCCTTTTGTTAGACTCCTGCGAATTTTATTTGATCCTCTATTCGGCTTTTCTTCCCGAACGCCAAACAAAGCATCAGGGGCTACTGTCTATGCGATACTATTATTTACACTTTCTTTACTTACCTCAAAGCCTGTCTAAAGGCTAGTACAAGCTTCAGTCAGTCCGTCTTTGGCGGACTAAACCTTCTGGACCACCGCACTCATAATAGCGCGGTGCTCCTCGTTGATGGAGGCGCCTTGGAGTGCCTCCAACATATTGTACGGCGCCTCCGGTTGGATGGGGGCCGCCGGCACGGTGGACTTGCTCCTCTTGGAAGGAGGTCCCCCGCCGGACTCTGGAGCCTTTGAAGGTTCCGGAGCGCTGTCCGGCCTAGAGCCGGACTTGGAACCCTGAGGGGTTCCATCCCCTTTACTCCAGGAGTCCGGGAGGTCGCCTTGCGGCGCCTCCAGGACCACCTCCTCCCGGCTTGGAACCTGTGGAGACAACACTTCGGTGTCGTTCGTAGAGCGGGGGGAGGAAGCCGTCGGAAGCGAGTTCACATCCGACGAGTCCAGTGAGCGGCTCGACGACGCGTCGAGCCGGTCTTTGGGAGGGCTGCATAAACATATTCGACATTAGGGAAAGCTGTGCAATAAACGAATGCTATGAATTACTCCGGTATCCGGATACTTACGATTTTGCCAGGGCCTTGGCCATAGGCGCCCACTCCTCTCCGCCGCCGTCGGCGTCGGTAGAGCAGTCCAGAGGAAGCGTTTTCCCCTTCTTGGACCCTTCGGCCTCCCCAGTTTGGGCGGCCTTCCTTTTCTTCCCTTCCCCTGCTAGAGGGGGAGGGGTCTCTTCTTCCTCCTCCTCGTCTTCGTGGGAGGAGTGCGTCTTGGATTCGTCGGATGATGAATGCGACACCTCCGGGCATCGGTCACTCTTTCGAGTCCCCGTGGCCTTCTTCTTGACCTTCTTCTCCAGCACCACATAGGGTGCCGGAACCAGCAGCTTCGCCAAGCGAGCATCCGCTGGGCCTTCGGGCAAAGGAGCCGGACAATCGATCTATCCGGAGGTCACCTACCAATCCTGTCAAAGGTAAGGGAGTTTAGATCCCGCATGGAGTCAAACTATGAAAAACTGATACCCTGTAAAAGGAAAAAACAGCTTACCGCGAGAGCGTGACGCTGCACACTGAATCCGCGATCCTCAGTAGCGGATGCGGGAGCCTCGGCGCCCTTGAAAAGCACATTCCAGGCATCTTCGTACGTCGTGTCGAAGAGCCTGCTCAGCGTTTGGTGCCGCGCCGGGTTGAACTCCCACAGGTTGAAAGCCCGTTGTTGGCACGGGAGCATCAAGCGGATGAGCATAACCTGGACTACGTTGACAAGTTTGAGCTTCTTGTCCACCAGGGTTTTGACGCATGTTTGGAGTCCGGCTAGCTCTCCTTTTTTACCCCACGACAGGCCCGTCTCTTTCAAGGACGTGAGCCGCGTTGGGGCTCCAGACCGGAACTCAGGGGGTGCGACCCATTCGGCGTCGCGCGGCTCGGTGATGTAAAACCACCCCGATTGCCACCCCATCAGGGTCTCCACAAAGGAGCCCTCGAGCCAGAGGACGTTGGCCATCTTTCCCACCATGGCGCCTCCGCACTCCGCCTGGCTGCCGCGCACCACCTTCGGCTTGATGTTGAAAGTCTTGAGCCAGAGCCCAAAATGGGGGCGGATGCGAAGGAAGGCCTCGCACAAGACGATAAACGCCGAGATGTTGAGGACGAAGTTCGGGGCCAGATCGTGGAAATCCAGGCCGTAGTAGAACATGAGCCCCCGGACAAATGGGTGGAGAGGGAAGCCCAGTCCGTGGAGGAAATGGGGGAGGAACACGACCCTCTCATGGGGCCTAGCGGTGGGGATGAGCTGCCCCTTTTCGGGGAGCCGGTATGCGATGTCGTTAGACAGGTATCCGGCCTTCCTCAGCTTTTTGATATGCCCCTCCGTGACGGAGGAGACCATCCACTTGCCTCCCGCTACGGACATGGCTGGAGAAGGTTGAGGTGGGGAATACATACTTGGGCGCTGGAGCTCGAGTTGTCGGCGTTCTGGGAATGGGGGTCCCCAGACTTGCCTGCCTGCAGCGTGGCTCAAAGGGGGGCCCAACGCGGCCCATCTTCACCAACACAAACCCAAGACCCTCGCGAGGGGCCAAGCCTCACAGGGCAGACGACGCGGAGCTTCCTCAAGCGCGGCCTCGTCAGGCTGGCTCGCGAGGAGGCGAAGAAATCAAGGCAGGGTACCTCACGAGGTGCTCGTGACGCAAGCCATGACAACCGGGGGTGCCAGGTGGGTGCCAGCCCGCGCAGTGTCCTCCCTTCCTCTTTGGTGCAAAGGGGGCAAGCGCAGCCGCGGAGTACCAAGGCATCAAGCAAAGGTTGCCATTTCGGTGCAACGAGACCAAGACCAGGAGGACTACGAGACGAAGGTCACCGTGGAGCCCAAGACGGCGTCATCACCAGAGCTTTGCGCAGGCGAAGACTACTTTTGTCAGGATAGCTGATACTAGCTGTCCCCCTTCAAATTAGCCCGCCATTGTTGGCTCCCTTCCCACTCGATATTTGGGAAGAGGACCAGGGCCTCTATAAATAGGATCAGCCACCCACAGAGCAAAGGGGGCGGAGAGATCCGAAGAAAAGAGAGGGACCGAAGGATAGAGAAGATCAGGTAGAGAGAGAGAGAGAGAGAGAGAAGGGTGACTGAGCTCCTCCCAGCAGTTCATCGCCCAGCCAAGAACAGGCCCTCGCGAGGCTTTTCTTCCTTGTATTGTTCATCATCATGAGTCCAAGAGGCAATCCACCATACCACACACTGGAGTAGGGTATTACACCACAACGGTGGCCCAAACATAAACCCTGTGTCTCTTGTGTTGTTCCTTCCATAGTTTAGATCTTAGCAAGGCGGAGGGGAGCAGGTAGGTAGGAGGCGAAATCTCCGCGCGCACCCCAGTGTTCGAACCTCAAGGGTCTGCCGGAACCCGAAATCTGACATTTGGCGCGCCAGGTAGGGGTGCGCCGGGATTCGTCTTCCACCACCCTGTTCTCCTCCGACCATCATGCCCATGTCTGACGCTCGTCGGGCCCGCACCGAGCGCCGGGCCGCGCTCGCTTCCCGCGTCGCCCAGACATCCCCTGTCGGCAGGCGTCCTCGCCGTTCCCCGTCACCTGCCGTCAACGCCGCCACCGGCCCAGCGGGGGACGAGCAGCAAGCATCGTCCCATCATCCGTCCGTGCGGCAAGACGGCCGCACCGCAACTCCCTCGTTCACCCCAGCTGGTTCTTCATCCCGCGCGCTCCGCGCACCCATGGAGGCTCGGGCTGCACTCATCGTAGCGAACGAGCGCCTGCGCTACCGTCCCGTCGACGACGTCTATGAAGAATGGCTCAACCGCGTCGCCGAGCTCGTCCGCGCCGTAGGGGGATCTCCTACGCCGTCCGTTCCGCTGCACCGCACCCCGCCCCGCGCGGGCAAGGAAGCTCCGGCAGCGCCCCGGCCGCCTCCTCCTCAGGAAGGCGCCATGGCTCCAAGGCGCGTGGCCCCTGGGCAGAACCCGCTTCGTCAGGCGCTAGCGCAGCAAGAGCGGAGCTATCAAGAAGTCCCTCGCCCGGAAGAAGCTGCCCGGGCGCTCCCTGCTCCAGCACGTCGCGACCATGCCCCTGCTCCCGCGCGTCAAGACCCCACGCTGCTCCCAGCTGCAGCGCGTGGGGACATGCAAGACCAAGCTCCCCGTCATCCAAGGCCTCCCGTGGCCACAGCAGGCTGCCGCGCCTTCACCGCCGAGCTACGCAGCGTCGCGTGGCCTGGCAAGTTCAAGCCAGACTTGCCTCCTCGCTACGACGGCACGGCTGACCCTGCGGAGTTCATCCAGCTCTACGAGCTGGGCATCGAAGCTGCCAACGGAGACGAGAAGGTCATGGCGAACTGGTTTCCCATGTCACTCAAGGACGGGGCCCGCACCTGGCTCCTGAACCTGGCTCCAGGCACAATCTCCTCCTGGGACGAGATGCGCACCCGCCTCATCGCCAACTTCCAAGGCACTCGCGACCGACCACCCACCGTGAGCGACATGCGCCGCATCAAGCAACAGCCCGGGGAGACCCTGCAGAAGTACATCCAGCGCTTCAACAACGCGTGCCTCAAGATTCCCAAGGTGACTGAGGAGGCCATCATCTCGGCCTTCTCCGACGGTGTGCGCGACGTCAAGATGAAGGAGGAGCTGGCGATGCATGAAGACCTGTGCACTTCCTTGGAACTGTTCAACCTGGCAACCAAATGCGCCAGGGCCGAGGAAGGGCGTCTCTCCCTCCTCGAGCTGCCTGCCGCAGACCCAGAAGAGAAGAAGCCCAAGGCCAAGGATGTGAAGCGCAAGGGGGCTGCCGTGCTTGCGGCAGAACCAGACACCAAGCGGGGCAGAGATCAGCCCGAACCTTCCAAGGGCAGCCGGTACTGTGTGTACCACGACCTCCACACCCACAACACCAACGAATGTCAAGAGCTCCGAGCCATGCGAGAAGGAAGGATCGGCCGTCGCCCTGACCGCAGTGACCGGGGCTACGGCCGAGGAGGAGGAAGGAACGCAGGACGCTGGGAAGATCGTGGCCCGCGCCAAGGGTGGCGCGATCAACCTCGCGAGGATCGCTGGCAAGACCCGCCTCGCGAGGGAGACTGGAGGGATCAGCCTTGCGAGGATCGCCCGCAAGGCAACGCAGGCCTCCCACCGCTGCCTCCGCAGCCAAGGAGAAACGGGGACCGCCACCAGGACGAGGGGGCTGGGGGCTTCCAGGAGCCGCGCGCGATCGCCTGCATCCTGGGCAGGGCACAAGTCCCAGCCTCTCAGCGCATCTTCAAGCAGTTCGCCCGTGAAGTGAACGCAGTCCTCCCCAGGCTCGAAACCACGCGCCCTCTCAGATGGTCGGCGTGCGCCATCACGTTCAGCTCAGCAGATCAGCTCAAGTGTGCGGCTACAGCCAGAGTTATCCCGATGCTTTGCTCCCCGATCGTCAGCAACGTGGTGGTCACCAAGACCCTCATCGATGGCGGGGCAGGGCTCAACGTCCTATCCGTGGAGACATTCAACAACCTCCAAGTGCCATACAACCAGCTTCAGCCAACCAAGCCTTTCTCCGGTATCACCGACGGCTCCATGATCCCGATTGGGCAGGTCCAGCTCCCTGTCACCTTTGGGGCACGCGACAACTACTGCACCGAGCTCATCGACTTCGACGTCGCTCACATTCGCCTGCCGTACAATGCCATCCTTGGGTACCCAGTGCTGGCCAAGTTCATGGCCGTAACTCACCACAGCTACAACGTCCTCAAGATTCCAGGAAGCGGCGGAGTCATCACGATGCCCTGTGAAGAGAAGGACACGGTGTGTTCCCTGGAACGAGCCTTTCAGGCCGTGTCACTGGAAGACCAGGATCGTGGAAGCAGGAGGCCTCCCGAGACCGCCCCTAAGAAGAAGAAGACATCGTCCGGCCCGACCACTCAGGAGGCAGGCCCCTCTGGGCCCGCGCCTGTCCAAGGGGAACCTCCTTCCATCGCATAGGAAAGCGCGCCCGGCACCCTCCTCAGGCAGGGTTCGGGGGCTCTCCCCTAGAGAGCCACCGACCTAGCTAGGGTCACGAGGGAGGCGCTTGGGCACCACATGGAGGCGTCTTTCGAAGCACGTTTCCCTCAAGAACGAGCAAGGCAAGGAGACCCAGACCCTCAGGAGTTCATCAGCAAGGCCATTCAGGAGCTACAGGAGTCAAGAGTCATGAAAGGCTGCCGCGGCCTACCAGCAGTGGCTCCCCATCCAGGCAAGGATGGTGGGCTGCGCGTCTGCATCGGCATACCAGGGCTCAACCGAGTCGCCTCTCTGGAGCGCCTCTGGCCCTCGCGAGTGGGGCGCTGCGGAGGCAGACCCTACAGCTACGTTCGTATGCCTTATGGCTTGCCGAACGCGGCTGACGCGTACCAGCGCCTCATGAGGGGCATCACGGGGGCACGAGAGGCCAGGCGTTCCGCAGCCCTGGCAGGGATGGAGATGGCCCGTGAGGAGCCGCCAGCGCCTTCGGAGCCTCCCGAGGCCCCTGGGCCTGGGGGCTCGTGAGGATCGGCTTCCGCAGCCCACCGAGCCTGCTACATCAACGCTCCTTCGTCCTCAACATCATCAGGTGACATCTTTCGAGTTTTATTCCCAGCTGGGAGCGCCCCCCAGGGCTGCATTATTCCTAGGCCGCGTGGGTCCGTCCCTGCGGCGTGTATCCCTTTTTTAGTCTATGTTGTTAGCTTACCTTGTTGGGGGCGCCCCTCGGGCTGCATGACCCCCAAGTCGCTCGGGCCTGGCCCAGTGATGTCCGCATTCCCAGCATCTATTTGAACGAATCCACTCCTTCGCGGCTAATGTGTTTTACCTAGTTGCCTGCTCAGCTGACGCCAACTAACGGAGCTGCTCCCAAACGGCACGACGCTTGCGCATGGGTCCATCCCTGCAACGCCGACAAACTTGGATGGCTGAGCTCTGGCCGCGGCAGCCACGCATAGCGTCACCTCGTCAAGCCTTCAGTGCCTCACTACCCCTCGGAAGCAACCAATGGCTGACTGTCAATTGACATGGCAAACCCTTGTTTTTTCTATGATGGACCTGCAGGACCTCCTGAAGGGGCTGTGTCAGGCGAGGCCCTTGCGGTGTCACCTGCGCTCTCGTCCGCGCGAACCGCTTGCATGTTAAAGGGGGGTGCCTGAGCATCGTGACTCAGGGCTCCTACTGGCTCTCTAGCCCTCACCCTATGGCCTTGACCACGGCATCGCGACCTGCCATACCAGCAACGACAGAGACTCGCTCGAGGGCCGGGACCCGAGGACGTAGAGCAGAAAGGGGAGCGAAGGCGAGAGGGGAGAGACACACGAGGACCTCGCCGAGCAACCTCGCGCCTGCCGATGCACGGACCCGGCGACACACCAGAGAGCGGCCCCTGATCCTCGAGATAAGTCATCACCCGGAAGCGCCAGCTGCCGTGGCACCATCCCCGCACCTAACGCTATCCCGTGTTAGCAACGCCGCTCTCCTTTCTCACAAAACGGCGGCTTCTTGGGCGCCAAAGGGGACCTCCTGAGCATCGCGACTCAGGGGCTCTTACCGGACTCCGGGTCGCTCACCTCCTGGCCTTGACCACGGCATCGCGACCTGGCATACCAGCGACGGCTGAAGCCGCCTTGGGACTGGGACCTATCAGCGTAGAGCACCAAGCCCTCGTGAGGTTCGAAACGGAGGACTGAGCTAAGACGGAATGAGCAACTCGCGCAATTCTACGACAAGGGTTATATTAACAAAACAGGATCACATGCACCTTACAAGCCCCCGCGGGACGCGTTTTTGATTCCTTGCAGGGAACAGATCCTAAAGGGACACAAACTACGCACGACCCTACAAAAGATGCCATCATTAACAATGGGCCGTCAAGCACCGACGCCAACCCCATCCAGATCAGAGTCGGCGGTGGCGTGATGAGCCCGCTCTGCTCCAGGAGCGGCGCTGGCTCGGCGGCTCGTAGCTATCGTCGCTCGTCTCCGGGGTCGCGAAGAGCTCGCCGGAGTCGCTGGAACCTCCGACGCCTCCATCGCCTGAGGAGCCGCCAAGGGAGCGGTTGGCGGGCCCAGTCCTCGTCGCGGCAGGGTCCTGGCCACCTTCCCCGGGGTAGCTCTCCAGCCGGCACCCGCTCGCATCGAAGATCTTGAAGAGCATCACCGAAGCACCGTCGTAATCCAAGTGGACCGCGAAGACGCCCCTTACCTTGCAAACCCGGGCGATCTCTCTCCAGCCCCGAGTCATGAAGACCTCGCCCGGGGCAACGACCGTGACCTCTGCCTCGGTTGCGAGGGTGCTGTAGCCGGCGTTCTGCAGCCAGAGCTCCAGGGGCTCCCCCTGCGGGATGATCGAGGCGAAGAAGGGAGGAAGGCGGATCCAAGACTAAAGAGGAATGGCGACGTAAAGCACGAACTCTCGGGAGGAGCCCTTTGTGTGGTCCCTAGGGGGTCGACCCACACCTTCGTGACCCGTCGGCGCCGATGGCGGCGCCGCCCATGGCGGTCAGCATCAGCTCCTTCGGGGCCCTCGACGTAGGTGTACAATGGCAGCGGGAACCCCGGTGGCCCCCGCTCCCACCAAGGCCTCGACACCACCTGAAGGGTCCCTTCGTCCGGGCCACGGGGGACGAGCCGTTTCTTCGGCGGGAGTGGGTCTGGTTCCTCTCGGGGAGCTTTTCCCTTCTCTGTCATCGAGAACCGACGGATCGAAGCCATCGCAGCAAGACGGAGCAAGGATCGGGAAGAAGGAGAAGCAAGGGGGGATGGACTGGAAGGGCGCGCGCCGCTCTGTACTTATGTCCGGCGAAGGCCAACCGCTGACCTCCACGATTGCAGGTAATCATGACCCACTTTGCATGCAGGGACTTGTCCAGTCCGTGCGGTTGCCGAGGCGCCACGGGGAAGTGGAGGCGCCCACGTCAAATCAACCGCCACGCGGCGCCCAAGGCCGCAGGCTGTTAGGGCCCGCGGCGCTTCGCTCTTGCCCTTCCGCCTCCCCGCACGGACAAGTCCGGGCGCGCCTTGGGCCTGGGGGCTACTGTCGGTGTTCTGGGAATGGGGGTCCCCAGAATTGCCTGCCTGCGGCCTGCGGCGTGGCTCAAAGGGGGGCCCAGCGCGGCCCATCTTCACCAACACAAACCCAAGACCCTCGCGAGGGGCCAAGCCTCGTGGGGCGGACGACGCGGAGCTTCCTCAGGCGCGGCCTCGTCAGGCTGGCTCGCGAGGAGGCGGAGATATCAAGGCGGGGTACCTCACGAGGTGCCCGTGACACAAGCCATGACGACCGGGGGTGCCAGGCGGGTGCCAGCCCGCGCAGTGTCCTCCCTTCCTCTTTGGTGCAAAGGGGGCAAGCGCAGCCGCGGAGTACCGAGGCATCAGGCAAAGGTTGCCATTTCGGTACAATGAGACCAAGACCAGGAGGACTACGAGATGGAGGTCACCGTGGAGCCCAAGACGGCGTCATCACCAGAGCTTTGCGCAGGCGAAGACTACTTTTGTGAGGATAGCTGATACTAGCTGTCCCCCTTCAAATTAGCTCGCCATTGTTGGCTCCCTTCCCGCTCGATATTTGGGAAGAGGACCAGGGCCTCTATAACTAGGACCAGCCACCCACAGAGCAAAGGGGGCGGAGAGATCCGAAGAAAAGAGAGGAACCGAAGGATAGAGAAGATCAGGTAGAGAGAGAGAGAGAAGGGTGACTGAGCTCCTCCCAGCAGTTCATCGCCCAGCCAAGAACAGGCCCTCGCGAGGCTGTTCTTCCTTGTATTGTTCATCATCATCAGCCCAAGAGGCAATCCACCACACCACAGACTGGAGTAGGGTATTACACCACAAAACGGTGGCCCGAACCAGTTTAAACCCTGTGTCTCTTGTGTTGTTCCTTCCATAATTTAGATCTTAGCAAGGCGGAGGGGAGCAGGTAGGTAGGAGGCGAAATCTCCGCGCGCACCCCAGTGTTCGAACCTCAAGGGTCTGCCGGAACCTGAAATCTGACACGAGTGCGCAAGAATGGATAGGCGAAGGTGGAAGAAGGCATAGGTGAAAAGGTGGATCTTTATCCCCTTATATGGGTGGACGCAGCTACATGTCCCCACCTTCTTGATAAAACTAGCTTATCTCCAAGCGCCGTAATCGATGGCACGGTTGGGTTACCCACGCCCGTATTGATGAGAATCCCGGAATAAGGGGACACGATATCTGCTTTAACAGGATGTGCCAAGGAAACCGCCTCGCATAACGTGCTGAGATGCGACAGTAAAACGGTTCGACTAAAAGCTTGGCCATGGTGTGATGTCACACTATGGAATACGTCAGCAGATTAGATTTGTGTAAATATTATTCTCTCTATGGCAATGTGCTGAGATGAAGTACTTGTAGGAGGAACCCGCCTTGCAATGCCGAAGACAATATGCGCGCCGGACTCGTCGTCATTGAAGCCTGGTTCAGGGGCTATTGAGGGAGTCCTGGATTAGGGGGTGTTCGGATAGCCGGACTACCTGCAGCCGGACTCCTGGACTATGAAGATACAAGATTGAAGACTCCGTCCTGCATCTGGAAGGGAGTTTCCTTGGCGTGGAAGGCAAGCTTGGCGATACGGATATGAAGATCTCCTACCATTGTAACCGACTCTATGTAACCATAACCCTATCCGGTGTCTATATAAACCGGAGGGTTTTAGTCCGTAGGACAACATACACATCAACAATCATACCATAGGCTAGCTTCTAGGGTTTAGCCTCCTCGATCTCGTGGTAGATCTACTCTTGTACTACCCATATCATCAATATTAATCAAGCAGGACGTAGGGTTTTACCTCCATCGAGAGGGCCCGAACCTGGGTAAAACTTTGTGTCCCTTGTCTCCTGTTACCATCCGGCCTAGACGCACAGTTCGGGACCCCCTACCTGAGATCCACCGGTTTTGACACCGACAATCCCTATGCCTGAACCCCATGAGAGGGTAGTTTTTCTTACCCACTTCGTCCGCGGAGTGGGATTTCCTCTCCACCCGTTTGTCTGCGGGCTCATGTTCTACTACGGGCTAGATTTTCATGATCTGGCCCCCAATTTCATCCTCAACATCGCGGCGTTTATCGTCATGTGCGAGGCCTTCCTCCGCATCAGGCCCCATTTTGGCCTGTGGCTGAATACCTTCAATGTCAAACCAAAGGTGGTGGTTGGCCAGCAAGGAGAGTGCGGAGGCGCCATGGTGGGCAAAATGCCTAACGTCACCTGGCTCGAAGGCTTCTACGTGGAGACCATAAAGGGGTGGCAATCGGGGTGGTTCTACATCACCGAGCCGCGCGACACCAACTGGGTGGCGGCCCCGAAATTTCGATCTGGAATCCCCACGCACCTCACTTCCTGGAAAGAGAAGGGCATGTCCTGGGGTTCTTCGGTAGAGATGACCGGACTCCAGACCTGCATCAGGAACATGATGAGCAAGAAAATCAAGCTCGTCAATGTGATCCAGGTCATGTTCTTCCACCGGATTCTCCCGTGTCAACGACGGTCATTCAATTTATGGGAGTTCGACCCGGCCAAGCACCAGACGCTGCGAGAGCTCTACGACACGACGCACAAGGACGTCTGGAGGGTGTTGTTCAAGGGCGCCGAGGTACCTCCTTCCCTCACCGAGGACCGCGGACTCAGCGCAAAGTGCCATGCCAATCCGGTAAATTTTGATATCTCACAGGGTATTCATTTGCCCCAGTTAAATCATGTGCGGGATCTAAGCTTCCATGTCATTAACAGGACTGGATAAAGACAGTGGAGGAGCTCGATTGCCCAGCCCCCCTGCCTGAAGATCCTATAGATTCTCTCCTAACGGAGATGCTGGCTCCGGCAGCTTACGAGGTGCCGGCGAAGAAGACCAAGAAGAAGGCCACGGGGACCCGGAAGGGTCTCCGGCGCAAGGTTGTATCGGACTCATCATCCGATGTCTCTGATGCGCACTCCTCCCATGAAAACGAGGAGGAGGAGGAGGAAGGTTCTCCACCCCAGCCAGGGGATACAAGAAAAGGATGGTCGACCCAACCGGGGAGGCCGAAGGGTCCAAGAAGGGAAGGACCCTCCCTCTGGACTGCTCCACGACACCCGCCTACAGTGGCGACGAGTGGCTACCCAGGGTCAAGCCCCTGGCGAAGTCATAAGTATCCGAACAACATAGTAATTCATGGTATGTTTTATTGCCCTGCTTCTCCTCATGCCGAACATGATTATGCAGTCCGTCCCGAGCTCATCTCGACGTGTCTTCGTTGAGCGGTTCATTGGACTCGTCCGATATGAACAGCGGTTCTCTTCCGACCGCCTCCACCCCTCGCCCTATGACAATGTTGAGGTGTTGTCTCGAAAGGCACCGAGCCGAGGGGAGGTGGTCCTGGGGGCGCCTCGAGGTGACCTCCCGGACCCTGGGCGCAAAGGGAGCAAAAATTCCACGGGCTCCGAGTTCGGCCCCCAGCCGAACACTGCGCCGCAACCTTCGATTGTTCCGGACTCCGGCAGGCAATCCCCCATTAAGGGAGGCCAGCCGCCCATGCCGGTGTCCTCTGTCCATCCAGAGGCACCGAACAACTTGCTGGAAGTTCTTCGCGGTGCTTCCATTGACGAAGAGCACCGCACTATCATGAGTGCGGTGATCAAGAAAGTTCAGTCTGCCAAAAACGGACTGAATGAAGCTTGCGCCAGCCTCCTAACAGGCTTTGAGGTAAGCAATCAAAATATAAGAAAAGATTACCGCATAGATAGTAGCCCCTAATGCTCTGTTCGGCGTTCGAGAAGAAAGGCCTGATAAAGGATCAAATGATGACTCAGGAGTCTAATCAGAATATATCTATGTGTATGTGCAGGCTTCACTGCTGGCCGCTGCCGCACGTACTGCGGAGGTCTCTGCACTGAAGCAGGACCTGGAGCGGTCCAAGAACGAGCTCGGCCTTACCAAGAGGCAGCTCGAGGAGAGCAAAGGTAAGCAATACCTTGTCTATGCTTTTTAAAAAGAAGTTCGGTTGTAAAATAATAGGATCATCATGAATTTGCCAGGGCCACGACCGAGTGGCGGCCCTGAAGAAGGCGCTGTCTGAGGTCGAAGACAAAGCGGCCAAGGAGCGCATTGAGCGGGAGAAGCAAGATGACCGAGTAGGCGAGGTGCAGCAAGAGCTTGAGGCTCTCGCCGAAAAACACTAGTCCTTGGAGCTTGACTCTAAGACGCGAGAGTCCGAGCTCGCGCGGGCACTTGAAAGCGCCCGGAGCGCCAAGGCTGAAGCCCACAAGGCCCTCCAGGAGATTGATGCGGTGAAGAAGATAATAGCATTTAACGCATTCATTATGCAAAGCAAGCATGTGGAGGAAACTTACCTTTTACTTACCCGAGTTCGGAGCTCTCCAGGAGCGTTCGCAGATCTTCCCCACAGTGTACTGGATGCGTCGGAGTTTTACCGCGCTTAGGAGGGGAGCTCGAGGAAAAGTTGTTCTGGTCTCAGTATACTGGGACCGAACACACGATGCCCTTGAGCGACAAGCTGAAGAAATTGGTTGAGCTTCACAAGGCGGCCGAACACGCCATGAGGGGCCTTATAGTCCGGATGTGGCCTGGCGAGCCCCTGCCCGGTAGCTACTTCGGTCTGGTGAGGCGGCTTGTGGATTCCTGCCCATGGCTGGAAGTCATAAAGCGGTCCGTCTGCATCGAGGGTGCGTGCAGGGCTTTTGCCCGGGCGAAGGTGCACTGGGCGAAGCTGGATGCCATGAAGCTGGTGAAGGAGGGGCCGCCGGAGGGCAAGGAGCATCGCTGCCCCGAGATGTATTATGAGAGTGTCCTGAAGGGTTCCCGCCTTGTGGCGGATGAATGTGCCAGGGATGTAATTTTTGAATGAACATGCTCATGTGATCATGTAATGTGAAACGAGTTCATCTGCGCTATGCAACACTTTTTTAATTTAAAATATTACCTTTTGTGCGACCGTTTATAAAATCTGAGAGTTGGCCAATTGTCGCCTTGTGCCCCCATGTAACTAGTACTGGGGTGTTCGAGATAAACCTGAGCACTTTTTACCCCAATTTTGGGTCCTTCAATGCAGGTGTTTAGCGCAACGAACTAGGCAATTGGATTATAAGGCTTTATCACTCTCACTTAGCCATAGAAGTCTACAATTTTAAATTTTGGCGAAGCCCCTAGTATTCGGAAGGCCGAATTTGGGGCGCTATACACGCCTAAGTCGGGCAAGGCCAACTCCTCGCCTGAAGCGGAAAAAGTCTTTAAGGACTTGAGACCTCTCAAACAGCGACCAGTCTCTCGCCTTATCATGACAGTTAGTTTTCGGCTTTCTCTACTGAGGTGTTCGTCCGGAAGAACCGAGACACAATTGCAGTAGTTCTCCCACCGCTACCTTAGCCGATACAGCGAAACGTAAGGTACCAAAGCATGGGAGCCGGGCAAACCCAACTATTGACCCAAGCCATGATTCAGAGCTGATGCATATAATGCTATAAGTTCAGGGTGCCGCACTGTTAAAAGTGTTCAGACTTCTCGCACCGTATTATGGGGTAAACGGAAGCCTCTGGCATACTGACCGTACCCGAATGTACGGGTGCGGATTGTCATAAATGGACATATAAGAAAAAAGGGGATGAATAATGCAATAATAGACTACTGCTATGCATTGTTATTTAAATAATACGTCGAAGCGTACTGGTACAAGTAGTGCAATGAGCAGAGAGTAGGACTATTCAAAATGTCCTGTCCAAGGGAAAGCTGCATATCGATAGTAGAAAGCGGGTATATCAATTATTATTAGAGACCACCTGGGGGTTCCTGCGTACATCTTAGCTTCTTGCCGCCTTGGTTGTTCCTTCCCGTAATGTGTCCGGCAATTGTACTGCCGGAAAGGGCTTCCAGAGAGTTAGGCCCTGAAAGAGAAAAGAAATGATAAAGGTATACAGCCCCTAGGGCGGTTAACCCGCATTGCGGGACGTGCCCTGATCGTGCCCCTCCTATGTCCATGGTATTTTCAGTGCGTAATTATGTACGCGCGGCACAGATTTCGTCGCTTGACTGGGACTGGGATGGGGGCCGAATTATGAGGCGAGCTCTGAATGTGCCAGGCGATCCTGTTGCAGTTTACTCCGGACTCGCTTGAAGGTGTCCGGGGGTTGTATCGCCGAATTAATGATTTTCCTTAAAAGACTGCTTTGTGCTTCTACTGCGAGGTCCACAGTGTGCTCTTCTGTGCGGAGCGAGCGTTCTGCATTTCCATTTACTGTTATGACCCCCTGAGGTCCTGGCATCTTGAGCTTGAGGTATGCGTAGTGCGGTACTGGGTTGAATTTTGCAAATGTTGCTTGTCCGAACAGTGCATGATAGCCACTGCGAAACGGGACGATATCGAAGATTAACTCCTCACTTCGGAAGTTGTCCGGTGATCCGAAGACCACTTGTAGTGTTATTGAGCATGTGCAATGGGCCTCTACACTTGGGATGACGACCTTAAAGGTGGTTTTGGTGGGTTTGATCCTCGAGGGATCGATCCCCATTTTTCGCACTATATCCTGATAGAGCAGGTTCAGGCTGCTGCCGCCGTCCATAAGGACTCGAGTGAGGTGAAATCCGTCGATGATGGGGTCTAGGACCAGTGCGGCGGATCCGCCATGACGGATACTAGTGGGGTGGTCCCTTCAATCAAAGGTGATCAGACAAGCGGACCATGGGTTGAACTTTGGGGCGACATGCTCCATCGCATAGACGTCCCTTAGTGCATGCTTCCGCTCCCTCTTGGGAATTTGGGTTGCGTATATCATGTTCGCCATGTTCACTTGAGGGGGGACCCCTTCTGTCCTCTCATGTTCGGCGGCCGGGGCTCCTCCTCGTCATCACTATGCAACCCCTTGTCCTTGTTTTCGGCATTTAACTTGCCGGCCTTCTTGAACACCCAGCATTCTTTGTTGGTGTGATTGGATGGCTTGTCGGGGGTGTCATGGATTTGACACGAGCGATCCAGTATGTGATCCAAACTGGATGGAGCAGAAGTACTTCTTTTAAATGGCTTTTTTCACCGACTGATCTAGAACCTCTGAATCCAGCATTGAGTACCGTATCATCGGTGTTATCGCTGTTGTTGCGGCGCTTTGGTCTGTTACGACATGGTCTACCGTTGGCGTCCTTGGTATCCAAAGTGCCCGGATTCCTTGACGTGTTGTTGCTGCGAGCCAGCCAGCTATCCTCGCCCGCGCAAAAGCGGGTCATGAGTGTCGTGAGGGCTGCCATAGACTTTGGCTTCTCCTGGCCAAGGTGGCGGGCAAGCCACTCGTCGCGGATGTTATGGTTGAATGCCGCTAGGGCCTCTGCATCCGGACAGTCGATGATTTGGTTTTTCTTAGTCAGGAACTGTGTCCAGAATTGCCTGGCCTATTCCCCTGGTTGCTGAGTTATATGGCTCAAGTCATCAGCATCCGGTGGTCGCACATAAGTGCCTTGGAAGTTGTCAAGGAATGCGTCTTCCAAATCCTCACAACTGCCGATGGAGTCTGTTGGCAAGCTATTTATCCAATGTCGAGCTGGTCCTTTGAGTTTTAGTGGGAGGTACTTGATGGCATGTAGATCGTCACCGCGAGCCATGTGGATGTGAAGGAGGAAATCCTCCATCCATACAGCGGGATCTTCTGTACCATCATACGATTCGATATTTACGGGTTTAAAACCCTCCAGGAATTCGTGATCCATAACTTCATCAGTGAAGCATAGGTGGTGTGCGGCCCCTCTATGCTGGGCTATATCGCGATGCAGTTCATATGAGTCTTGTCTGTTGTATTCGGCCCGGCCGGATTTACCTTTTGTGTATCCGGCGTGACGATCATCGTCCCGTGTTGGCGCGTGTGCCCGTGACCCGTATATTGACCTTGCAAGTTTTGCCCTGTTGTCCAATACGTCTCGCAGGACCCGTGTGTTGCCCCGGGCCTTGGTATTTTTGATTGAGTGGCGGCGGGGTGCAGGCTGAACTTCAGGCTGAAACGCCTCTCTGGCTCGGCCACGCGGTGGCCGGTCAGCCACATCGTACACTGGTGATGGAGGTTTCAATGCTTCCTCCTCGAGGTGAGGTAGCAACCTGCGTTTTGGGTAACTCTTGGAGGGGTGCTCGAGTTCGTATTCCTCGGCCGCAAGGACTTCGGTCCATCTGTCTGCTAGCAAGTCTTGATCAGCTTGGAGCTGTTGTTGCTTTTTCTTCAGACTATTTGCTGTGGCCATAAGCCGGCGCTTGAAGCGCTCCTGCTCGATGGGATCCTCCGGCAAGATAAATTCTTCGTCGCTGAGGCTCACCTCGTCTTCGGAGAGAGGCATATAATTGTCCACCTCCGGTTCTCCATCTGCTGGATGCTCTGGAGGGCTAGCTTGTTCATCCTTCCGCTCTACATCGTACTGGAGGGGGTTGTGGTTGTCTTCGGCACTATCTGGAGTGTTATTATCTCCTGTGCCGGTATCACTACTTTTGCTGTGGCGGGACTTAGAGCGGCGCCGCTGACGTCGGCGCTTGGGTTGCTTCTTGGAGGGGTCATCCTCTGGTGTCTCATCGCCATTGCCTTCTTTGGGGGTGTCCACCATGTATATATCATATGATGAGGTGGCGGTCCATCGCCCTGTGGGCGGTGGTTCCTGTTCGTGTCCTGCATCGTCGTCCATACCGTGAATGTCTTCGGAGTCGAAGTCGAGCATGTCGACAGTGGCTACTAAGTGGGTGGTGGGTGGGCGGCGAATTTCGTCGTCGTCCGCATCCCATTCAAGCCGGACTTAGTTTAGCCAAGGCTCCCCTGACAAGGAGAGAGACCTTAATGAATTTAGCACATTGCCGAAAGGCGAGTGCTGAAAGATATCTGCGGAGGTGAACTCCATGATCGGCGCCTAGTCGGGTTCGATGGGCATGGATGCAGGCGGCTCAGAGTCCGTGGCCGGAGACGAATCCAGTGGTTCGGCGAAAGGGCTCTCGTAAGGGGTGAAGTCAGTATCCGGCTCCATCGCCACTGAGAGTGCGGCCTCCCTAGCGGGGTCTATCCCTCCATCCTTGGATGGCGCAATTTGCTTCGGATTGAAGGCTGGAGTAGTTGCAGATGCGATCTCCCGAACAATGTCCGACAGCAGAGTTACGTCGTGCTCGTCGTGACTGTGTGGCGCACCTGACACAGGCTCGAATCCGTCGAAGAACAAGTCTCCGCGGATATCAGCAGTGTAGTTTAAGTTTCCGAATCTGACCTGATGGCCAGGGGCATAGCTCTCGATCTGCTCCAGATGGCCAAGGGCATTGGCCCGCAGTGTGAAGCCGCCGAATACAAAGATCTGTCCGGGGAGGAAAACCTCACCCTGGACCGCATTGCTACCGATGATCGAAGGAGCCATCAAGCCTTACGGTGACAACACAGTGGAACCCTGAATGAAAGCACCAATGTTGGTGTCAAAACCGGCAGATCTCGGGTAGGGGGTCCCGAACTGTGCGTCTAAGGCGGATGGTAATAGGAGGCATGGGACACGATGTTTACCCAGGTACGGGCCCTCTTGATGGAGGTAATACCCTACGTCCTGCTTGATTGTTCTTGATGATATGAGTATTACAAGAGTTGATCTACCACGAGATCATAGAGGCTTAACCCTAGAAGCTAGCCTATAGTATGATTGTATCTCCTGTCCTACGGACTAAACCCTCCGGTTTATATAGACGCCGGAGGGGGCTAGGGTTACACAGAGTCGGTTACAAGGGAGGAGATCTACATATCCGTATTGCCTAGCTTGCCTTCCATGCCAAGGAGAGTCCCATCCGGACAAGGGACGAAGTCTTCAATCTTGTATCTTCATAGTCCAATAGTCTGGCCAAAGGATATAGTCCGGCTATCCGGAGACACCCTAATCCAGGACTCCCTCAAGGAGTATATAGTAAGCATGGCCACCATAGTAGATAGCAACAGATGGTTCCGGAGAAGTGCTTCATCTGTATGCTCTACACAATAAGCCTCCTAACAAAGGTTGGTACTCGCCCACTGATTTCATCCATATGATTGAGCTTTTCATCTCTATTGGTGTTGTGCTACTGTTTATATACTGTCATCAAAAAGTGGTATTGTCCTTGAGAAGTGCTTCATCTGTGCTGTTTTAAATATTTCCTTTCCTTTTTTCGAGCAAACAGGGATGCTAGCATTTAGTTGTCCTCTTGTCTTTGCACAACAGGATCATCCTCCTCTAAAGAATATTATGGAGTACGTGAAGTGACTAGTTACGATTATGCCAGGATGAAGAACCCCTTTAAATCTTCTCATCAGAAGGAGCAGTTGAAGGACGGTTACATTACCCCCCACAAGACCACACTAACTTCAACTCAAAAGGACAGACAAATCTCCATTTTCTTGCTATGATGCACGAGTACAATGTTGTTCTAGGATTCTTTCCGGTGAGTTCCATTTTTTCTAAAAGTGTGCTCTACATGGACCATGTAGGTGCCTGTGTAAACTGTCAATTCATAGTACAGTTTGCTTTGTACTAATCACTTTTTTGTATGTTTGCAAACAGGGGTGCTCAGCTTGATTTCAATGGGAACTGCACAAAATGTTCATGAATACATTGAGTCATTCATTTCCACCACAAGAAAGGAGGTGCCGAGTGAATTTGGTTGATTTTGGTGGAACTACACAAGAAGAACAGCTGGTTTATTTAGCACGAGGTGCCATGTCAATGTCCGAACTGATGGCAAACCCTAGCCATTCCACAATCGTAGGCATTTGATATTTTGGAATGGGACAACCTTGTCAAATTTTGCTCATTGATTTTAGCAAGAAGACATGCATTTTATATTTTTGAATGGGACGCCCTTTGCTGTCAGCAGCATCGATCCATTTTTTCTTTATTCTTTAGTTGTGAAGTAAATATTGGCTCTGACATGTGAATCGCTGAGATGCATAATCATCAAATTGTTTGGATGTTCTTTATGAATTGCCAGGCTTGTGTGTTTGATTGCAATGTACAGGAACGGTAAAAAGCTGCTCAAACTCTTTGTACTCCTTCTGTTGCTTTTTACATCGCACATTGTGAAAGTACATACTTTTTTCTATAAGATTGGTCAAAGTAGAGATACTTTGACTGCAGACAAAACTTGTATGCATACTAGAAAGGAACGGAGGGAGTACATGTGAAACTGCTGCAAACGAGGTGATCACCATGGGAATAATGCTAGTACGTATTCTGTTACATGTTCATCCAATGCCAGTGATACAAGAATTCGAACTAATCGAAATAAATTCATTCATGCACGGTCAGATTTCATATAAACATGCCGGATTTCATTACATTTCATACATTCTTCAACTAAAAAGTGGTGCGCTAGAGGTATAATTAATTAACCGAAGCTACCCACCTACATCTGGGCTCAAGATCTCTTGCAAATGACTATATCTCATGAGCTTGCTCAACCATGGAGCACTCTTCAATCATCCTGTAATCATAGCATTTCTCCATGATGTACAGCTCAGTGCCAGCAACCGGAGGGTAGCAGCGTTGGTCTTACTTGGACCTGAGCGGCGGCGACCTACCGTGTTCTACTCTTCCTCATTTTATGTGTGGCATGACCTTGTTGGCAGTGGGGCGGGGCCTTGGCGGAGCCGGCGATGTCCTCTGTCTCATTGCCGGTGGGCGGTGCCTCGACGGAGCAGGGGAAATCCCCTCCCTCGTTGTCGGCAGGATGGGGCCTCGGCGGAGCCGGCGGTGTCCTCTACCTCGTTGTTTGCGCTGCAGGGCCTCGGCGGAGCAGGGCCTCATCGACGCCAACAGAGCAGGGACTCATTGGAGCCAGCATTGTCCTCTGCCTCGTCCTCGGTCTCGCCAAACAGCGCCTTGCCCGCTTCATCGCCCTCTTTGTAGGCGGCCGCAGCCTCCACCACCCGCATGCGAGACGGCCAGCGCTCGAGGCGGCCCTCGCGGGCGCAACAGTACGAGTCGAGCAGCGCCTCCTGTGCCGCCCGCTTCGCGGCGATCTGCTCCTCCGCCTGCAAGTGCTCCTGGAGGAGATGGTGGTTGTAAGCGATGTCGTCCTGCGCCTCCCGGAACTGCTCCTCATGCTTCGCCTCACCGTGTCCATATATTGGGCACGGGCCTCGCCGATGGTCATGGTGCAATGCACCGGCGAGGATGGCGCGGTGGAGGGGGTTGGCACCGGATCATCGACTACCATGTTCTCCATTGGGACGTCGTCGTCCTCCGCCTACCTGTTGGCCAGCTAGTCGGCAGCAATGGCTGCCATCTCCTTGTGGTATGTCGTCCGCCCGTCCCGAAGAGCGCTGGAGCGTGAGGAAGACATGGTGGGCAGTAGTGGTGTGGATAGGAGAAAGGGAACTAATGCGGATGACTATGGCTATGGTCGGCGCAACAATTTATATAGCAATGGTGGGTGGCGGAGGGACAGACGTGTGGCGCTGGAGTAGCCGCCTCGGCAACCGCATATCATTAATGTGGGCGGCAGAAGGACGGATGGATGTTGTCGTTTGAAGGCGGAGCAATCGCCTGGACCGGGAAGCGGGGCGAGTGGCGCTAACCATTTCGGGTGGAGGCGGTCTGGGTGGGCCAGGGTAGTGAGACTCGTGCTTGGCAGCGGGTCGGTCCAGCAGCCGAACATGCTGGCTCCCCAGCTAGATCGCCGAGCTAAGCGATGACAATCAGACGATGGACGTAGCTTTCGACCAGGAGCCGGCTCCACTGTCCAAGCCGGTTCATGTTGTGTTCACCATAGAGCAGGTGCGGCCGCACTTCGACGCCCTAATGGCGGAACAGCTACCAACGCGGGAGGACCTGTGCTGCAACCTCTGTCTCCTCAACGAGCACTAGTGAACAAGCGAAAGACAGTGCCGTCGCGGACATGTGGCTCTATGATCTTGGCTTCCCGAATGAGCAGCGGGCGCTGTATGAGACCATCCGTAGGGCCCGCGAGGCCATCTCCATCGTTCTTCGAGTTGTTGTGCTCGCCGTGGCGCCGCCGTCTCATGTTGTCAACATGGTCAATGGACATGAGGATGAGGAGATGACTTTACTTGGAGAGGATGACAGTGGGGACCCACCAGGGCCATAGCCGCACGTACGCAAGTGCCTCCTTATTAGTATATAAAACTAATTTTTTTTGCTTCCTCCTGTTTCCTGACATCATGGTCCCACACCATTGTCAACCTTTGTAGTCAATAAACAAGAGAATAGCACAAGAAGCGGCCGACAGCTGGGACCAAGCAGCTCAAGCAATATTTGTGTTTTTGAGGTGTGATCACTGCAGAGTTTTTCTTGAGCGATGTTTCGTCTAGATATTAATTTTTATCCTCTGAACAACAATGAAAACATCGTTGCAGGCATTAACTAGGCGGGCTGTGGCCTGTCTAGCCCAGGCCAGATATCCAGCCCAGATATTAATTTTTTTCAAACTGAAAATGGCTAGCCTAGCTATACATTTTTTAGGAATACCCAGGCAAAGTAAAGTTGTTATTCTCTGCCCCGCTGGTTTGCAAATCTTTCCTAGGAGGGATGCATTAGGCTTAACAAGAAAATGGGCTTTAAGAAATAATAAATGGGATGTAATTATAAAAACTGGGCAGTAACTATTAAAAATGCACCAAACACGTAATTACTTTATAAAATATTATTTTTGGATATTGAAAATTTTAATTTAATTAATTGTTGCGAGCGCAATGTTTCATTGGATTTTTACGTACTATAAATTTATATTGAAATTGTATTTAATCTGACTAGAAATTTCGGGATAAAAATATTTCGGATCCCATCAAAATGTGGGAAATTCTATTGAATACTGTTTTGAACGGTTGGTTGAAATGGGATGTACTTTTAACAAACTGTAAATGGGTTGTAGTAAATTCCATTAGAATTCAAAAATTGGCTGCACATTCTTACAAATCTCAAATGGGCTATAAGTTCTCTGCCACACACTTGTGGCCTTACTAAGTTGACGCGTCCCCTAAAAAAAGAGTTGACGCGTATGCAAGGCTTTGTCAACTTATAGTCAACACACGGTTCTAGCAGCAGTGGTCGTTGGATGTCCATCCAACGGATGTCGTGCTTCTTCTTCATTCTCGGATATTCTAGCTTCACCCGCCCAAAAATGATTCCTCCCCCTGACATCTGGGGTGCACCATTTCGGAAGATGACCTGTGGGCCTACTAAGTTAACACGTACCAAGGGCTTTGTCAACTTAGTCAATATAAACGATTCTAGCTGTAGTGACCGTACGATGTCCATCCAACGGCCGTCGTGCTTCTTCAACCTCTGGTCTTCTTGCTCCAGCCGCCCAAAGCAGCGCCGTTCGTTCCGCCTGCTCCTGCCTCCCGTGGCCGGCTGTGCTGCCGCGGAGGCCTCACCGCCCCTACTACTCCCACCGCTGGCTAGGCTATCCCTCCACTCATCCACACCCCCTGTTATTCTGCGGCGACAGCAGCCTCACACTGCAGCCGAACCAGTGAACCCTCGTACTCCTCTCCAGGTGGGTATCCACTGCCGCGTCTAACCGGGCTCCCCGTCGTCCCCTTCCTAGGCCTCGCCGTTGTCCACCGCCGTGGTGCTCTCGGCGCGGCGTGGTCAATCTGGTCAGCGACAGACTTCCATCGGAAGAGTATTGTATGTGGAGAGGCCGACAGCTGGGTCCATGGCAGCCGCAAGGAACTGCCTCCTTATTACGCGCAATATAATTATTCCTCCACCTGATAGCAGGGACCCACCGGACGGGCCACCGTATTTTGCGAAAAAACATTTCCCCCCTGACTGTTGGGACCCACCAGCTACATCTTCGCACGCAAGGAAGTGCATCCGGGCAAAAAAACGATTTGCCCCCTGACTGCTTAGACCCACCAGCTACATCTTCACACGCAAGGAAGTGCCTGACAGTCGGGACCCACCTGGTCGAAGTGTTCGTAGCGTTGTCATTCTGGTCGCGAACGTGTATGTACATACTAGTCCATGTAGAGGCGCGCACGTGTCGTAGTAGAGGCGTGCACGTAGCATGTACATGTACGTACAGTAGCCAGTGTGCAAGAAAGAAAATACGGCCACGTACGTACATACGAGCATGGTTTCGAATGCCTAATCGTGCATACGTACGGCCAGGGCTCATGTACATGGCTGGGTCAGAACGGAGAAACAACGTCATCATCGTGTTCATGGGGAGCCAACCGGCTGGGTCGGAATGGAACGTGTCTTCGTGTTCATCGGGAGGGCTTGGACGAAACAGCCAATGGAAACGAGGCCTGGCGTACCGCACAACGGAGGAAACGACCTTGTGTTCGACTGCCCACGTTCGAAACGGGATCATGTTCATCGGGAGGGGTCTGGCGTACCGCAAAACAGAGGAAGCGGACCTCCTACGGTCGAAACGGGGTCCCGTGGATCGGGAGGGGTGTGGCGTACCGCAACACAGAGGAAACAGACTTGTGTTGGAGCTCTACGATCGAAACAGGGGTCCTCTTCATTGGGAGGGGTGTGGCGTACCACAAAACGGGACTCCACGGGATACTGTTCATCTCCACCGTCGACCCCCTCCAGCCTCCACGGGCTACTGTTCATCCACCGTCGACCTCCTCCAGCCTCCACCTGCGACTGTTCATCCACGTGCTCCTGTTCATCTTGCCTCCACCGCGCGCTACTCCATCGGCTACTGTTCAACCAGCCCTCTCCAAACTGGCTCCTGATCAACCACCCCTCCACGGGCTAGTTTTCATCCAGCCCTCCACCGTCTACTGTTCATCCAGCCCTCCACGGGGTCGTCCTGTTCATCCAGCCCTCCACGGGGTCCTATTCATCCAGCCCCAACTGGCTCGATCGATCGGGATCCTGTTCATCCAAAGGCAACACCACGGGGTCCTGCTCATCCACCCCCACCGGGAACTATTCATCCAAACCCCCCAGCAATGCTCATTATTGATCCAGAGGCAGCATCGATCGGCTTCAATTAGCAGCAGTAGCGAAGGAATCACTCGATCGAGTTCAGTTAACAGCCATCGATCGATCGCTCAGGTTTAGTAACGTGTAGCCTGCAGTGCAATCGCTCGGTTTCAGTAGGCGAACGCCTCGCTCGGGTTCAGTTAGAGCCCAACGCCTCACACAAAGACGCGTGCGTGTACGAGAGAAACATGCATCGCTCGGCCCCGACCACCCACCGTAACCGGGAACACCCCGATATTTTCCTCGCCCTCACTTCTACCACGATTTTTTCCGTCATGGACGGCCAAAGAATGTCATGCAGCTGCGTCTCCGGCCTGTCCAAGATGAAAAGCCCATTTTCTATCATGATTTTTTGTCATAGAAGTAGGAGCCCACCACATCTATGATGATACCGGGTTTTGTCACAATTATCGTCATACAAGTGTCATAAGTATGACAGAAAAAAAATTGTTCGGCCCAAAATGTCAAGGATGTGTCTTTTTTCATAGTGTATGCGGCAAAGGACGCCTATGCAGCGTACGAGATATGGAACCGCGTCACCGTCACCCAGGACGGGCTTCGCTGTGCAAAGCTGGAGAAGGAGGAGCCCACCACGAAGCGCGCCAGGAGCAGCTGGGATGGGGAGATGCTAACTGGTGAAGAAGAAAATGGTGTTGGCCAAGAGCCAACAATGCTAGTGTAGTTTTAGAATTATCATCAATTTTGCTTTATCTTGTTTGCTTATGTATCGTTAGTTTGCTTGTGATCATTTGCTTTTGCTGAACTTAGTTTGCTTGTCATGTAGAATCACTTGTAATGATGAACTTTGATTATGTTAGATTGCTTTCTGTTGAACTTAGTTTGCTCGTGATGAACTTGTCGTACATAATTCTTGTGATAATTTCTTTTCTATTATTTTCTTATGTATAATTAGATTCGAGCAGTGCACAAAACGAAAATAAGATGCAGTGTGCAAATAGGACGCATGTAGTGCAAAATGTGTACAAATGCAGTACAGACTCTGTCAAATGAAGTTTACACATACCCAACAAAGAAATGCATGCCACTACATTTGAAAAAAGAATACATAAGAGCAAAAACATGAAGAAAAAAAATGAGAACTGTACATGTAGTACGAAATGCGTGCACATGCAGTACGGATCTTTGATCAATCCAGTGAACGGATGATTTACCAAGAAGTGCACGCCCCTACATTCGAAAAAAGAATACATAAGAGCAAAAACACAAAAACAAAATGAGAACTGTACATGTAGTACGGAATGCGTGCACATGCAGTACAGAACCCTGATCAATGCAGTGCACGGATGATTTACTAAGCAGTGCGTGCCCCTACATTGGAAAAAATACACGAGAGAAAATATTAAAAAAATTGACCACCCAGGTGCAACCGGCCCCAGCCAGTCTCGTAGTAGATCTACGCCCACAGGAGGCAAGTCGTTCGGAGCCACGATGCATGGGGCCAGGCACACATGGGCCCACAGGTCAGAGTGCATAGAGTAGAGAGCGCCGTGTATAAGCGACCAAATAAGTAACCAGAGGAGTTCGATACGGCTGCCTCGCTAGCGCTTATAAACAGGTCGGCCGCGCCTTCCGCGGGTGAGCTGGGACTAAACATTAAGCTGCACACACAACGCATAGGGAACCAGCCGTGCTCACAGGCCAACTTGGGCCCAATGCGTCTTCACTCCCCGAACACAGGCCCAACAGAAAAAAGACAAGCCACTGAAAATTAAAAAAAATCCCACATACCAGTCCACAAACACAGGCTCAACCATGCGTCCTGTAGTTCGTTGTCATATGACAATGCAGTTTTCTATTTTCAACTAAGCAGTCTTGTTCGTTCTCAAATGCATTCGCGTACAATGAATCAGAACCAATCCACCACCTAAGACCAACCACAACATTTATTACTTTCGTTGCTCAATTGGTTGAATAAAACTGTATCCATTCGTGCTCCAGACTAGCACAACTCCTCCCCCCGTTCCTCTTTTGTAGACAAAATGCAGTTCTCTTTTGTAGATGATGAAGTGCACAACGATAAACAATGCAGTTCCATTAACATGCAGGATACATATAAACATGACAAATGCCCGTTCGGACAGAAAGTGGTGGTTAAAAAAATTTACTAATAAAAAATAAAATAAAACCACGTTCGCATACAACCACCCAATCCGAGCGGTTCCATCGCCACAAGCCCACGATCATAGATGCAACACCAACCCATGATCTACACAACCGCATCGTCAGCGAGATCGTGCAGTTCATCCGATCCGGCCATCCCACCCCATGCCCTCCCCTTAAATTGACCACCCAGGTGCAATCGGCCCTAGCCAGTTTTGTAGTAGATCTACGCCCACAGGAGGCGAGTCGTTCTGAGCCACGATGCATGGGACTGGGCACACATGGGCCCATAGGTCAGAGAGCATAGAGCAGAAAGCGCTATGTATAAGCGCCCAAATAAGTAACCAGAGGAGTTCGATACGGCTGCCTCGCCAGCGCTTATAAACAGGTTGGCCGCGCCTTTTGCGGGTGAGGTGGGACTAAATATTAGGCCGCACACACAAAGCACTGGGAACCAGCCGTGCTCACAGGCTGACTTGGGCCCAATGCGTCTTCACTCCCCGAACACAGGCCCAACAGACAAAAGAGAGGCCACTGAAAATTTAAAAAAATCCCACATACCACTCCCCAAACACAGGCTCAACCACGCATTCCGCAGTTCGTCATCTGATGACAATGCAGTTCGCTATTTTCAACTAAGCAGTCATGTTGCTTCTCAAATGCATTCACGTACACTGAATGAGAACAAATCCACCACCTAACACCAACCACAACATTTATTACTTCCGTTGCTCAATTGGTTGCATAAAAATGTATCCATTCGTGCTCCAGACTAACACAACTCCTCCCGCGTTCCTCTTTTGTAGACAAAATGCAGTTCTTTTTGTAGACGATGAAGTGCACAACGATAACCAATGCAGTTCCATTAACACACAGGATACATATAAACGTGACAAATGCCCGTTCGGACAGAAAGTGGTGGTTAAAAAAATTTACTGATCAAAAATAAAATAAAACTACGTTCGCATACAACCACCCAATCCGAGCGGTTCCATCGCCACAAGCCCACGATCACAGAAGCAACAACAACCCATGATCTTCACAACCGCATCGTCAGCGAGATCGTGCAGTTCATCCGATGCGGCCATCCCACGCCGCGCCCTCCCCGTAAATTCAGACCCCTGGCAAAGGCCTTCTCATCCACAACAACACAAGTATCCATTGCGCTGCCACCAAATCGCTCCATCACATCGATCTCCACAAAAAACACCAAGCCCCACTACCGGCGATGGCGTTCACCGACGCGTACAAGGGTGTGGAGGCCCACGGCAACACCAAGTTGCACGTCATCCACACCAACGACAAGAAGCAGATGGCGATCTCCCTCGCACAGTACGAGCGCCACCTCAGCCTCCAGCGCCACAAGATCGTTGGCATTGATCTCGAGTTCAACAACGAGCCTGAAGCGACGCAAAAACCCGCCCTCTGCCAACTCTCCATCGGCAAGACTCAACCGATGCTGCTCTTCCAACTGAGCACCGCTGAAAGGTGCACCATCTTCGACAACTTCCTCGCCGACTCCAGGTACGCCTTTGCAGGCTTCTCCATCAACGGCGACAAAACTAGGCTAGAGCGCGTCAATCTGGAGGTCGCCAACTTCGTTGACATCCAGAAGGAGTGGAGGGTGCCCGAGGCAACCAAGGAGTTGGACTCCCTCAGAGACGTCTCCGGCATGCTCATCGATGACTACAACAACAACATGAAGAAGAAGATCACTGACGACGAACACAAGCACTGGGCCACCCTACCTCTATCCATGAGGCACATCGAGTACGCGGCAAAGGATGCCTACGCAGCGTACGAGATATATAACCACATCGCCCTCACCGAGAACGGGCTTCGCCGTGCAAAGCTGGAGAAGGAGGAGCCCCCCAAGAAGCGCCCCAGGAGCAGCTGGGGTTGGGGAGACGCAAACTGGTGAAGAAGAACATGGTGTCGTCTAAGATCCAACAAAGCGAGCGTCATTTTAGAATTATCATAAAATTTTCTTTATGTTGTTTGCTTATGTATCGTTAGTTTGCTTGTGATCATTTCCTTTTGCTGAACTTAGTTTGCTTGTCATGGAGAATTGCTTGTAATGACGAACTTTGATTATGTTAGATTGCTTTCTGTTGAACTTAGTTTGCTGATGATGGAGTTTTTGTACGTATTCTTGTGATAATTTGTTTTCTCTTGTTTTCTTATGTATCATTAGTTTCAAGCAGTGCACAAAATGAAAATAAGATGCAGTGTGCAAACAAGACGCATGTAGTGCAAAATGTGTACAAATGCAGTACAGACTCTGTCAAATGAAGTTTACACATACCCAACAAAGCAGTGTACGCCCCTACATTTGAGAAAAGAATACATAAGAGCAAAAACACAAAAACAAAATGAGAACTGTACATGTAGTATGGAATGTGTGCACATGCAGTACGGAACCTTGATCAATGCAGTGCACGGATGATTTACCAAGCAGTGCATGCCCCTACATTTGAAAAAAAAATACATAAGAGCAAAAACACGAAAACAAAATGAGAACTATACATGTAGTACGTAATGCGTGCACATGCAGTCTAGAACCCTGGTCAATGCGGTGCATGGACGATTTACTAAGCTGTGCGCGCCCCTATATTGGAAAAAATACACGAGAGAAAATATTAAAAAAATTGACCACCCAGGTGCAATCGGCCCTAGCCAGTTTCGTAGTAGATCTATGCCCACAGGAGGCGAGTCGTTCTGAGCCACGATGCATGGGGCTGGGCACACATGGGCCCATAGGTCAGAGAGCATAGAGCAGAGAGCGCTTTGTATAAGCGCCCAAATAAGTAACCAGATGAGTTCGATACGGCTGCCTCGCCAGCGTTTATAAACAGGTTGACCGCACCTTCTGCGGGTGAGGTGGGACTAAACATTAGGCCGCACACACAATGCATCGGGAACCAGCCGTGCTCACAGGCTGACTTGGGCCAAATGCGTCTTCACTCCCCGAACACAGGCCCAACAGACAAAAGAGAGGTCACTGAAAATTAAAAAAAATCCCACATACCACTCCCCAAACACAGGCTCAACCACGCATTCCGCAGTTCGTCATCTGATGATAATGCAGTTCGCTATTTTCAACTAAGCAGTTCTGTTGCTTCTCAAATGCATTCACGTACACTGAATGAGAACAAATCCACCACCTAACACCAATCACAACATTTATTACTTCCGTTGCTCAATTGGTTGCATAAAAATGTATCCATTCGTGCTCCAGACTAACACAACTCCTCCCACGTTCCTATTTTGTAGACAAAATGCAGTTCTTTTTGTAGACAATGAAGTGCACAACGATAACCAATGCAGTTCCATTAACACACAGGATACATATAAACGTGACAAATGCCCGTTCGGACAGAAAGTGGTGGTTAAAAAAAATTACTGATCAAAAATAAAATAAAACTACGTTCGCATACAACCACCCAATCCGAGCGGTTCCATCGCCACAAGCCCACGATCACAGAAGCAACATCAACCCACGATCTTCACAACCGCATCGTCAACGAGATCGTGCAGTTCATCCGATGCGGCCATCCCACCCCGCGCCCTCCCCTTAAATTCAGACCCCTGGCAAAGGCCTTCTCATCCACAACAACACAAGTATCCATTGCACTGCCACCAAATCGCTCCATCACGTCGATCTCCACAAAAAATACCAAGCCCCACTACCGGCGATGGCGTTCACCGACGAGTACAAGGGCGTGGAGGCCCACGGCAACACCAAGTTGCACGTCATCCACACCAATGACAAGAAGCAGATGGCGATCTCCCTCGCGCAGTAGGAGCGCCACCTCAGCCTTCAGCGCCACAAGATCGTTGGCATTGATCTCGAGTTCAACAACGAGCCTGAAGCGACGCAAAAACCCGCCCTCTGCCAACTCTCCATCGGCAAGACTCAGGCAATGTTGCTCTTCCAACTGAGCGCCGCTGAAAGGTGCACCATCTTCGACAACTTCCTCGACGACCCCAGGTACGCCTTTGCAGGCTTCTCCATCGACGGCGACAAAACTAGGCTAGAGCGCGTCAATCTCGAGGTCGCCAACTTCGTCGACATCTAGAAGGAGTGGAGGGTGCACGAGGCAACCAAGGAGTTGGACTCCCTCAGAGACGTCTCCGGCATGCGCATCGATGACTACTACAACAACATGAAGAAGAAGATCACCGACGACGAACACAAGCGCTGGGCCACCCTGCCTCTGTCCATGAGGCACATCGAGTATGCGACAAAGTATGCCTACGCAGCATACGAGATATGGAAACGCATCGCCCTCACCGAGAATGGGCTTCGCCGTGCAAAGCTGGAGAAGGAGGAGCCCCCCAAGAAGCACCCCAGGAGCAGCAGGGGTTGGGGAGACGCTAACTGGTGAAGAAGAACATGGTGTCGTCCAAGATCCAACAATGCTAGCGTCGTTTTAGAATTATCATAAATTTTTCTTTATGTTGTTTGCTTATGTATCGTTAGTTTGCTTGTGATCATTTGCTTTTGCTTAACTTAGTTTGCTTGTCATGGAGAATCGCTTGTAATGATGAACTTTGATTATGTTAGATTGCTTTCTGTTGAACTTAGTTTGCTGATGATGGACTTGTTGTACACAATTCTTGTGATAATTGGTTTTCTGTTGTTTGCTTATGTATCATTAGTTTCAAGCAGTGCACAAAATGAAAATAAGATGTAGTGTGCAAACAAGACGCATGTAGTGCAAAATGTCTACAAATGCAGTACAGACTCTGTCAAATGAAGTTTACACATACCCAACAAAGCAGTGCACGCCCCTACATTTGAAAAAAGAATACATAAGAGCAAAAACACGAAAACAAAAATGAGAACTGTACATGTGGTATGGAATGTGTGCACATGCAGTACGGAACCTTGATCAATCCAGTGCACGGATGATTTACCAAGCAGTGCATGCCCCTACATTTGAAAAAAAATACATAAGAGCAAAAACATGAAAACAAAATGAGAACTATACATGTAGTATGTAATGCGTGCACATGCAATCCAGAACCCTGATCAATGCAGTGCATGGATGATTTACTAAGCTGTGCGTGCCCCTACATTGGAAAAAATACACGAGAGAAAATATTAAAAAATTGACCACCTAGGTGCAATCGGCCCTAGCCAGTTTCGTAGTAGATCTACGCCCACAGGAGGCGAGTCGTTCTGAGCCACGATGCATGGGGCTGGGCACACATGGGGCCATAGGTCAGAGAGCATAGAGCAGAGAGCGCTATGTATAAGCGCCCAAATAAGTAACCAGAGGAGTTCGATACGGCTGCCTCGCCAGCGCTTATAAACAGGTTGGCCGCGCCTTCTGCGGGTGAGGTGGGACTAAACATTAGGCCGCACACACAACGCACCGGGAACCAGCCGTGCTCACAGGCTGACTTGGGCCCAATGCGTCTTCACTCCCCGAACACAGGCCCAACAGAGAAAAGAGAGGCCACTGAAAATTAAAAAAAATCCCACATACCACTCCCCAAACACTGGCTCAACCACGCATTCCGTAGTTCGTCATCTGATGACAATGCAGTTTGCTATTTTCAACTAAGCAGTCCTGTTGCTTCTCAAATGCATTCACGTACACTGAATGAGAACAAATCCACCACCTAACACCAACCACAACATTTATTACTTCCGTTGCTCAATTGGTTGCATAAAAATGTATCCATTCATGCTCCAGACTAACACAACTCCTCCCACATTCCTCCTTTGTAGACAAAATGCAGTTCTTTTTGTAGACGATGAAGTGCACAACGATAACCAATGCAGTTCCATTAACACACAGGATACATATAAACGTGACAAATGCCCGTTCGGATAGAAAGTGGTGGTTAAAAAAATTTACTGATCAAAAATAAAATAAAACTACGTTCGCATACAACCACCCAATCCGAGCGGTTCCATCGCCACAAGCCCACGATCACAGAAGCAACACCAACCCACGATCTTCACAACCGCATCGTCAACGAGATCGTGCAGTTCATTCGATGCGGCCATCCCACCCCGCGCCCTCCCCTTAAATTCAGACCCCTGGCAAAGGCCTTCTCATCCACAACAACACAAGTATCCATTGCGCTGCCACCAAATCGCTCCATCACGTCGATCTCCACAAAAAACACCAAGCCCCACTACCGGCGATGGCGTTCACCGACGAGTACAAGGGCGTGGAGGCCCACGGCAACACCAAGTTGCACGTCATCCACACCAACGACAAGAAGCAGATGACGATCTCCCTCGCGTAGTATGAGCGCCACCTCAGCCTCCAGCGCCACAAGATCGTTGGCATTGATCTCGAGTTCAACAACGAGCCTGAAGCGACGCAAAAACCCGCCCTTTGCCAACTCTCCATCGGCAAGACTCAGGCGATGCTGCTCTTCCAACTGAGCGCCGCTGAAAGGTGCACCATCTTCGACAACTTCCTCGCCGACCCCATGTACGCCTTTGCAGGCTTCTCCATCGACGGCGACAAAACTAGGCTAGAACGCGTCAATCTGGAGGTCGCCAACTTCGTCGACATCCAGAAGGAGTGGAGAGTGCCCGAGGCAACCAAGGAGTTGGACTCCCTCAGAGACGTCTCCGGCATGCTCATCGATGACTACTACAACAACATGAAGAAGAAGATCACCGACGACGAACACAAGCGCTGGGCCACCCTACCTCTGTCCATGACGCACATCGAGTACGCGACAAAGGATGCCGACGCAGCGTACGAGATATGGAACCGCATCGCCCTCATCGAGAACGGGCTTCGCCGTGCAAAGCTGGAGAAGGAGGAGCCCCCCAAGAAGCGCCCCAGGAGCAGCTGGGGTTGGGGAGAAGCTAACTGGTGAAGAAACACATGGTGTCGTCCAAGATCCAACAATGCTAGCGTCGTTTTAGAATTATCATAAAATTTTCTTTATGTTGTTTGCTTATGTATCGTTAGTTTGCTTGTGATCATTTGCTTTTGCTGAACTTAGTTTGCTTGTCATGGAGAATCGCTTGTAATGATGAACTTTGATTATGTTAGATTGCTTTCTGTTGAACTTAGTTTGCTGATGATGGACTTGTTGTACATAATTCTTGTGATAATTTGTTTTCTGTTGTTTGCTTATGTATCATTAGTTTCAAGCAGTGCACAAAATGAAAATAAGATGCAGTGTGCAAACAAGACGCATGTAGTGCAAAATGTGTACAAATGCAGTACAGACTCTGTCAAATGAAGTTTACACATACCCAACGAAGCAGTGCACGCCCCTACATTTGAAAAAAGAATACATAAGAGCAAAAACACGAAAACAAAAATGAGAACTGTACATGTAGTACGGAATGTGTGCACATGCACTACGGAACCTTGATCAATCCAGTGCACGGATGATTTACCAAGCAGTGCATGCCCCTACATTTGAAAAAAAATACATAAGAGCAAAAACACGAAAACAAAATGAGAACTATACATGTAGTATGTAATGCGTGGACATGCAGTCCAGAACGCTGATCAATGCAGTGCATGGATGATTTACTAAGCTGTGCATGCCCCTACATTGGAAAAAATACACGAGAGAAAATATTAAAAAATTGACCACCCAGGTGCAATCGGCCCTAGCCAGTTTCATAGTAGATCTACGCCCACAGGAGGCGAGTCATTCTGAGCCACGATGCATGGGGCTGGGCACACATGGGGCCATAGGTCAGAGAGCATAGAGCAGAGAGCGTTATGTATAAGCGCCCAAATAAGTAACCAGAGGAGTTCGATACGGCTGCCTCGCTAGCGCTTATAAACAGGTTGGCCGCGCCTTCTGCGGGTGAGGTGGGACTAAACATTAGGCCGCACACACAACGCACCGGGAACCAGCCGTGCTCACAGGCTGACTTGGGCCCAATGCGTCTTCACTCCCCGAACACAGGCCCAACAGACAAAAGAGAGGCCACTGAAAATTAAAAAAAAACCCACATACCACTCCCCAAACACAGGCTCAACCACGCATTCCGCAGTTCATCATCTGATGACAATGCAGTTCGCTATTTTCAACTAAGCACTCCTGTTGCTTCTCAAATGCATTCACGTACACTGAATGAGAACAAATCCACCACCTAACACCAACCACAACATTTATTACTTCGGTTGCTCAATTGGTTGCATAAAAATGTATCCATTCGTGCTCCAGACTAACACAACTCCTCCCACGTTCCTCTTTTGTAGACAAAATGCAGTTCTTTTTGTAGACGATGAAGTGCACAACGATAACCAATGGAGTTCCATTAACACACAGGATACATATAAACGTGACAAATGCCCGTTCGGACAGAAAGTGGTGGTTAAAAAAATTTACTGATCAAAAATAAAATAAAACTACGTTCGCATGCAACCACCCAATCCGAGCGGTTCCATCACCACAAGCCCACGACCACAGAAGCAACAGCAACCCACTATCTTCACAACTGCATCCTCAGCGAGATCGTGCAGTTCATCCGATGCGGCCATCCCACCCCACGCCCTCCCCTTAAATTCAGACCCCTGGCAAAGGCCTTCTCATCCAGAACAACACAAGTATCCATTGCGCTGCCACCAAATCAATCCATCACATCGGTCTCCACAAAAAACACCAAGCCCCACTACCGGCGATGGCGTTCACCGACGAGTACAAGGGCGTGGAGGCCCACGGCAACACCAAGTTGCACGTCATCCACACCGACGACAAGAAGCAGATGGCGATCTCCCTCGCGCAGTACGAGCGCCACCTCAGCCTCCAGCGCCACAAGATCGTTGGCGTTGATCTCGAGTTCAACAACGAGCCTGAAGCGACGCAAAAACCCGCCCTCTCCCAACTCTCCATCTGCAAGACTCAGCCGATGCTGCTCTTCCAACTGAGCGCCGCTGAAAGGTGCACCATCTTCGACCACTTCCTCGCCGATTGTGACGGCTCGTGACCGATGTGCCAGGTGTCATCCAGTTATTCGCTGTTGTTGCCTTGTCTTTGCTTGCGTGTCATGCTTTGCATATCATGTCATCATGTGCATTTCATTGGCATACCTGTTTGTCTCATGCATCCGAGCATTTTCCCCATTGTCCGTTTTGCATTCCGGCGCTTCGTTCTCCTCTGGTGGTCTTTTCTGCCTTTCTTTCATGTGTGGGGATTAAACATTTCCGGATTGGACCGAGATTTGCCAAGCGGCCTTGGCTTACTACCGGTAGACCGCCTGTCAAGTTTCGTACCATTTGGACTTCATTTGATACTCCAACGGTTAACCGAGGGACCGAAAAGGCCTCGTGTGTGTTGCAGCCCAACACCCCTCCAATTTGGCCCAAAACCCACCTAAACCTGCTCCATCATCTAGAGCGTTCGATCACGATCGCGTGGCCGAAAACCGCACCTCCTTTGGACTCTCCTAGCTCCCTCTACCTATATATATGTGGCTCTCCCCGAAAATTCCGCGCAGATCAAACCCTACCCTAACTTCCCTCCGCACCGCCGGACATGTCCATCCGCCGGCCACCTACCTCCGGCCAATGAGAGCGGGCCACGTCACCGCCGCCGCCACCTTCAGCCACTCAGCCGCCGCCACCTCACCCAGCGCCCGCGCCCTCTCTCCTCCCGCCGCCGCCGGCCCGCGGGGCCTGAGGCCGGCCCGTGCGGGCCCAGATCCGCCGCCGCCTGGCGCCAGTCGCCACCAACCGCCTGCACCGCCGCCTCTCAACCCCGCCGCCCGGCCTCACGCGCCTCCCACTGGCCGCCTGCGCTGCCGCCCCGCCGATGCGCCGCTCCGCCGCTCACCGCCGCCGCCGTCGAGCTCCGCCACTTCGCTGCTGTCGCGCCTCCGCAGCCGCGCCTCCCCGCTGCTTCCTCCGCCGCCATGCGCCTCCCGCCGGCGAGCTCACCCCAGCCGCACCGCCCGGTCACCGGAGCTCCTCGAGCCGGCCACCTTCTCCTCCGTCTCCGGCGAACGTCTCCGGTGAGATCCGCGAAGCAAGATCAGATCCACCCGCGCGTCCATCCAAACGCCCCGTCCAGATCCGGATCCCTCCGTCCCGTACCACTTCGTCCCGGTTTGACTTTTCCGGAGGTATAATTATCACTAAGTCCCCGGTTTTTCCTGATCCAAGTGCTCATGTTCATCGCATTGTAACTTTGCGTCCGTAGCTCCGATTCATGCATATAGCATATCAAAATGTTCACCTCAGAGAGTACATCATTTCATTCCATTGCATCATTTTCATTTGAGTTCATCTTGACGCCCAAAATGCTGTTAGAAGAGGGCTACTTAAGATAATTGTCAGATCTGCTACTTCGTTTAGCTTTTTGTCATTTTTGCCATGATTATTGTGTGCATGATGTGCCCTGATGCTCTACATATGTTTTGTTAAGGGTTTTGCCATCTTTCCAGAGGTGCAACCCATGTATTTTTGTGATGTGTGTGGTGACTAGCACAAGCTTGCAAAGTGGTGCACTTGTTAACTCTGTTTTCAGGGACTTAGCAATTCCACTAAGTCCTTGATCTGTTTATCTCATGAGGCCATATGTTCATGTTGTTTCCTAGTGATCCGTGCCTCTTTTGAGGATGATCAGTAAGGATGTTTTGTTATTATTGTAGTGCTATATCCATCCATGTCTTTGTTTGCAATTATGGAGCACCCTAGCTTGAGTCAATCGAGCTCTACTTTTGCTACTTTGTGAATCTGGGCAGATTGTCAACTTGTTTGCAATTTTGCCGATGATGTTGTAGTTGATCTGTGCATGCTATGCTATTGTTCTTGCCATGTCTAGCTTTCATTTTGTGCCTTTTTGATGGGTGTATGCTTGTCTTGCCATGACTTGCACCGTAGTGAGTGCATCGAGCTCGTAAACATGCCTACTTGAGTTATGTTTCAGCATGTGTCAGTTTTCACTAAGTCTGTGATCTGATTCTGTTTTTGCTATGTTCACATGCTTGCAATTGTATTTTATGATCCCTTTTGGCTCAAGGTCACTAAGGGACTTTTGTTAAGCTCTTTGAGTAGCTCCATGCCATGCTTTACTTTGCCATGTTCAGGCCTTGTAGCATATAGTTTTCATGCTCCAAAGAGTGCTATCTGATCTGAAATTCCAGACAAGTGTTAATTTCACTAAGTCTGAGATCTGTTTGTCATATGCATTTTTGCCATGCTTGTTTGAACCTGTTAATGGATGATATGGCCGTAGCTCAGTGCTAGACTTTTGTTAAGCATCTTGAATGCTTCCCTGCCATGTATTTTGTTGTCATGTTTGGGTGCTGTAGCATGTTCATCTCATTGCATTTAGATGGCTACTTGCTGTAAATCGCAGACCGGTGTCATATTTGAATCGCTTGCCATTTCCAAACCGTAACTCTGATTCTGGCGTTCTTTATATCGATTTCAAGCGATTTCATCTCATCTTTCCAGTGGCACACTTGGATTCCCATGTTGAGGCCTGGTTCATGCTTTTCCTGTCATATCTTGCATATGCATCGCATACCGCATCCCGCAAATCATACCATGCTTATGTGGTGGTTGTTTACTATGTTGTTTGCTTCTTTCCGGTGTTGCTTATTCGGGTTGGTTCCGATAACGTCGTGTTTGTGAGGATTCTTAGACTACGTCCGTTTGTCTTCTTCATGGACTCGTTCTTCTTCCTTGCGGGATTTCAGGCAAGATGACCATACCCGCGAAATCACTTCTATCTTTGCTTGCTAGATGCTCGCTCTTTTGCTATGCCTATGCTGCGATACCTACCACTTGCTTATCATGCCACCCATATTGTTGAACCAAGCCTCTAACCCACCTTGTCCTAGCAAACCGTTGATTGGCTATGTTACCGCTTTGCTGAGCCCCTCTTATAGCGTTGTTAGTTGCAGGTGAAGATTGAAGTTTGTTCCTTGTTGGAACATGGAGATGTTGTTCCTTGTTGGAACATGTTTACTTGTTGGGATATTACAATATATCTTATTTAATTAATGCATATATATACTTGGTAAAGGGTGGAAGGCTCGGCCTTATGCCTGGTGTTTTACCATTCACCACCTTGGTAAAGGGTGGAAGGCCCAACCTTGGTTTTACCATTCACCACCTAGCCTTTTTCCCTTGGGAGTCGCGCATCCCGAGGGTCATCTTATTTTAACCCCCCCCCCCGGGCCAGTGCTTGTCTAAGTGTTGGTCCGAAATGGGCAGCCTGCGGGGCCACCTCGGGGAAACTTGAAGGCTGGTTTTACTCGTAGCTTGACCTATCCGGTGTTGCCCTGAGAACGAGATATGTGCAGCTCCCATTAGGATGTCGGCACATCGGGTGGCTTTGCTGTATTTGTTTTACCATTGTCGAGGATGTCTTGAAGAACCGGGATACCGAGTCTGATCGGAATGTCTCGGGAGGAGGTCTATTCCTTTGTTAACCATGAGAGCTTGTGATGGGCTATGTTGGGACACCCCTGCAGGGACTTGAACTTTTGAAAGCCGTGCTCGCGGTTATGGGCAGACGGGAATTTGTTAACATTCGGTTGTAGAAAACCTAAAGTTAAACCTAATTAAAATACATCAACCGCGTGTGTAACCGTGATGGTCTCTTTCCGGCGGAGTCCGGGAAGTGAACACGGTGTTGGAGTTATGCTTGACGTAGGTTGTTTTAGGATCACTTCTTGATCGTAGCTTCTCGACCGCGATTTGCCTTCTCTTCTCGCTCTCTTTTGCGAATATGTTAGCCACCATATATGCTAGTCGCTTGCTGCAGCTCCACCTCATACCTTTACCTTACCCATAAGCTTAAACAGTCTTGATCGCGAGGGTGCGAGATTGCTGAGTCCCCGTGGCTCACAGATACTTCCAAAACCAGCTTGCAGGTGCCGATGAGTCCGTGCAGATGACGCAACCAAGCTCAAGGATGAGCTCGATGAAGATCTTGTCCTTTGTGTTGTTTCGTTCTAGTTGATCAGTAGTGGAGCCCAGTTGGGGTCGATCGGGGACCTTGTCGCACTTGGGGTTCTTCTTTTATTTTGGTTCCGTAGTCGGACCTTGATTGTATCTACATGATGTAATGCTCTATTCTTGTAATTGTGTGAAGTGGCGATTGTAAGCCAACTATGTATCTCTTTCCCTTATGTATTACATCGGTTGTGTGAAGATTACCTCACTTGTGATATTGTTTTCAATGCGGTTATGCCTCTAAGTCGTGCTTCGACACGTGGGAGATATAACCGCATCGAGGGCGTTACGAGTTGGTAATCAGAGCCTTCCCCGACCTTAGGAGCCCCATTGATTGATCGTTTTTAGCGGCCGAGTTGTGTCTAGAAAAAAAATGTTTTGAGTCATTTAGGAATTATATATCGGAGATTTTAGGAATTCTTTTTACTTCCCAGTCTCCTCATCGCTCTGGTAAGGCATCCTGACATAGAGTTTTGACTCTTCTCTTCTCAAATTTCAGTAAAAAAAAATTAGGATCACGCGGGTATCTTGGAATCGTTCCGATGGTTTTATGATGAGAACATTGTCTTGGTGCCTCCTGTCAGGGGTTTAGCGGAATAGTCCCGGGGAGTTGAGCTCTGAGGTGTTGTCATCATAATTTTATCGTTGCAGTTCTGGAATACATGAGTTTAGTACGCCGACATCGAAAATCTCTTTTATGCAGTTCGTTGTTGAGATAACCTCGATGCCACCCAGTACTGGGGCGGGAGTTCGGGAGTATCGCCATAACTTGTATAACGGATGCTTTTCGAAGGTTGAGGTAGACGATTTCCGAAGGTTTTCTTGGTTATGCGTTGAAGGATGGATACAGCTGGATGTAGGATTTCTAGTTTTGGGTGAGATATTATGCTTCCCCTGTATCCGCAACACCTGATTGCATAACTGGGAAAATTTTGGGAGTTTCATAAGTGGGAATTCAAGTAGCTCTTAGGATATCTTTCCGACGGATATATGATATGAAATTGGGGTTCGACGTCTAGTGGTCCGTCTATTCACGGTCCGGTTTTACAATGGTCTCGTTGTGTCTTAAAGAGTCCTTGGCTATGCCGACTCGGGGACGCTTCGTATGTCATGTGCACTGCCTTGTACATGATGGTGTTGTACGATCGAGCCCGTGTAGGCCCCACCACAAAAACTTCGGACGAAATCTCTATCATATGTTTGTTCCGGCTTATTCCGCAAGCCAATCCTTTGTTTTTGTTTTGAGTTGTGGTATTCGAGTTGCTTCGAAGTCAAATGTTGATTCCATACCTTCCCCAAATGGTGTTTTCATACTCCGATGTGAATACCAATCCTTCATGATAATCGAGTTTGTCATGTCAATCCTTTTCACCGGTGTGCTTCTCTTCAAGTGGATCCGAACATTTCAACATCCGCAAGATCCAATCTCAGTTTTCATCAACGTTGTTTGCTTCATCCGTCTTCAAGTTGTCTTTGTTTTCCCACCCACCCACCTCTTTTTCTTCAAGGACTAAGATTTCTTAATCAAGTATCCATCTTGTTGATGTGAAGCCTCTCCATTCTTTTCTATCAATATCCTTATCCGGTGATTCTCAAGAAGATTCTAACGGAGCTTCCAGTTCGTCACTCTTCACTCGTTCTCTTCTCCGGTGGATTCAAAGCAAGCTTTTGGTGTTTGATCATATTTTTTTCCTTATTTCAAATGTCTTCTCTTGCCGGTGCACCTCTCAATCATTAACTTTTCGTTATTCATTTGTTCCGCGGTGCTAAAGATATCTCGAAGATTCGTGTTTTCCACTTTGCATTCGTTCAATATCTTTCTAGGTTGTTATCTCATTCAAGTCATTTAATTCAACCGGTGCAACCTCTCTTTTAAATCGTTCAAAGGTGTTTCTCTTGAGTGGGCCCTAACCCACAGGTCTATTCCTAGGATCTTACCTGACTCTTCTTATTTCCCGGAGATATCCTAAATTCCTTTTAAAATTTGACGCAAGAATGAATTATCATCAGTCAAATGCCTTCTCCAAGATCGTTTTCAAATTCTTTTCATTGTTGGCTCTACCTCTTCGCTTTTCATTCTCCCGGAGTATCTCAACAATTTTTGGTGGTGTTTCTCCTCGTCATTCTCAGATTTTGAAGACCGACGAAGAGTTTTTCCTCCCTATCTCATCTATTCTCTCAAAGATTCATGGTTCTAGAGTGATGCCATCCTCTCATAATTGTTTTGACCGTGAGAATTCTTTTCACCTATCCGGAACATTTCAAGATTCTTTTCAGTTTGTTTCTCCGGAGCCCATCATCTAAGATTGATTTAGTCCAGCTTTCAGCTCGCATACTCTAAATCATACCGGTGCTTCGTTCAAGTGATCTTTAATCGGCTCGTGATCTCGTCGTTCTCATGTATCTAAATCCTCTAAAGCATCTTTTGTATTTGCTAATTCTAACCGGTGATTCATCCCTTTACTTCATTTATTTTAATTCTAACGGTGGTTCGTTCAAGAGTTCTCGTACTTATCAATTTATTCGATGTTCCAATCCTACAGGTGGTTCGTTGAAGACATTCTCAAGTTTATGTTATATCTCGCTTAATCTTTTCTACGAGAATAAGTAGTATGTCAAATCCACTGCTTGTCATCAATTTAAATTGGTGAAGGATAAGCATAACGGAATTCTTATTCTTGTTCATCCAAGTGATAATTCCTTATTTCGGAGGTGCATCAACTTCTTGATCCCAATTGTGTTCAGCTTTTTCTTTTCCCGGAGTTTCAAGATCTCTCTTTTATCTCGTCGCAAGCTTCATCTAATCATTGCAAGGTTTCAACCTTACTCTTTTCATCCTTCACTTCTTTGTGATCATTCTTTTAACCGGAGTTCTTCACGGAGGCTCTACATGATGGTTCATCAAGGATTTATATTCCTTCTCGAAACGTTCATCAACTTTCTTTTCAGAGGAGCTCAAGTTTGCTTCATGTCGCAATCCAGAGTTCAATTTTTCTTCCGCATCATTGGAGATGGTATTATGTCATTCTAAATAATTTGAGTTCATGTTTCATAACTCACATGTTGTTATGAATGAGGTATTTTAAATCCATCAACCTATTCGTTGAAATTATCTTGGGTTATATTCCACCTAAAGCTTTCCCTAAGGATTTTTGCTATCTATGGTGCTTATAAATGATCCAATGTCTTCTTTTCTCCTTCCGGTGAAATAAGTTTCTCGTCTCCTTGTTTATTCCAATCTAATTATTTCCCGTGAGTGGCAGGTTGTCACCTCATAATTTGAGTTGTATTCCATAAGACCATATCAAGCTTATTATTTTTGTTGTTGGTTTTCCAACAACTCCGTTCAACCCTTCTCCTAAAGATGCCTTTTCAGGCTCTTTTGTAGCAGAAGTTGGCATTGTCTTCTACATTCGTTTGTCTCAATTATCTTTACTCTACTCTTTCGTTCCGGAGGCATTGTGATGTTGCTTTCTTCAACCATCATCTTGTTTCATCAAAGATCATGTTCTTCTTATGATTGTCCATTTAACCGGAGTATCGTGCCCTATTTTCAAGTCCTCTCATCTTATCAAATTTTGCTTCTCTTTTCTACCGGAGTGCTGTCCGAATTTGTTCTTCCTTGTTCCTTTTTCTTAACGGAGTGCTTTCAACTTTGTTCATCTCTGTTGTTTTTCTTTCTTTCAAGTTATTCAACCTTTCAAGGCTCTTTGGTTTCACTCATTTGTCAAAGAAGCAATTTGTTTTACCTCTTCTCTTATCTCTTCCGTTGTCCCTCCGGTGCCATTCTAGATCTTGGGACGAGATCCTCTCGTAGTGGTGGAGTGTTGTGACGCCCCATGACCAATGTGCCAGGTGTCATCCAGTTATTCGCTGTTGTTTCCTTGTCTTTGCTTGCATGTCATGCTTTGCATATCATGTCATCATGTGCATTTCATTTGCATACGTGTTCGTCTCATGCATCCGAGCATTTTCCCCGTTGTCCGTTTTGCATTCCGGCGCTCCGTTCTCCTCCGGTGGTCTTTTCTGCCTTTCTTTCATGTGCGGGGATTAAACATTTCCGGATTGGACTGAGATTTGCCAAGCGGCCTTGGTTTACTACCGGTAGACCGCCTGTCAAGTTTCGTACCATTTGGACTTCGTTCGCTACTCCAACGGTTAACCGAGGGACCGAAAAGGCCTCGTGTGTGTTGCAGCCCAACACCCCTCCAATTTGGCCCAAAACCCACCTAAACCTGCTCCATCATCTAGAGCGTTCGATCACGATCGTGTGGCCGAAAACCGCACCTCATTTGGACTCTCCTAGCTCCCTCTACCTATATATATGTGGCTCTCCTCGAAAATTCCGCGCAGATCAAACCCTACCCTAACTTCCCTCCGCGCCGCCGGACATGTCCGTCCGCACCGGACGCATCCGCCAGCCACCTACCTCTGGCCAATGAGAGCGGGCGACGTCACCGCCGCCGCCACCTTCAGCCACTCAGCCGCCGCCACCTCATCCAGCGCCCGCGCCCTCTCTCCTCCCGCCGCCGCTGGCCCGCGGGGCCCGAGGCCGACCCGCGCTGGCCCAGATCCGCCGCCGCCAGGCGCCAGTCGCCACCAACCGCCCGCGCCGCCGCCTCTCAACCCCGCCGCCCGGCCTCGCGCGCCTCCCGCCGGCCGCCTGCGCCGCCGCCCCGCCGATGCGCCGCTCCGCCGCTCACCGCCGCCGCCGTCGAGCTCCGCCACTTCGCCGCTGCCGCGCCTCCGCAGCCGCGCCTCCCCGTTGCTTCCTCCGCCTCCATGCGCCTCCCGCCGGCGAGCTCACCCCGGCTGCGCCGCCCGGTCACCGGAGCTCCTCGAGCCGGCCATCGTCTCCTCCGTCTCCGGCGAACGTCTCCGGCGAGATCCGCAAAGCGGGATCAGATCCACCCGCGCGTCCATCCAAACGCCCCGTCCAGATCCAGATCCCTCCGTCCCGTACCACTTCGTCCCGGTTTGACTTTTCCGGAGGTATAATTATCACTAAGTCCCCGTTTTTTCCTGATCTAAGTGCTCATGTTCATCACATTGTAACTTTGCGTCCGTAGCTCCAATTCATGCATATAGCATATCAAAATGTTCATCTCAGAGAGTACATCATTTCATTCTATTGCATCATTTTCATTTGAGTTCATCTTGATGCCCGAAATGCTGTTAGAAGAGGGCTACTTGAGATAATTGTCAGATCTGCTACTTAGTTTAGCTTTTTGTCATTTTTGCCATGATTATTGTGTGCATGAGGTGTTGTTAAGGGTTTTGCCATCTTTCCAGAGGTGCAACCCATGTATTTTTGTGATGTGTGTGGTGACTAGCACAAGCTTGCAAAGTGGTGCACTTGTTAACTCTGTTTTCAGGGACTTAGCAATTCCACTAAGTCCTTGATCTGTTTATCTCATGAGGCCATATGTTCATGTTGTTTCCTAGTGATCCGTGCCTCTTTTGAGGATGATCAGTAAGGATGTTTTGTTATTATTGTAGTGCTATATCCATCCATGTCTTTTTTTGCAATTATGGAGCATCCTAGCTTGAGTCAATCGAGCTCTACTTTTGCTACTTTGTGAATCTGGGCAGATTGTCAACTTGTTTGCAATTTTGCCGATGATGTTGTAGTTGATCTGTGCATGCTATGCTATTGTTCTTGCCATGTCTAGCTTTCATTTTGTGCCTTCTTGATGGGTGCATGCTTGTCTTGCCATGACTTGCACTGTAGTGAGTGCATCGAGCTCGTAAACATGCCTACTTGAGTTATGTTTCAGCATGTGTCAGTTTTCACTAAGTCTGTGATCTGATTCTTTTTTTGCTATGTTCACATGCTTGCAATTGTATTTTATGATCCCTTTTGGCTCAAGGTCACTAAGGGACTTTTGTTAAGCTCTTTGAGTAGCTCCATGCCATGCTTTACTTTGCCATGTTCAGGCCTTGTAGCATATAGTTTTCATGCTCCAAAGAGTGCTATCTGATCTGAAATTCCAGACAAGTGTTAATTTCACTAAGTCTGAGATCTGTTTGTCATCTGCATTTTTGCCATGCTTGTTTGAACCTGTTAATGGATGATATGGCCGTAGCTCAGTCCTATACTTTTGTTAAGCATCTTGAATGCATCCCTGCCATGTATTTTGTTGTCATGTTTGGGTGTTGTAGCATGTTCATCTCATTGCATTTAGAAGGATACTTGCTGTAAATCGCAGACCCGTGTCATATTTGAATCGCTTGCCATTTCCAAACCGTAACTCCGATTCCGGCGTTGTTTATATCGATTTCAAGCGATTTCATCTCATATTTCCAGTGGCACACTTGGATTCCCATGTTGAGGCCTGGTTCATGCTTTTCCTGTCATATTTTGCATATGCATCGCATACCGCATCCCGCAAATCATACCATGCTTATGTGGTGGTTGTTTACTATGTTGTTTGCTTCATTCCGGTGTTGCTTCTTCGGGTTGGTTCCGATAACGTCGTGTTTGTGAGGATTCGTTCGACTACGTCCGTTTGTCTTCTTCATGGACTCGTTCTTCTTCCTTGCGGGATTTCAAGCAAGATGACCATACCCTCGAAATCACTTCTATCTTTGCTTGCTAGATGCTCGCTCTTTTGCTATGCCTATGCTGCGATACCTACCACTTGCTTATCATGCCACCCATATTGTTGAACCAAGCCTCTAACCCACCTTGTCCTAGCAAACCGTTGATTGGCTATGTTACCGCTTTGCTCAGCCCCTCTTATAGCGTTGTTAGTTGCAGGTGAAGATTGAAGTTTGTTCCTTGTTGGAACATGGAGATGTTGTTCCTTGTTGGAACATGTTTACTTGTTGGGATATCACAATATCTCTTATTTAATTAATGCATCTATATACTTGGTAAAGGGTGGAAGGCTCGGCCTTATGCCTGGTGTTTTGTTCCACTCTTGCCGCCCTAGTGTCCGTCATATCGGTGTTATGTTCCTGGTCTATTCCTTTGTTGACCGTGAGAGCTTGTGATGGGCTAAGTTGGGACACCCCTGCAAGGATTTGAACTTTCAAAAGCCGTGCCCGCGGTTATGGGCAGATGGGAATTTGTTAACATACGGTTATAGAAAACCTGAAGTTAAACCTAATTAAAATACATCAACCGCGTGTGTAACCGTGATGGTCTCTTTCCGGCGGAGTCCGGGAAGTGAACACAGTGTTGGAGTTATGCTTGACGTAGGTTGTTTTAGGATCACTTCTTGATCATAGCTTCTCGACCACGCTTTGCCTTCTCTTCTCGCTCTCTTTTGCGAATATGTTAGCCACCATATATGCTAGTCGCTTGCTGCAGCTCCACCTCATACCTTTACCTTACCCATAAGTTTAAATAGTCTTGATCGCGAGGGTGCGAGATTGCTGAGTCCCCGTGGCTCATAGATACTTCCAAAACCAGCTTGCAGGTGCCAATGAGTCCGTGCAGATGACGCAACCAAGCTCAAGGAGGAGCTCGATGAAGATCTTGTCCTTTGTGTTGTTTCGTTCTAGTTGATCAGTAGTGGAGCCCAGTTGGGGTCGATCGGGGACCTTGTCGCACTTGGGGTTCTTCTTTTATTTTGGTTCCGTAGTCGGACCTTGATTGTATCTGGATGATGTAATGCTTTATTCTTGTAATTGTGTGAAGTGGCGATTGTAAGCCAACTATGTATCTCTTTCCCTTATGTATTACATGGGTTGTGTGAAGATTACCTCACTTGCGACATTGCTTTCAATGCGGTTATGCCTCTAAGTCGTGCTTCGACACGTGGGAGATATAGCCGCATCGAAGGCGTTACACCAATCCCAGGTACACCTTTGAAGGCTTCTCCATCGACGGCGACAAAACTAGGCTAGAGCGCGTCAATCTAGAGGTCGCCAACTTCGTCGACATCCACAAGGAGAGGAGGGTGCCCGAGGCAACCAAGAGTTGGACTCCCTTGGAGGCGTCTCCGGCATGCTCATCGACGACTACTACAACAACATGAAGAAGAAGATCGACGATGACGAACACAAGCGCTGGGCCACCCTGCCTCTGTCCATGAGGCACATCGAGTACGCGGCAAAGGACACCTACGCAGTGTACGAGATATGGAACCGCATCACCCTCACGAAGGATGGGCTTCGCTGTGCAAAGCTACAGGAGGATGATGTGACGGCGGCCCGATCTTTCAATGAGAGTGGGGATAAATATCGATTTGGTGGATTTTAACCTTGACGATCCGGCTATACCATACCAGCGATACGCCTCGACAATTGTTAAACCAATCTCCGATGGTTATTGACCTTGCCGTGGGCACGATCAACCTGAACAACGAGGTTCGAGTTCCTGCAAGCAACCGAAGAACAGGCAAGAACAAAGGTGAATTGCAACTGAAATTGCGGATGATAAACTAAAAACACGAACTAGATCAAAAGTTGGGGTTCCACTGTGAATCTGACAAGGTGGTAGTCCTACACGTCTCGTAGATGCGGAATTGTAGCGATGGCTAAACAATACAATAAAACTCGAACTCTAAACCTAACAGTAGCTATCTATTTATTAGCGTATGGCTGCCAGCGCGTAGACGAATCCTGGTCGGCTACGACTCGAAGGAAATCATAATCATGAGCCGGCCCACATGTTGTTTATTTCCTTGTTTAACTGTTGATGGTGTGGGCTGCACACGGGCGTGGCCTTCTCCGGTCCAGGAAGGCTAATACTGCTTCTCCTCCCTTTGCACTTGAGCACGTACGTGGCTAGGTAGCTTCTTGCATGTCAATAGTGTTGGTGCTTGTGGAATCAACATGCAATATTTTTCATCTCCCATCTGCATGCGGCTTTTCCTCCTCATCTCTCCAACACTTTCGTTCCTGAGTACAAGTAAATCTGAACATGAGTGTAATATAATATTCTCATTAGTTAAATCATATGTACAAGGGAGCGATAGTACCTGGTCATTTATCTGTCTCGCGTGTTCTCTAGTCATAGGTCCAGATGGAATAACTGATGCCGCGGTGGGTGCAACTATGGCAGAGATGTCCTCATCATCCCCTCCTTCTTGAATCGAAGTCGCCCTCGATGGTACCTCTTCATGCTCTCCCAAATAAGGTTTTAAGTCTGCAACATTAAATGTGGGACTAACCCGAAATTCTGCAGGCAAATCAAGCTTATACGCATTCTCATTAATTTTTTCTATCACCTTAAAAGGTCCATCTGCACGAGGCATTAATTTTGACTTTCGTAAATCAGGGAAACGGTCTTTTTGCAAATGTAACCATACTAAATCACCTAGTTCAAACACAAGACTTTTCCTACCCTGACTACCAGCAAGTTTATACTTGGCATTCATATGTTCAATATTTTTCTTAGTCATCTCATCCATTTTCAATACTAGCTCAGCACCTTCTTTAGCATCAAGGTTTACCTTCTCCGAAGATGGAATAGGTAATAAATCAATAGGCGCCCGAGGTATAAATCCATAAACAATTTCAAAAGGGCACAACTTTGTGGTAGAATGAACTGAACGATTATGAGCAAACTCTACATGAGGTAGACATTCTTCCCACATTTTTAAGTTCTTTTTTAAAACAGCCATAAGCATAGTAGAAATGTTTGATTAACCACTTCAGTGTGACCATCTATTTGAGGATGACATGTAGTACTAAATAAAAGCTTAGTCCCCAGTTTTGTCCACAACACCCTCCAAAAGTGGCTAAGAAATTTTGTGTCACGATCAGAAACAATTGTATTTGGCACACCATGTAAACAAACTACTTCTCTAAAGAACAAATCAGCAATGTGAGTAGCATCGTCACTTTTATGACAAGGTATAAACTGTGCCATCTTAGAGAATCTATCGACAACAACAGATATACTATCCCTCCCCCGTCGTGTTCTAGGCAGTCCTAATATAAAGTCCATAGATATATCTTCCCAAGGAGTGCTAGGAACAGGAAGAGGCATACATAAACCATGCGGGTTCAATCGTGACTTAGCTTTTTGGCATGTCGTGCAGCGTGCAACATATCTCTCCACATCCCTTCTCATTTTTGGCCAGAAGAAATGACCAGCAAGGATGTCTTCTGTCTTCTTAACTCCAAAATGTCCCATAAGTCCTCCTCCATGTGCCTCCTGTAGCAACAAAAGACGAACAGAGCTATCTGGGATGCATAGCTTATTAGCACGAAAAACAAATCCGTCATTAACAACGAACTTGTTCCAAGTTCTACCCTCTCTGCAATTGAGAAATATATCTTTAAAATCGACATCATTAGCGTATTGCTCTTTTATAGTTTCAAGTCCAAAATTTTTGAAGTCAAGTTGTGATAACATGGTATGGCATCTAGACAATGCATCGGCAATAACATTCTCCTTCCCTTTCTTGTGCTTAATAACATAAGGAAAAGATTCAATAAATTCAACCCATTTTGCATGTCTACGATTCAATTTGCTTTGACTTCTAATATGCTTGAGTGATTCATGATAAGAATGTATGACAAACTCCTTAGGCCATAAGTAATGTTGCATGTCTCCAAAGGTGGAACTAGTGCATAAAGTTCTTTATCATATGTTGAATAATTCAAACTAGGCCCACTGAGTTTTTCACTAAATATGCTACTGCTTTGCCTTCCTGCAATAAAACACCGCCTAAACCAATGCCGCTACCATCACATTCTAATTCAAACATCTTATTAAAATCAGGTAATTGCAGCAAAGGGGCGTGTGTAAGCTTATCTTTAAGAATAGTGAAGGCTTACTCTTGTGCGTCGCTCCAAACAAATGGCACATTTTTCTTGGTGGGATGTTTGAGTGGCGTTGCGATGGTACTAAAATCCTCCATGAACCACCGATAGAACCCAACAAGTCCGAGAAAACTTCGTACCTGTGTGACCGAGTTAGGGGTCGGCCAACTCTGGATCGCTTCAACCTTGGCTTTATCAACTTCAATTCCCTGGGTTGTCACAACATAGCCAAGAAAAGCGACTCGATCCATGCAAAAAGTGCACTTCTTGATATTACCAAATAAATGTGCATCACGCAGAGCAGAATAAACAACACGCAAATGGTCTAAGTGTTCCTCTAGTAACTTGCTATAAATCAAAATATCATCGAAATATACTACCACAAATCGTCCAATGAAATATCGCAAAACTTCATTCATTAGTCTCATGAAAGTACTAGGTGCATTAGTCAACCCAAAAGGCATAACTAACCACTCATATAAACCAAATTTGGTTTTGAAAGCAATTTTCCATTCATCACCTAGTTTCATACAAATTTGATGGTAGCCACTACGCAAGTCAACTTTAGAAAACACAACTGAGCCATTGAGTTCATCAAGCATGTCATCTAATCTAGGAATAGGATGATGATATCGAATTGTAATATTATTGTTGGCTCTACAATCAACACACATACGTGAAGTACCGTCTTTTTTAGGAACAAGTAAAATTGGTACAGCACATGGACTAAGGGATTCACGAATGTAACCTTTTTCAAGTAGTTCTTGAACTTGTCTCCGAATCTCCTTAGTCTCCTCTGGATTTGTCCGGTACGGCGCACAGTTGGGTAATGAGGCGCCAGGTATCAAGTCAATTTGATGTTCAATTCCTCTCATAGATGGCAGCCCCGGTGGTACTTCCTTTGGGACAACATCATGATACTCCTGCAAAAGGTTAGTGACAACAGGAGGCAAAGGAGAAGGCATATCCTCAAATGAAAACAAAACTTCTTTGCAAATAAGAGCATAACATTCATTAGTATGAGCATCTAACTCAAAAATTTCAGCACGTGTAGCTAAGAAAGAAGCACCTTTCAATTTAATTTCTTTAGATGTGCTAGGATCATATTTGTGCATCTTATTAAATTGTTCTAACTCATCAACAACTTTCTGATTTTCAGATTTAGTATGCTCAATATGTGTGTTTCTACTAGCCCAAGCAAGATCATCTTTTAAAATTTTCTCAGGAGACATAGGGTGTAGAATTATTTTCTTTCCTTTATGTGTGATAGTGTACTGATTAGTTCTACCATCATGTAAACATTGTTTATCATATTGCCTTGGTATTCCTAGTAACATAGAACAAGCTTGCATAGGCACAATATCGCAATCAATAGTGTCATGGTATGAACCTAAAGAAAAAGGAACTCTCACCATGCGTGTTACCCTTACCTTTCCACCATCATTAAACCATTCAATGTAGTAAGGTTGTGGATGTTTTCAGGAAGGTAGGGAGAGATTATTCACCATGTCATTGCTTGCTAAATTGTTACAACTCCCTCCATCAATGATTATGCGAACGGAACGCTCCTTGACGACTCCTTGGATGCGGAAGAGGTTGTGACGTTGATCCTTCTTTGCATTGACAATCTGAGAACTAAGTACACGATGTGATATAAGACTCATTTACTTATCGACATCGGCGGCGGTCACATGTTCTTCCTCTTGCTCCGGTCTTGTGTCATCATCTTCATGTGCACCAAGTGAGGCATATGTGTCTTCATCAAAATCACTAGCGGAGTCGTACTCGCCGTCTTCACGAATGATCAATACACTCTTATTAGGACACTCCTTCATGACATGGCCAAATCCCTTACAAGTGTGGCACTGGATATCCTTTGTTCTTTTGGAGGAAGCAGGCGATGACGACGAACTTTTTGTTGGAATTTGTGTAGTACTTTTCAGTGGTGCCGAAGTGTGTGATGCTGAAGTTGATGAAGAAGGCCCCGGTCGATGATGACCCTCAAGTGTAGGGGATCTATCGTATCCTTTTCGATAAGTAAGAGTGTCGAACCCAACGAGGAGAAGAAGGAAATGATAAGCAATTTTCAGTAAGGTATTCTCTGCAAGAACTGAAATTATTGGTAACAGATAGTTTTGTGATAAGATAATTTGTAACGAATAGCAACTAATAAATGTAAATAAGGTGCAGCAAGATGGCCCAATCCTTTTTGTAGCAAAGGACAAGCCTGGACAAACTCTTATATGAAGGAAAGCGCTCCCGAGGACACATGGGAATTATCATCAAGCTAGTTTTCATCACGTTCATATGATTCGCATTCGGTACTTTGATAATTTTATATGTGGGTGGACCGGTGCTTGGGTACTGTCCTTACTTGGACAAGCGCCCATTTATGATTAACCCCCATTGCAAGCATCCGCAACTACAACATAATTATTAAGGTAAACCTAACCATAAAATGAAACATGTGGATCCAAATCAGCCCCTTACGAAGCAACGCATAAACTAGGGTTTAAGCTTCTGTCACTCTAGCAACCCATCATCTACTTATTACTTCCCAATGCCTCCCTCTATTCCAAAACAATGATGAAGTGTCATGTAGTCGATGTTCACATGACACCACTAAAGGGATGACAACATACATCTCATCAAAATATCGAACGAATACCAAATTCACATGACTACTTATAGCAAGACTTCTCCCATGTCCTCAGGAACAAACATAACTACTCACAAAGCAAATTCATGTTCATAATCAGAGGGGTATTAATATGCATAATGGTTCTGAACATATGATCTTCCACCAAGTAAACCAACTAGCATCAACTACAAGGAGTACTCAACACTACTAGCAACCCACAGGTACCAATCTGAGGTTTGGATACAAAGATTGTATACAAGAGATGAACTAGGGTTTGAGATGAGATGGTGTTGGTGAAGATGTTGATGGAGATTGACCCCCTCTCAATGAGAGGACCGTTGGAGATGACAATGGTGATGATTTCCCCCTCCCTGAGGGAAGTTTCCTCGGTAAACAGCTCCGCCGGAGCCCTAGATTGGTTCCGCCAAGGTTCCGCGTCGTGGCGGTGGACTTTGGTCCTGTAAGCTTGCTTACAATTTTTCTCGGATGAAAGAACTCATATAGCATAAGATGGGTATCTGAGGGCCACCAGGGGGCCCACGAGGCAGGGGGCGCGCCCAGGGGGTAGGGCGCGCCCCCCACCCTCGTGGCTGGTGGGTGGCCCCCCTCTAGTACTTCTTGTGCCCAATATTTTTTATATATTCTGAAAAGTGCTCCCGTGGAGTTTCAGGACTTTGGAGATGTGCAGAATAGGTCTCTAATATTTGCTCCTTTTCCAGCCAGAATTCCAGCTGCCGGCATTCCCCCTCTTCATGTAAACCTTGCAAAATAAGAGAGAATAGGCATAAGTATTGTGACATTATGTGTAATAACTGCCCGTAATGCAATAAATATCGATATAAAAGCATGATGCAAAATGTACGTATCAACTCCCCCAAGCTTAGACCTTGCTTGTCCTCAAGCGAAAGCTGAAATCGAAAAATATGTCCACATGTTTAGAGATAGAGGTGTCGATAAAAATAAAATACGGACATGAGGGCATCATGATCATTCTTAGAACAACATATATATATATATATATATATATATATATATATATATTCATATGATCTCTTATGCTAAAGTAACAATTCAATCACAATTTCCAGTATGAATCATAAACTTCATTAAGAACCAACAAACTATAATCTCAGTCATTGAGGCAATTGCAATTTATCATAACATAGGAAAGATTCAATATAAGAGCTTTTCAGCAAGTCCACATACTCAACCATCTTTTAGTCTTTCACAATTGCTAACACTCACACAATATTTATGGGTATGGAGTTTTAATCGGACACAGAGAAAGATAGGGGCTTATAGTTTTGCCTCCCAACTCATCACCTCAAGGGTAACGTCAACAATAATAGTTCATGCAAACCCACATCTAATTAGCCATATATATCAGGATCTTTCCAACACATTGTGCTTGCCAAAGGATAAAATGTAAAAAGTAAAGGTGAAGATCACCATGACTCTTGTATAAGGTAGAAGATAAAAGTAAAAGATAGGCCCTTCTTAGAGGGAAGCAGAGGTTGTCATGCGCTTTTATGGTTGGATGCACAAAATCTTAATGCAAAAGAACATCACTTCATATTGCCACTTGTGATATGGACCTTTATTATGCAGTCTGTTGCTTTTATTTCTTCCATATCACAAGATCGTATAAAGCTCATTTTCTCCACACTAATAAGTTATACATATTTAGAAGGCAATTTTTATTGCGTGCACCGATGACAACTTACTTGAAGGATCTTACTCAATCCATAGGTAGGTATGGTGGACGCTCATGGCAAAACTGGGTTTAGGGATATTTGGAAGAACAAGTAGTATTTATACTTGGTGCAAAGAAATTGGCTAGCATGAGAGGGAAAGGAAAGATCAACATGTTGGATGATCCATGACAATATAATTTATCTCAGATGAAATAAAACATTACCCGTTACGCTGTCTTCCTTGTCCAACATCAACTCATTAGCATGTCATACTATAATGACTTCTCACAATCATAAAAGATGTCCAAGATAGTGTATTTATATGTGAAGACCTCTCTTTCTTTATTATTTCCTATTAATTGCAACGATGACCAATACTATGTTTGTCAACTCTCAACAACTTTTATTCATCATACTCTTTATATGTGAGCTCATTACTATCCATAAGATCCATATGATCTCTTTATTTCTTTTTATTTCTTTCTCTTATATTTTATTCCCTCAAGATCATAGCAAGGTAATCAAGCCCTTGACTCAACACTAATCTTTATTATATATATATCTCACGGACTCGATTACATAGATCGATCATAAAGCAAAACTCACAACTAGATCATACTAAAATTTTATTCTACTAGATCAAGATATTATCAAAAGGATCAAACTAAGAAAAGCAGTAAAGGTAAAAGTGATGGTGATACGATACCGGGGCACTCCCCCAAGCTTGGCAGTTTCCAAGGGGTGTGCCCATACCCATGTGATTATGTCTATTTTGCCGGTGAAGGAGATGGAGTCGTTGATGATGTAGGCTTATCGTCCCTCTTCCAAGGCATAGACTCACCATCATAGAAGGATGATAGAGTCTCTGGAATCCTCAATTCTACAGCCAAACTCATCCTCTTGAATCTATATTCATACTCACAGTTTTGATTTTGCAGGTCATAGATCGGGGCTTGGAGGTGCTCGATTTTCTCATGAAGCTTGATGATGGCCTCCCCAATGTCGTTGGCGTCCAGCTTGTGGTTGTTGGTGAACTCCGTGATCATTATGTGATTGGAGTCGAGTCCATGCTCTGCCATCTCCTAACACTTGAAAGCTTGTTGCTCCATTGCCTCGAGCCTTGTCTCCACGCTTCCGGTTCTCCTTGGTCCCTCAACATCGTGGATGTGCAACAACCCCTCACGCATCTCACTGGTTTGAGGATGTTGCAGCACCTCCGCAAGGTAGGGGTTGATGACCTTCTCGAAGAACTTGTCCTTGGGGGCACTTGAAGACGACATGGCGACCTAGATCTGTCAGAAAAACAGCTCCAAACAAAGACAAGAGATATTTGCGTGATACGGTGGTCAAAACCTTCGGGAGATTCTATAATGAATTTTTACCGACCAAAAGAAGTATCGTGCAAGAAAACGGAGTCCGGAGAGCACACGAGGTGCCCACGAGGCAGAGGGGTGCGCCCAGGGGGGTAGGGCGTGCCCTCCACCCTCGTGGAAGCCTCGTGTCCTTTCCAGTGTGCTTCTTATTTCCCTATTTTCTTAAATATTCCAAAACGGAGAAAAATTGCCATTAGAACTGTTTTGGAGTCGATTTACTTACCGTACCACATACCTATTCCTTTTCGGAGTCTGAAACATTCTAGAAAGTGTCCCTTATGTATTCCTCCGGGGTTACGGTTTCAATAATATTAGTTTCAACATTTACGGGATTACCTGAGATATAATGTTTGATTCTTTGACCGTTCACCACCTTCGGATTTCTTCCTTAGAAGTTGTTTATTTTTATGGCACCGAAACGATAGACCTCCTCGATAACGTAAGGACCTTCCCATTTAGAGAGAAGTTTGCCTACAAAAAATCTTAAACGAGAGTTGTATAGAAATACATAATCACCTATATTAAACTCACGCTTTTGTATCCCTTTGTCATGCCATCTTTTAACTTTTTCTTTAAATAGTTTGGCATTTTCATAAGCCTGGGTTCTCCATTCATCAAGTGAGCTAATTTCAAATAACCTATTCTCACTGGCAAGTTTGAAGTCATAATTGAGCTCTTTAATAGCCCAATATGCCGTATGTTCTAGTTCACGAGGTAAGTGACATGCTTTTCCATAAACCATTTTATACGGGGACATACCCATAGGATTTTTATAGGCAATTCTATAAGCCCATAATGCATCATCAAGTTTCTTGGAACAATTCTTTCTAGATCTATTAACAGTCTTTTGCAAAATTAATTTAAGCTCTCTATTGCTCAATTCTACTTGACCACTAGACTATGGGTGATAAGGAGATGCAATTCTATGATTAACATCATACTTAGCAATCATTTTATGAAAGACACCATGAATAAAATGTGAACCACCATCAGTCATTAAATATCTAGGGACTCTAAACCCCGGAAAAATAACTTCTTTAAGCATCTTAATAGAGGTGTTATAATCAGCACTACTAGTTGGAATAGCTTCTACCCACTTAGTAACGTAATCAACAGCAACTAAAATATGTGTGTATCCATTAGAGGAAGGAAACGGTCCCATATAATCAAAGCCCCAAACATCAAATGGTTCAATAACAAGTGAATAATTCATAGGCATTTCTTGACGTCTACTAATATTACCGATTCTTTGACATTCATCACAATATAAGACAAACTTACGGGCATCCTTGAAGAGAGTAGGCCAATAAAAACCGGATTGCAATACCTTATGTGCAGTTCTATCTCCAGCATGGTGTCGTCCATAAGGTTCAGAGTGACACTTGCGTAGGATCTGTTCCTGTTCATGCTCAGGTACACAACATCTAGTAACACCATCTACTCCTTTATAAAGATGTGGGTCATCCCAAAAGTAATGTCTTAAATCATAGAAGAAATTTTCTTTTGCTAGTATGTGAAACTAGGTGGTATGAATTTAGCAACAATATAATTAGCATAATCAGCATGCCATGGAGCAGTACGAGAAGCATTTATGACATTTAATTGTTAATTAGGAAAGCTATCATCAATAGGTAGTGGGTCATCAAGAACATTCTCTAACCTAGACAAGTTGTCTGCAACGGGGTTCTCAACTCCCTTTCTATCAATAATATGCAAATCAAATTCTTGTAGCAAGAGAACCCATCTAATAAGTGTAGGTTTAGCATCTTTCTTTTCCATAAGATATTTAATAGCAGCATGATCAATGTGAATGTTACTTTAGAATCAACAATATAAGGTATGAACTTATCACGAGCAAATACAACTGCTAAGAATTCCTTTTCAGTAGTAGCACAATTTCTCTAGGCATTGTCTAGAGTTTCACTATCATATTGAATAACATTTAATTTCTTATCAACTCTTTGCCCTAGAACAGCACCTACAGCATAATCACTAGCATCACATGATTTCAAAGGGTAAATTCCAATCAGGTGGACGAACAATAGGTGCAGAAATCAAAGCTTTCTTAAGTATTTCAAATGCTTCTACACAATCATCGCCAAAGACAAAACAAATATCTTTTTGTAATAGGTTAGTCAGAGGCCGAGAAATTTTTGAGAAGTCCTTGATGAACATCCTATAAAAACCGGCATGACCAAGGAAACTTCTTATACCTTTGATGTCCTTGGGACACGGCATCTTTTCAATAGCATCAACTTTAGCTTTATCAACTTCAATACCTCTTTCAGAAATTTTATGCCCCAAGACAATACCTTCATTAAACATAAAGTGGCACTTTTCCCAGTTCAAGATAAGATTAGTTTCATCACATCTCTGGAAAACTTGATCACGGTTGCTCAAGCAGTCATCAAAAGAGGATCCATAAACAGAGAAATTGTCCATGAAAACCTCACAAATCTTTTCATAAAAGTCAGAGAATATAGCCATCATGTATCTTTGAAAGGTAGCAGGTGCATTGCATAAACCAAAGGCATACGTCTATACACAAAAGTACAGAAAGGGCAAGTAAAAGTGGTCTTTGCTTCATCATCAGCTGACACCAGTATTTGAGAGAAGCCAGAGTAACCATCTAGAAAGCAAAAATGTGTATGTTTGGATAATCTTTCTAGCGTTTGATCAATGAAAGGCAAAGTGTAATGATCTTTTTTTATAGATTTATTTAATTTGCGGAAATAAATTACCATCCTATAATCTGTAATAATTCTTTGTGGAATCAATTCATCTTTATCATTAGGAACAACAGTAATACCTCCCTTCTTAGGGACACAATGGACATGACTTACCCACTGACTATCAACAACGGGATAAATTATACCTGCCTCAAGGAGCTTCAATATTTCCTTTCTTACCACTTCTTTCATCTTAGGATTTAGCCGTTGTTGGTGATCAATAACTGGTTTAGCATCTTTCTCCAAATTTATTTTGTGTTGACATAGAGTGGGACTAATGCCCTTAAGATCATCAAGATTATATCCAATAGCATCACGGTGCTTCTTCAGAGTTTTCAATAATCTCTCTTCTTCATGCTCTGAAAGGTTAGCACTAATAATAACATGATATATCTTCTTTTCATGAAGATAAGCATATTACAGAGTATCAGGCAATGGTTTAAGCTCAAACACAGGATCACCCTTGGGTGGAGGAGGATCCCCTAGGATTTCAATAGGCAAGTTGTGTTTCAGAATATGTCCCTATTTAAAGAATACCTCAACTATTTCCCTTCTTTCATTCATGAACATATCATTTTCATGGTCTAGCAAATATTGTTCTAAAGGATCAGTAGGAGGCACAACAATAGAAGCAAGACCAGCAATTTCATCTTTACTAGGCAATTTCTCATCACGGGGTTGTCTATGAAACTTAGCAAAGTTAAACTCATGAGACATATCCCCTAAACCAACAGAAACAATATCCTTATTGTAGTCTATCTTAGAATTAACAGTATTCAAGAAGGGTCTACCAAATATAATGGGACAAAAGCTATCTTGTGTGGAACCAAGAACAAGAAAATCAGCACGATATTTAACCTTCCCACGCAAGACTTCAACATCTCTAACAATCCCAATTGGTGAAATAGTATCTCTATTGGCAAGCTTAATGGTAACATCGATATCTTCTATCTCAGCAAGTGCAATATCATGCATAATTTCTTTATATAAGGAATGAGGTATTGCACTTGCACTAGCAGCCATATCACATAAGCCATGATAGAAATGATCTCCTATTTTAACAAAAATAATAGGCATGCCTACAACAGAAGTAAATAACAAGCCCATCGATATTATTGGCCAAGAGATCTTTAACCTTAGCAATATTAGGTTCAACTTTAACTTGCTCACGGGGTTTGTGTGTCCTAATATTACTTTTGTTGACTACAGCTGAAACTTTAGCATGATCCTTTATTCTAACAGGAAAAGGTGGTTTCTCAACATAAGTAGTAGGAACAACAGGATCATTATATAAGTGATAGTATTTTTGTAACACCCCGTATGTAACCTACCATATTTGTATTCCAACTCTTGACATTTCCGGCACTAAGTTATGATATTTCCTCGTTGTCGGGTTTTTGTCTTCGTGTTGTTTTTGTCTTTGTCATGCATCTCATATCATGTCATCATGTGCACCGCATTTGCATACATGTTCGTCTCATGCATCCGAGCATTTTCCACGTTGTCCGTATCGAATTCTGGCGCTCCTATGTCCCCCGGTGTCTCCTTTTACCTCTTTTCGTGTGCGGATGTTAAACGTTCTCGGGTTGGACCGAGACTTGTCATGCGGCCTTGGTTTACTACCGATAGACCGCCTGTCAAGTTTCGTGCCATTTGGACTTCGTTTGATACTCCAACGGTTAACTGAGGAACCGAGAAGGCCTCGTGTGTGTTGCGGCCCAACACCCCTCGAAAGTGGCCCAAAACCCACCTAAACCCCCTCCATCATCTAGGTCGTTCGATGACAATCACGTGGCCGCAAACCATGCTCAATTTGGAGCCTCCTAGCTCCCTCTACCTATATAAAGGCATCTCCTCCCCGAAATTCCGGATCTCAAACCCTAGCCCCCTCCTCCTCCACGCGCTGGACGAAATCCACCGGGCCAGACATGTCCGCCGCCACCGCCGCCCACTCCTGAGCCGCCACGTGTCACTGCCGTCGCCTCTCACCGTGCCGGCCCACCGAGCTTGTGGCTGGCCCTCCCGCGCCGCCAACCGGGCCCGTGCCCCGCCACCCGCGCGCCGCCTCGCCGCCTCCGCCACCCGCCGAGCTCGCTCCGGCGCCGCCCCGCCGCGCCACCGCCGCCCGACCGCACCACCACCGCCACCCTCGCCGTCCCTCGCCGCCCCGGCGACCTCACCGACCGGATCCGGCCAACTCCGGCGCCCCCAAGTACAACTCCGGCGAGTTCTTCAACTCCGGCAAGCTCCCCGAGATCTGGATCCGAAACCCTAAGGGTTGACTTTCGTTCCTAGTTTTAGTAATTTTTGGCATTCTTCATCGCATCATAACTCTGCATGCATGGCTCCATTTCGAGCGTGTAGCATGTAAAATTGTTCGTATCGACGAGTACTTCATTTCATTCCATTGCACCATGTTCATTTGACCTCATCTTGATGCCCTAAATGCTGTTGCAAGAGGGATATGCAATGTTAGTTTCAGATTCTTAGCAGAGATTGGACATTTGTCATTTTTTCCATGATTTATGTGTGCCTCCTACGAACTTGAGCCCTACATGTGTTTTGAAGTATGCCATGCCATCTTTACAGGGGTGTATGCCATGTATTTTTGTGATCTTTGCGGTGACTAGCACAAGCATGCAAAGTAGCTCTCGTAATGTTGCTGATTTCAGGGACTTAGAAATTTTCTAAGTCTTTGCCCTGTTAATATTTTTATGCCATGTATTCTAGTTGCTACAGAGTGATCCATGCCTCTTTTGAGCATGATCAGTAAGGATGTTTTGTAGATAATGTTGTGCTCTATCCATCCATGTCTTTGTTTGCATTTATGGAGCACCCTAGCATGACTCAATCGAACTCTACTTTTGCTATAAGATGTTCTTGGCAGATTGTTTACATGTTAAGCGATTTTGTCGAGGTTGTTGTAGTTGATCCGTGCATGCTATGAGGTTGTTCTTGCCATGTTTAGCTTCTATGCCATGTCTGCTTGTTGGGTGTATGCTTAGTTTATCATGCCATGCTTTGTGGTGAGTGCATCGAGCTCGTAAACATGCCTACGTGATTTTTTTTTGCCATGTTCCAGTTTTCTACTAAGTCTGAAACTGTTAATGAAACTTGCTATGTTCACATGGTTGCCATTGTATTTTCTGACCCCTTTTGGCTTATGGTCAGTAAGGGACTTTTGTAGTATGCTTTGAGTAGCTTCATGCCATGCTTTGCTTTGCCATGATATGTTCACGTAGCATTTTGATATCTTGCTCTAAACATTGCTTCCTGATGTTAAATTCCTGACATGTTATTTTCACTAAGTGTGTGACCTCATATCTTTTGCTCTTTTGCCATCCTTGTTTGAACCTGCTATTGTGTGAATTAGCCGTAGCTCAGTGTTCATCTTTTGTCAAGAATCTTGAGTGGATCACTACCATGTGCTTTGTTTTTATGGTAGAGTGCAATAGCTTGTTGTTCTTGATGCATTTAGATGGCCTTGTGCTATTAATCGCAGATCGGTGCCATATTTGTTTTGCTTGCCATTTGCAAACCGTGCATCCGATTCCGGTGATCTTTATATCGATTTCGACCAAAATCAACCCATCTTTCCAGTGGCACTCTTGGTTTTCCCTGTTGAGGCCAGGTTCAATCTTTCCTTTCTGAAACATGCATATGCATTGCATATCGCATCCCGCATATCATGCCATGTTTGCATCATGTTGCTTGTGCATTGCACATGGTTGATTGTGTCTCCCTTTGCTTGTGTTCTTGCTTGGGTAGAGCCGGGAGACGAGTACGTGATCGAGGAACCCGTTGAGTACACTTACGAGGATCAAGCTAATGTCAACTCGGAGAACTTTGCAGGCAAGATGACCACACCCTCGAAATCACTTCTATCTTTGCTTGCTGGATGCTCGCTCTTTTGCTATGCCTATGCTACGATACCTACCACTTGCTATCCTGCCTCCCATATTGCCATGCCAAACCTCTAACCCACCTTGTCCTAGCAAATGTTGTTTGGCTATGTTACCGCTTTGCTCAGCCCCTCTTATAGCGTTGCTAGTTGCAGGTGAAGATTGGAGTTTGTTCCTTGTTGGAACATGTTTATTTGTTGGGATATCATTATTATATCTTGTCTACTTTAATGCATCTATACACTTGGTAAAGGGTGGAAGGCTCGGCCTTATGCCTGGTGTTTTGTTCCACTCTTGCCACCCTAGTTTCTGTCATACCGGTGTTATGTTCCTTGATTTTGCGTTCCTTACACGGTTGGGTTATAATGGGAACCCCTTGACAGTTCGCCTGAATAAAACTCCTCCAGCATGGCCCAACATTGCTTTTACCATTTGCCACCTAGCCTTTTTTCCCTTGGGTTCCGCGGACTCAGGGGTGATCTTTATTTTAAACCCCCCGGCCAGTGCTCCTCTGAGTGTTGGTCCAACATGTCAGCTGCCGGTGGCCACCAGGGGCAACTCTGGGCTGGCCTACCGGAACCTTGGCCAATCCGGTGTGCCCTGAGAACGAGATATGTGCAGATCCTATCAGAATTTGTTGGCACATTCGGGTGGCTTTGCTGGTTTAGTTTTACCATTGTCGAGATGTCTTGTAACCGGGATTCCGAGTCTGATCGGGTTGTCTTGGGAGAAGGGATATCCTTCATTGACCGTGGGAGCTTGGGATGGGCTAAGTTGGGACTCCCCTGCAAGGATTTGAACTTTCGAAAGCCATGCCCGTGGTTATGGGCAGATGGCAATTTGTTAATGTCCAGTTGTAGAAAACCTGAACCTTAACTTAATTAAAATGAATCAACAGAGTGTGTGGCCGTGATGGTCTCTTTTTGGCGGAGTCCCGGAAGAGAACACGGTCTCGTGTTATGCTTGAACGTCGGTTGTTCTAGGATCACTTCTTGATCATAGTTTCTCGACCGTGCCTTGCCTTCTCTTTGCTCGCTCTCATTTGCGTATGTTAGCCACCATATATGCTAGTGCTTGCTGCAGCTCCACCTCATACCTTATACCTTACCTATAAGCTTAAATAGTCTTGATCGCGAGGGTGTGAGATTGCTGAGTCCCCGTGACTCACAGATTCCTTCCAAAACCAGATGGAGGGACTGATGATACCACTCCAGGAGATTCAACTGAGCTCAAATGGGAGTTCGATGAGGACTCAGGATGATACTATGTTTCTTTTCCAAACGATCAGTAGTGAAGCCCAGTTGGGGCGATCGGGGACCTTATGCATTTGGGGTTGTCTTTATTTTGGTTCCGTAGTCGGACCTTGATTGTATCTGGATGAATGTAATGTTATTTATGCTATTATGTGACATGGCGAGTGTAAGCCAACTATGTACCTCTTTTCCTTATTCTTTGCATGGATTGTGTGAAGATTACCCCACTTGCGACATTGCTTACAATGCGGTTATGCCTCTAAGTCGTGGTTGAATTGACAACTCAACTGCTAATACTTGAGAATATCCTTTGGCTCCCCTTCTGTCGAATCAATAAATTTGGGTTGAATACTCAACCCTCTAAAACTGTTGCCATCCCCTATACTTGTGGGTTATTAGGGCTTCGTCGTGCAAAGCTGGAGAAGGAGGAGCCCCCCAAGAAGCGCGCCAGGAGCAGCTGGTGATGGGGAAACGCTAACTGGTGAAGAAGAAGATGGTGCCGGCCAAGAGCCAACAATGCTAGTGTCCTTTTAGAATTATCATCAAATTTTCTTTATGTTGTTTGCTTATGTATCGTTAGTTTGCTTGCGATCATTTGCTTTTGCTGAACTTAGTTTGCTTGTCATGCAGAATCACTTGTAATGATGAACTTTGATTATGTTAGATTGCTTTCTGTTGAACTTTGTTTGCTGATGATGAACTTGTCATACGAAATTCTTGTGATAATTTGTTTTGTGTTGTTTGCTTATGTATCATTAGATTCGAGGAGTGCACAAAACGAAAAAAGATGTAGTGTGCAAACAGGACGCATGCAGTGCAAAATCTGTACAAATGCAGTACAGACTCTGTCAAATGAAGTTTACACATACCCAACAAAGCAGTGCATGCCAGTACAATTGAAAAAGAATACATAAGAGCAAAAACACGAAAACAAAAATGAGAACTATACATGTAGTACGGAATGCGTGCTCCTGTAGTATGGAACCCTGATCAATGCAGTGCATGGATGATTTACTAAGCAGTGTGCGCCCCTACATTGGAAAAAATACACGAGAGAAAATATTAAAAAAAATTGACCACCCAGGTGCAACCGGCCCCAGCCAGTCTCGTAGTAGATCTACGCCCACAGGAGGCGAGTCGTTCTGAGCCACGATGCATGTGGCCGGGCACACATGGGCCCACACATGGCCTTATCCGGTCCAAGAAGCCTAATACTGCTTATCCTCCTTTTGCACTTGAGCACGTACGTGGCTAGGTAGCCTCTTGCATGTCAATAGTGTTGGTGCTTGTGGAATCAACGTGCAACATTTTTCATCTTCCATCTGCATGCGGCTTTTCCTCCTCATCTCTCCAACACCTTCATTCCTGAGTACAAGTAAATCCGAACATGACTATAATATAATATTCTCATTAGTTAAATCATATGTACAAAGGATCGATAGTACCTGGTCATTTATCTTTCTCACGCGTGCTGTAGTCATAGGTCCAGATGGAATACCCGATGTCGCTGTGGGTGCAACTATGGCAGAGATATCCTCATCATCCCCTCCTTCTTGAATCAAAGTCACCCTCCACGGTACCTCTTCATGCATCACCCTCACCCAGGACGGGCTTGATACGCCTCCGTCATATCTACTTTTCCAAACACTTTTGCCCTTGTTTTGGATTGTAACTTGCATGATTTGAATGGAACTAACCCGGACTGACGTTGTTTTCAGCAGAATTACCATGGTGTTATTTTTGTGCAGAAATAAAAGTTCTCGGAATGACCAGAAAATCAATGGCAAATTATTTTGGAATATATAAAAAATACTAGAAGAAGAATCCACGTCTGGGGGCCTCCACCGGTCCACAAGGGTGGGGGGCGCGCCCTACCCCGCTAGGCACGCCCCCTGCCTCGTGGGCCTCCTGACGCTCCAACGACCTCAACCTTGGCTCCATATATCCTCTTTCGGGGAGACAAAAATCAGAGAGAAGGATTCATCGCGTTTTACGACACGGAGCCGCCACCAAGCCTTAAACTCTCTCGCGAGGGCTGATCTGGAGTCCGTTCGGGGCTCCGGAGAGGGGAATCCGTCGCCATCGTCATCATCAACCTTCCACCATCACCAATTTCATGATGCTCACCACCGTGCGTGAGTAATTCCATCATAGGCTTGCTGGACGGTGATGGGTTGGATGAGATTTATCATGTAATCGAGTTAGTTTTGTTAGGGTTTGATCCCTAGTGTGCACTATGTTCTGAGATTGATGTTGCTATGACATTTCTATGTCTAATGCTTGTCACTAGGGCCCGAGTGCCATGATTTCAGATCTGAACCTATTATGTTCTGATTAATATATGAGAGTTCTTGATCCTATCTTGCAAGTCTAAAGTCACCTACTATGTGTTATGATATGGCAACCCCGAAGTGGCAATAGTCGGGACCACTCTCAGGGATGACCGTAGTTTGAGGAGTTCATGTATTCACTATGTGTTAATGCTTTGGTCCAGTACTCTATTAAAATGAGGCCTTAATATCCCTTAGTTTCCAATAGGACCCCGCTGCCACGGGAGGGTAGGACAAAAGATGTCATGCAAGTTCTTTTCCACAAGCATGTATGACTATATTCGGAATACATGCCTACATTACATTGATGAACTGAAGCTAGTTCTGTGTCACCCTAGGTTATGACTGTTACATGATCGATCGCATCCGGCATAATTTTCTATCACCGATCCATTGCCTATGAGCTTTCCATATACTATTCTTTGCTTATTGACTTTTCTGTTGCTATTGTTATCGTCACTATAAGACACCAAAAATATTACTTTTGCTACCGTTACCTTTTACCACCGTTACCACTACTATCATATTACTTTGCTACTAAATACTTTGCTGCAGATATTAAGACATCCAGGTGTGGTTGAATTGACAACTCAACTACTAATACTTGAGAATATTCTTTGGCTCCCCTTCTGTCGAATCAATAAATTTGGGTTGAATACTCTACCCTCGAAAATTGTTGTGATCCCCTATACTTGTGGGATATCAAGACTATTTTCTGGCGCCGTTGCCGGGGACCATAGCTCTATTCTTTGAGTCACTTGGGATTTATATATGCTTATCATTATGAAGAACTTGAAAGATCAAAGAACCAAGATTTTTCCCTCAACTATGAGGGGAGTTAAGGAACTGGCATCTAGCTCTGCACTTGATTCACCTTCTGTTTTGAGTAAGCTTGCGACACCTAAACCTGCTTCTGCTATTAATTCTGATATGTCGCTTGTTATTGATGATGCCACTTCTGCTATGCATGATACTTATGATGAAACTACTTTTATGCTTGATACTACTATGCCACTTGGTGAATTTCTTGATGAACAACTTGCTAGGGCTAGAGAGAATGAAATTATTGAAACTGATAATATTAATGAAGGTGATGATGAAGCTTCTCCCCCTAGATATGAATTACCTATTGTTCCTGAAGGTTATGTTATGGGTGAAGAAACTGCTAGAGACTTTCTTGCCTGCAATGATAGAAGTGATCTTAAGAAACTATTAGCTAAGCTTAAACAAAAAACTTTGAACGCTAGAATGAAATATGATCCTGCTTATGCTACTTCACCTATCTTTGTTACTGATAGGGATTATAAATTCTCTGTCGACCCTGAGATAATTACTTTAGTTGAATCTGATCCTTTTTGTTGCTATGAATCTGAAACTGTTGTGGCACATCTTATTAAATTAAATGATATAGCTACCCTATTCACTAATGATGAGAAAACTCGCTACTATTATATCCTTATATTATTTCCATTCTCATTAAAGGGTGATGCTAAGATATGGTTTAATTCTCTTGATCCTGGTTGTGTGCATAGTCCCCAGGATATGATTTATTACTTCTTCGCTAAATATTTCCCCGCTCATAAGAAACAAGCTACTTTAAGGGAAATATATAATTTTGGGCAAATTGAAGAAGAGAGTCTCCCACAAGCTTGGGGAGGCTTCTCCAATTACTTAATGTTTGCCTCATCATCCTCTCAAGAAAAATGAAATACTTGATATCTTTTATAATGGACTAACCGATGCTTCCAGAGACCACCTGGATAGTTGTGTTGGTTGTGTTTTCAGGGAAAGAACTATTGATGAAGCTGAAATTCTATTAAATAATATGTTGACTAATGAAAATAATTGGACACTTCCTGATCCAATTCCAGAACCAACTCCTGAGCCAAATCCGAAGAAAAGGGGTATTCTTTTTCTCAGTCCTAAAGATATGCAAGAGGAAAAGAAATATATGAAAGAAAAAGGTATTAAAGCTGAAGATGTTAAGAATTTACCTCCTATTGAAGAAATACATGGTCTTTAATTTCCTGCCCATTGAAGAAATTCATGGTCTTGATAACCCGACACAGGTAGTAAAGGTAAATTCTCTCTATAGATTTGATGAAGGTGATATTCCTCATTATAAGTCTGCTACCCAATGCTTAGATCAGTTTGATAATTTTATTGTTAAACAAGAGAACTTCAATGCTTATGTTGTAGACAATTGAAACATAGTGCTTATATGATTGAACACTTGAGTGATTATATGGCTAATGTTAAAGGTGAACTAAAACTTATTAGTAAACATGCTTCTATGGTTACCACTCAAGTAGAACAACTACTTAAAGCTCAGAACGATTTGCTCACTGAATTAAATAATAAGAATGATAATGTTGTTAGAGTTATAACTAGAGGTGGTAAAGTGACCCAGGAACCTTTGTATTCTGAGGGCCATCCTATGAGAATTGAGCAAGATTCTTAGAGAGCTAATGTAGATGCACCTAGTCGTTCTAAGAGGAAGAGAAAGAAAAATGATAGGACTTTGCATGCTTCTAGTGAACCTGTTGTTAACACACCTGAGAATCCCAATGATATTTCTATTTCTGATGCTGAAACACAATCTGGTAATGAACATGAACCTAGTGATAAAGTTAATGATGATGTTCATGTTGATGCTCAAACTAGCAATGCCAATGATGTAGAGATTGAACCTGATGTTGACCTTGATAACCCACAATCAAAGAATCAACGTTATGATAAGAGAGACTTTGTTGCTAGGAAGCACGATAAGGAAAGAGAACCATGGGTTCAGAAACCCATGCCTTTTCCTCCTAAACCATCCAAGAAAAAGGATGATGAGGATTTTGAGAGCTTTGCTGAAATGATTAGACATATCTTTTTGCGTATGTGTTTGACTGATATGCTTAAAATGAACCCTTATGCTAAATACATGAAAGATATTGTTACAAATAAAAGAAAGATACCGGAAGCTAAAATTTCCACCATGCTTGCTAATTATACTTTTAAAGGTGGAATACCTAAGAAACTAGGTGATCCTGGAGTACCAACTATACCATGCTCCATTAAAAGAAACTATGTTAAAACTGCTTCATGTGATCTTGGAGCCAGTGTTAGTGTTATGCCTCTCTCTTTATATCATAGTATTGATTTGACTAAGTTGACACCTACTGAAATATCTTTGCAAATGGCTGATAAATCAACTGCTATACCTGTCGGTATTTGTGAGGATGTGCCTGTTGTGGTTGCAAACGTTACTATTTTAACGGACTTTGTTATTCTTGATATTCCCGAGGACGATAGTATGTCTATTATCCTTGGAAGACCCTTTTTGAATACTGTAGGGGCTGTTATTGATTGCACCAAAGGCAATGTCACTTTTCATGTTAATGGTAATGAGCATACGGTACACATTCCGAGGAAACAACCTCAAGTCCACAGTATCAATTCTATTGGAAAAATTTCAACTATTACTATTGGAGGTTTTGAATTTCCTGTTCCTACTGTCAAGAAGAAATATGATATTCTTATTGTTGGGGACATGCATATCCCCGTTGAGGTAACCAAGTGTTATTCGAAAATTCTCCGGTTCCATGTTATTGGGAATGAGTTTGTTAACAAGACCTCATCAACCTTGTTAGTGGATTCCTTTTTATGAGCATGAGATGGATGAATTTATAAAACACAACTCTCTGTACCCTCCTTTTTACTTTCTGTTATTTATATTAAATAAAGCAAAAATAGTATTTTTCTGTCTGTTTTCTGAATTATCCATGCAATAAAAAAATACTCCGAAAATAAAAGTTCTCCAAATGCCCTAAAATTTAAATATGATTTTTTTGGAATATTTGAGAATATCTAGCACTGAGAACACAACAGGGGGAGCAAGCACCTGGCCACGAGGGTCCAGGGCGCGCCCACCCCCTGGGCGCGCCCCCTGCCCCGTGGGCTCACGGTGGATCCCCTCCACTTATTCCAGCAACTACACACTCCTTCTTACTCCTAAAAACATCACTAGCCAGCTCAAACCTGAGTCCAAGCTCATCTTGCTGCCATTTTTCGATCTCCTTGCTCAAAGCTCCATTCACAAAACTGCTTTGGGGGATTGTTCTTTGGTATGTGATCCTCTAGTGTTCCAATTAGTTTTTGTTCTAGTGCTTTATTCATTGAAATTTTTTGCTGCTTAGGTGACCCTGTTCTTGAGCTTGCATGTCATTTATATGGTCAAAAGTAGTTTTAATGCATGATATATCCTCTAGGCACTTGTGGGAGTAGTTGCTATCAATTTTGTTGAGTTTGGTTCACTTTTATTTTGAAGTTACTAAAAATTTCAGAAATTTTTCAGAGGAAGAAATATCTTTAGGAAAATGTACGAAGGTGGTCCTTGAAGGAAGCAAGGACCCCCGGCTCGCAATACGCGATGCCGATGATGAACCACCGATGGAAGCTCAAGTGCGAGCTTGTGAATGGTTGTTTGAGGACTTTGTGGATCGAGCGGGAATCATGGAACAATTTAACGCGTATGTGTGTAATGACGATCTTGAGAGCTTCGAGGCAGATAAGTGCCGCCAATACCACTATCTCACTGATTCCTTTGTGAGAAGGTTTGAATTTTCATCGTCACTTAATTCTCAAATTGTCCTATTTGATCTTTATGAAAATTCTTATACTATGGACTTAGAGGATGTTAATACTGCTTGCAAACATCCACAATGGGGCAGCACTAGTGAGCCTCGCAAATCTGAGTTTAGAGATTTTCTTGCTAGTATAACTATGGGGGAATCTAGAGATATAACACAAGCTACCATAGGGAGCATTCATTTTCCTGCTATACATTATTTTGCTCTCTTCATAGGTAGGTGCATACATGGTAAGAATGAAGCATGTCACATGTGTGTCCCTGACCTCAGTGTTCTCAGGAGTGATGTATTATGAGATTAACACTATAATTTGGGAGCCATTGTTGCACATAGGTTGCATAATAATAGATTTAATGGAGATTTCTTTGTTGGAATTTATGCAACCCGTCTAGCTAATTTTCTTGATACCCATATGTGGGTATGATATTGAGTTGCCTCCTGTTCATTTAGATTATGAGGCTATGGTTCGTCATTAGTTTGTTGAGAGGAACGATTAGTTTCTCCAGTACCGACTAATCTTTGACAGACGACGCACCTATCATGTCACTCTCCCTGCTCCTAATTTCTTTGACTTTTAGGCAAAAGGGAGATATGTCATAACCAGGGAAGAGGTGAACGAGTATGAGGGGAGGACTGAGACAACTCACCTCCACGCTGCAGCCCACGATGCAATAGCCGCTGCATCTCAGTACGACCCTAGCTACAACTTTGGATATCCGCCAGGCCAGCCATGGCCATAGACCAACTTAGGCCAAAAGCCTAAGCTTGGGGGAGTACGTATTTCTCACCGACATTACATTCATGTTCACACACTCATCGCTAGTTGTCGGTGCTCATATTTTTTCATTGTATTATCCATGCTAGTTTATTTCCCTTTTTATGCTTTCTTCTTGTGTGTTTGATAAACCTTAAGAAAAACTAAAAAATAGTTGTAGCTTTTAGTTAGTTTACTTTTCATGTTGTAGTAGTAGTAATTAAAAAGAAGAAAACCCAAAGAGATTTCTCGTTCTTCTTTTGCTTGTTGGGAGCTTTCCTGTGTAAATAGTTTTATTTCTTTTCTTGTTCTTTGGGGGTCGAGAGGAGAAGACCATAATGAAAATGTTGAGTGGCTCTTATATGCATTATTGTTGATCTAACAAAGAGCCCATATTACCTTGTCTTCTCTCTTGAATTGAATGCTTGCAGATTCCAGCTTAGTCCAATACAGGTGCACTATTATTATTATCCACACTATTCGGTCATGCAAGCGAAAGACAATAATGATGACTATATGCTGAACTTATTGAGATGAGAAAAGCTGGTATGAACTCGACCTCTCTTGTTTTTGTAAATATGATTAGTTCATCGTTCCTGATTCAGCCTATTATGAATAAACATGTTTGCAATGACAATTAGAGATTATAGTTGCTTATGCCATGCTTAATTAGCTAGGAGCTTATAATGGTTTACCTTGCGTGCCAACATGCTATTAAAATGGTTGTGATGTGGTATGATAGGGTGGTATCCTCTTTTGAACGATTCGAGTGGCTTGACTAGGCACATGTTCACGCATGTAGTTGAAACAAACTCAACATAGCCTCTACGATATTTATGTTCATGGTGCATTATATCCTACTCATGCTTGCATTTGGTGTTGATTAATTTTAATGGATGTTCATGACTGTTGTCGCTCTCTAGCTGGTCGCTTCCCAGTCTTTTTCTAGCCTTCACTTGTACTAAGAGGGAATACTGCATGTGCATCCAACTCCATAAACCCCAAAGTTGTTCCATATGAGTCCACCATACCTACCTATATACGGTATCTACCTGCCGTTCCAAGTAAATTTGTATGTGCCAAACTCTAAACCTTCAAATAAACATTCTGTTTTGTATGCTCGAATAGCTCATGTATCAACTAGGGTTGTCTGTATCTTCCATGCTAGGCGGGTTATTCTCAAGAGGAGTGGACTCCGCTCCTCACTCATGAGAACATGGCTGGTCACTGGGATGCCCAGTCCCATGATTTATGCAAATCAAATCAAAATAATTGCAAACAAAACTCCCGTGGGACTCTTGTTAGTTGGAGGCACTCGTTGTTTCGATCAAGCCATGGATTGATGCTTGTTGGTGGAGGGGGAGTATAAACTTTACCATTCTGTTTGGGAACCGCCTATAATTTGTGTAGCATGGAAGATATCGAGATCTCTCGGTTGTTATGTTGACAATGAAAGTATACCGCTCAAAATATTATTCATATCTATTTCAAAACCGAGCTCTGTCACCTCTACAAATCCCTACTTCCCTCTGCGAAGGGCCTATCCATTTACTTTTATGTTGAGTCATCATCCTCTTTTTAAAAAGCACCTGTTGGAGAGCACCACTATCATTTGCATCCATTACTGTTATTTTACATTGAGTATGACTTGACTGGATCTCTTTTTACCATGAATTACAATGTCTAGTCAGTCCTTGATCTTTAAAGGTGCTCTCCATTTATGTTTTGCGGTCTCATAAAGGACTAGCGAGATACCATCTTGTTATATCATATCATGATTATTTAGAGAAAGTGTTGTCATCCGAGATTTATTATTATTGCTCGCTAGTTGATTATGCCATTGATATGAGTAAACAAGTGACCTAAATATTATTGTGAATATGGTTAGTTCATAATCTTTGCTGAAAACTTGAATGTTGGCTTTATATATTTACAACAACAAGAGCAAACAAAGTTTTTAAAAGTTTTTCTTTATCACTTTCAGTTTATCAACTGAATTGCTTGAGGACAAGCAAAGGTTTAACCTTGCGGGAGTTGATACGTCTCCGTCGTATCTACTTTTCCAAACACTTTTGCCCTTGTTTTGGACACTAACTTGCAAGATTTGAATGGAACTAACCCGTATTGACGATGTTTTCAGCAGAATCGCCATGGTGTTATTTTTGTGCGGAAATAAAATTTCTTGGAATGACCTGAAAATCAACGGAGAATTATTTTGGAATATATAAAAAATACTGGAAGAAGAATCCATGTCAGGGGGACCTCCACCAGTCCATGATGGTGGGGGGCGCGCCCCCTGCCTCGTGGGCCCCCTGATGCTCCACCGACCTCAACCTTGACTCCATATATTCTCTTTCGGGGAGAAAAAATCTGAGAGAAGGATTCATCGCGTTTTACTATACGGAGCCGCCGCCAAGCCCTAAACTCTCTCGGGAGGGCTGATCTGGAGTCCGTTCGGGGCTCCAGAGAGGGGAATCGTCGCCATCGTCATCATCAATCGTCCTCCGTCACCAATTTCATGATGCTCACCGCCATGTGTGAGTAATTCCATCATAGGCTTGCTGGACGGTGATGGGTTGGATGAGATTTATCATGTAATCCAGTTAGTTTTGTTAGGGTTTGATCCCTAGTGTCCACTATGTTCTGAGATTGATGTTGCTATGACTTTGCTATACCTAATGCTTGTCACTAGGGCCCGAGTGCCATGATTCCAGATCTGAACCTATTATGTTTTCATGAATATATGAGAGTTCTTGATCCTATCTTGCAAGTCTATAGTCACCTACTATGTGTTATGATCCAACAACCCCGAAGTGACAATAGTCGGGACCACTCCCGGTGATGACCGTAGTTTGAGGAGTTCATGTATTCACTATGTGTTAATGCTTTGGTCCGGTACTCTATTAAAAGGAGGACTTAATATCCCTTAGTTTCCAATAAGACCCCGCTGCCACGGGAGGGTAGGACAAAAGATGTTATGCAAGTTCTTTTCCATGAGCACGTATGACTATATTAGGAATACATGCCTACATTACATTGACGAACTGGAGCTTGTTCTATGTCACCCTAGGTTATGACTGTTACATGATCGATCGCATCCTGCATAATTCTCTATCACCGATCCATTGCCTACGAGCTTTCCATATACTGTTCTTCGCTTATTTACTTTTCCGTCGCTATTGTTATCATCACTATAAAACACCAAAAATATTACTTTTGCTACCGTTACCTTTTACCACTGTTACAACTACTATCATATTACTTTGCTACTAAATACTTTGTTGCAGATATTAATTTATCTAGGTGTGGTTGAATTAACAACTCAACTACTAATACTTGAGAATATTCTACCCTCGGAAACTGTTGCCATCCCCTATACTTGTGGGTTATCACGGCTTCGTCGTGCAAAGCTGGAGAAGGAGGAGCCCCCCAAGAAGCGCACCAGGAGCAGCTGGTGATCGGGAAACGCTAACTGGTGAAGAAGAAGATGGTGTCGGCTAAGAGCCAACAATGCTAGCGTCATTTTAGAATTATCATCAAATTTGCTTTATGTTGTTTGCTTATGTATCGTTAGTTTGCTTGCGATCATTTGCTTTTGCTGAACTTAGTTTGCTTGTCATGCAGAATCACTTGTAATGATGAACTTTGATTATGTTAGATTGCTTTATGTTGAACTTAGTTTGTTGATGATGAACTTGTCGTACAGAATTCTTGTGATAATTTGTTTTATGTTGTTTGCTTATGTATCATTATATTCGAGGAGCGCACAAAACAAAATAAGGTGCAGTGTGCAAACATGACGCATGCAGTGCAAAATCTATACAAATGCAGTACAGACTCTGTCAAATGATGTTTACACATACCCAACAAAGCAGTGCATGCCCCTACAATTGAAAAAGAATACATAAGAGCAAAAACACGAAAACAAAAATGAGAACTGTACATGTAGTACGGAATGCGTGTGCATGTAGTACAGAACCCTGATCGATGCAGTGCACCGATGATTTACTAAGCAGTGCGCGCCCCTACATTGGAAAAAATAACTGAGAGAAAATATTAAAAAATGACCACCTAGGTGCAACCGGCCCCAGCCAGTCTTGTAGTAGATCTACGCCCACAGGAGGCGAGTCATTCTGAGCCACGATGCATGGGGCCGGGCACACACTCCCCGAACACAGGCCCGACAGACAAAAGAGAGGCCACTGAAAATTTTAAAAAAATCCCACATACCACTCCACAAACACATGCCCAACCACGTGTTCCACAGTTCGTCGTCATATGACAATGCAGTTCGCTATTTTCAACTAAGCAGTCTTGTTGCTTCTCAAATGCATTCACGTACACTGAATCAGAACCAACCCACCACCTAACACCAACCACAACATTTATTACTTATGTTGCTCAATTTGTTGCATAAAAACGTATCCATTCATGCTCCAGACTGACACAACTCCTCCCCCCCCATTCCTCTTTTTCTTCAAATTGTAGATCTAGGGTTCATCCCATCCCCAGCTCTTCTCTGAAATTCCACTGAACCCACCATGGACTGTAAGTGTGAGTGTTTGGCAAGGATGGCACCAGTAGCGGACACATGCGTGTACGTAGAAGGTCTAGAGCTCACCAACACCGAGTGGTGCAGCATGCTCGGGTGCCTGATATATACCCAACAGGGGGTTTCGGGCGGCATTTCTTCATCGCCTCACAACCCTAGATCTGCAGGAAAGTTGGGTATGTTTTTTCCCTCACAATTTTTGACATAATTTAGGCTGCAAATCCACATCTGAATATATAGTTCAATCAATTTGTTCAGTAGTGTCAACAAAATACAAAACAGAATTTGTATCGTTGTTCAGATTTGTTAGCTATTAAGACTAGATGCTTCCACCTATTTTTCTTCAGTACCACACAAAGTATCAACACTAGTTAGATCAGAACCCCTACACATGAACAAAAAACAGGGTCAGTAGATTAGCATTGCAGTTCTCTTAACATGCTGGCGAATTACACTGTAACTGACCTTGCAGTACAAGCATGTTGCAGTATTATATATATCCTAGTAAAACTAGAGGTTAATTCCGTATATAAGTTTGTTCATACATTGCAATTACTTTAGAAAATAGTAGTCGTATATATGTAAGTATTTAAGTCAACATAAACAGATCGTCCTAAGTATAAAGAAAAACATTTGCTGTTTACTTATAAAATTCTTTTTCCACCCATTCCAAAATGCAGAAACTGCCATCCACAATAAAATTTCCTGCTCCTAGTTCAGGGAAGGTTACTTTGGAGACACAACACAAGAATGGGTATGCAGACATGCAAGCTGACTACCACATCGACTCTGAAGACTGCATCAACATAACTATTGGTTGGAAAGATTTTGTCTCCCAGAATGGCTTTGAGGTCGGAGAAGTGGCCATAGTGTTTTTCTACAAAGAAGAAGACTCCCTCAAGTTCACAATATTTGCACTCTAGGCTATCTACTATGAAGCAAGCCATCAGTGGCATATTTATAATGCTTTGCTTATGTTGTATGCTTTTAAAATTATTTCCATCAGACACTTTGAACGATGCCTATTTAATGTATACAACCTCAGCTGCATCATTTTATCGCCCTTTTTAGACAAGTTGCTGATGACAGTAATGCAGTTCTCTTAAACACATAGTGTGGTCCTAAAATATAAAAAAGCAGTCCACTAAACAGTAACAATGAAATGCGAATGGTCGAAACTTTTAAGTTAACATATGATGTTCAAAACAATTCTCATAGTATGCAGTTCAAAAAAATTGTTATAATAACTATTCAACTAACACAAGCATATAATGGACCGTATATTCTAATAGCAGAATAGAACATTAACCATAGTGCTAATGTCGTACAAAAGTGCATATTATGTAGTCCTCCAGAACACAGAATGCATTTTAAGAAAAGAGAAATCTCATAAGCTGCCATAACCACTGTAATGCAGCTACAACGAAGTACACTACTATCGAAAATGCAGTGTACTACAACGTATGCCACAACTACAAAAAATAAAATTAAAGCAATAAAAATCTAGACATGTGGTAGACTAACAGAGGTGTCAATTCACTCGCACACCCATAACTCGCCTAAAAATTGTCCAACCACTAAACTATTAAAAAATACCCCCGCAAAAATTTACATGGGAGACACGGTAACTGGACTCCTGTAGGTTTTGTGTTACAGAAAGGTGAGATTTCATACCTAGATTTTTGGGGACATGCATTCGTAACTAGGATTCCCTTACCGCCGACATGAAGTGGGGTTCGTAGGGGGTGGCTGACTAGCAATACTGTGCTTTTGTGCGACAGGTGCCACATTAATGTTGTCATTGGGTATTCGAACATCAAACCACCCTTTTCATACATATATTTGGTCCACATGCAAGGGTTTTCGTGTTCTGACCCTCTCCCATGTTATTCTTTTTGCCAAATTTATAAACAACACATGAGTTGGATGTAGAAACCGTCTGCAATTGGGTACGCAACAGACATGGTTCAATCAGACTACCTGTGTGCCACGCTCGTGCCCTGCAGTCCCTCACATCAGCACAGTAGATTAGGCTCCACGAGGCTTGCCTCCCAGTCTCAAAAATATCTAATGCCTCATAATCTTGAAAATATCTACCGCCTGCAAGGTTTTAATGTTTGATAGCACACGATTAGTATGTGCAGACCGTGTGCGATGTCTGCTACTCCTACTCTGCTTCAGTCCCTTGATTCAAATTTTTAGTATCCCCAACATTTTACTCCCGCCTTTGCATCCCTCGCAATCTCAAAAATATCTGCTCGCCCTTGATCCAAATTTTCAGTAGCCCCTCCTTGTTACTCCTGCCTAGTAAAAATTTTAGTTGCCATGGTATTTCTTCAAACACCACCTTGCCCCCCCTCCACACACACCACACACTCCCCAAAACCACCACTCACACAGACACACATCACCCTTGAAACCATTGGTAGGTCGCCGCCATCGCCGCCGCCTCCATCCTCAACCTCTGCTTGTGTGCCAGGGAGCTCGAGGAGCCAATGGCCAAAAGAGGTTTATCGCGGCCTCTTCAACCGATGCTGGCGAGGTGGCTGCCGAGGTGTCCCCATCATCTTCTGCGAGCTCTTTATCGATCCGCCATCGCCGGTCCCCCGATCCACCCGCCGCCGCGCCCCTATGCCGGTTCGAGGACTTCCCTGTCCTCCCTCGGACCCGGCAGCCGACGAGGTCCTACCTTGGGGTCCGGCAGCGGTGGTGGGGGACGTGGGTCGCCAAGATTACAGATCGAGAGACCCACACCCGCTGGTGGCCCGGTAGCTTCCACACGGCCGAGCTCGCGGCCATGGAGTACGACCGCTGGCAGGTCCGCTACCACAGCGCGGCGGCTAGGCTGAATTTCCCCTTTAGCACTCATCCGGTGGACCCCATTCCATCGGAGCTAGGGGTGGTGAGCTCGGCTATGGTGTGGGAGGATCACGAGGCGTGGGAGCACCTCGAGGCCGAGTCCGCCGACGAGGCCTACATGGAAGAGATCCATCGGCAGCACCCGGAGCAGGCAGAGCGGGCGATCTTTGCCGGCGCGGAGGGCGGCGAGGTTATCGCGCTCTCCTTCGATGACGAGTTCGAAGGCCGCGAGGATGGTGTCGCGGAGGGTGTCGAGGTGGGCGACGAGGACAAGGAACTTGACATCAACGAGTGGAGAAGTGTCTTCCCCAACAACCCTGATGATGGCACCGGCGCAGACCTGGCTCGTGGCACACCGTACCTGACGAGGAAGGATTGGCTCGACCTCCACTTCGACCGAAAGTATTTTAGCTTAGTTTAAATTTATGTTTTTTGTTCGGTTATCCAAAACTATTTATGTTTATGTTTGAATGCATGCTACTTTTGGTTGAACCTGCTTTGAACTTGATCAAATTGAACTTTACAACGTTAAGTTTAGGGGATCGACTAGAAACGGCCAAAAATTGCTGGAGTATATATATATATATATCCACTAAGGGTTTTAGTACTTTAACTTTTAAAGGATCGGCTAGAGATGGCCTTATGCCTTGTTTATTTCAGTTCTTCACAATGTGATGCTCTATATGTGCAACTATTTGTCGTGTAGTTCAATTTCATCAATAATAGTTTCAACAATACCACTATGAATTACAATATTTGGTTGCTGTTAAGGATATTGCAGTTAACATGCCTTTTCATTTTTTTTAACAATAACTAGTGTACTTTAGACCACCACAATACCAGTTTGAATGACTATTTGCTTGTTTTTAAATGTTATGCCTGATGCAGTTAACACACCTTTCCACTTCTTATTTTGCTTAACTAGCATGCTTAAGCACGTACACTCAAGCTATGATTTGTAGATTATGTTGTGTACCATGGATATATTTGGTTGATGTTTAGCCTGTTCTGCTTAACATACCTTTATATGTACTCATACAGGACAATGTTGAGAACAGTGTTGTTTTCCATCGAGGTTAGTTTCATCGCATTGCTTATATGTACTCACTGTTCAGGTTGTCGGTAGCTGGTACCATATAGCCTGGGGGATGATAAGGGATCAATCGTCGAATCAGACATTTCACTGAATATATCTATAACCCATTTATCAGTAGGTTAACTATGGCCAATTCAATATATTTGAGGCTACATAGCAACATGCATTAACTAAATGACTAAGTATGCAATCCCAGGCTACATAACAACTAGGAAGAGTGTTACCTTAATGTTCTCATGATGTCTAGATATACATGTAATAAAATCTTATATAATGGGATGGAGGGAGTGTTGTACTACATCATTTTGCAATTGTTGTTTAGCTTCTAATATTAACTTGGTGCTTTTAGGTACATATGCCATTGCCAAAGATCCACACTTCATCCCATTCTGCGTATGGGGCAATGAGATATTCATGAACCAGCATTAAGTGAGGAAATTGAAAAAGATTGTTGTTAAAATGGGCCAAAAGATGTCAATCGAACTATTCGTTTACACTTTATGCAAGACAACAGTGAACTGCAGGATGGTAAGTAAGAACCCTGTAGCCTTCATTTTACTGCCCGTAATGAGTTGTGTTAGATGACAATATCTTGATCTTTTTTCATTTGCAGTGGATCTTGAAATAGTTTACTCAAGATTACCTCTCAAACTACATGATTGGCGGTCGGCTATCACAAGGGGTTGGACTAGAGTCGTGCGTACCTTCTGCATCCAGGAGAGCATAATAGGGCCATTTCGCTTCACCTTGTTCGGCAAGCAGAATGTCTGTCGCCTCTTTCTTTACCATATGTAATAGTACAAGTATAGAACCCTGGTTCATCATTCTTTATTTGGTGCTTATGTAATTCTTAAACATATGTACCTGTGAATCGACTAATGCATTGGTTGTTTGAACCTGATGGATATGAATAAAGCTATAGCCTACTTTAAAGTTTAAATTAGGTACAATTATAAATAGCAACAATTAAATTAGGGCGAAATTACAGTGTCCAGGTCATTACAGCGCACGTGGTTAATAAAGCACAGCATGTGCGATATACATCATAATCCAGCACGGCTCACGGAGGGGAAACATGTGAAACAATTCACATATTTGTCATTTGCAAAGTGTGTGTGATGTCAGACACTATCACATACGGTGAGGGAAAACTAAATGTGTGTGATTGTCTACCTATCATATAGGTTTATAATCATGAACTGTTTGTGATGTGTCGGGCATCGTAAATGTAGAGCCAGTTTGGTACGTGCCTGGAAAATTCCCATGCCTGGAATCTGCCTGGTTTTAGGTAAAACCACAAAACTCCAACTGCGATGGAAATGCGAGCACAAACGAGTAGCAAGGATGAAGCGTTTGGTATATTCGCGATATCGGAAACGGTTATATAGGGACAACTGTATGCATCAAGGCTGCCTATCCCCGACGGTTTCTAGGTCGTGTGGGAAAGAGCCCCCTATCGCCCACACTCACTTGGCGAAAGTTCCAAATGCCGTCGCGGAAATCGGTTAGAAACCATTTGTATAGCACCTCGTTGTACTAGTGAGCTCCTCCCCACCAAGCCCTTCTCAAGAGTGACCGATGGCTCCACCACCCCCATCACTACAAAAAATACACTTTCGTGATGATACATGTTTGTCACAGTAGGTCACATTTTTTGTCATGCATGTACATCCATGACGATTTTATGACAGAATCAAGATAGTCATACCTATGTTGTTGTAGAAGTGTTCCATGACATTACCAAAATTATCATCACGGAAGTGTCCACTTCCAGGACAATAAATCGTGCGTCATCGAAGTGCTTTCGTCAAGGGTAATCGACACGTGGCATCCACCCTAACGGGTCGTCGTTAAGCTATCGGGTTCCAGTTTGGATCCGATAACCTCTTAATAGCCCGGACCGATGGGATTTTCCACGTGTAAAATCATCATTGGCTGGAGGAAACATGTGTCGGCTCACTGTTGGGACAGATGTCGTCTACTCATTGGACCAAAGGCGCCTATGATACGTCGACATGTGGCACGGCCCAACAGAGGCCCATTCGTATGAAAAGGCCAGCCCGTTTGACTTGGTTAAAAGGTAGCGGGACGGCCCATGGAAAGCCTTTTAACGACTTGTTCGCATATAGCACATTTACAGCCCGCTAACCCAGGGCCCGTTACGGCCTATCCGAATTATGCCCAGTAGCATCATCTGGGCCGTCCAATATGATTCCTGCATGTTTTAACTTCTGGCCCATGTATGGCCCATGATGTCTTTCGGCCCATATGAGGCCCTTTGTAACTCTTGGCCCATTAACGGCTCGTGGTGAAACTGGCCCGTAATGAACAGTGTATCACTTTATACCTTTTAACGACCCATTATTCCGTTGGGCCGTTTCTAGCCCATGTTATCTTTCGGCCTTCTCAGGGCCCATTTATTCTTAGGCTCATTTCCAGCATTCGGTTCCTTACGGCCCGTTACTGTCCTTTTCTACTTGTGGGCCAAATTCAGCTCGTGGTTACAGTCGGCCCGTTTGTGGCCCGTTAATCCGTTGGGCCATTTTCATAGCGTCATCAAATATGGCCGATTAACGATGGCCCGTTATGGTCGGCTCATGAATGGACAACTCCAACTCTAGCCCGTTTATGGCCCATAATGCGGTCTGTTATTGGCCCATGTTTGGCCAATCGATCATACGGCCCATAGAAGGCGCATGATGATACGGCCAGTAGAAGGCCCATTGTTTCTACGGCCCGTAGGAGGCCCAGGGTCACTACAGTAAATATGTAGCCCATGGTTATTGGGGCCTAGTTCTAAAAAATAGGTTATTGCGGCCACTAGCAAACCATGGAAAAATAACTGCACAAACAAATAAACAAGACAAAAAGGACATAAATAAGCAAGTAACCTACGCTAGGCTATCACGTCTATTACACATATTACATCCACTGGGCATCAAAGTTCGCCACCAGTGTAAATATAATGAACAAAGCAGGATATCACGTACACGGGTTGTCAAAGTTGGCGACCAGTGCAAATAAATGTCGTAGCAAAATAAGTCCAGAATTGTAACCAGTTGAGAAGAGCACAAGAAACAATATACTGGGTACCCATAATGCTCGCAAGATGCTTAGCGAGCTTATTAACTTTCTCTTATTTGGCGCTTAAATCCTCCAGCGCTTGCTATTGCACCAGAAAGTATGCATCTGAATTCTGTAGGGACTTCCTCAGTCCTTCGGCTTCCTATCGCATAACATCTGAACGATCTCTTTCAACTTGAAGTTGAGACTCAAGATGCCAAACTGATTCAGGCAGCAAGTTCGAAGAGCTCGTGCCAGCAGTAGTAGCCAGTAACTCGAACACTACATCAAGATAGGACTTTGGGGTTGTCTCAGTGTCTTCAATATAGTTTTTATCAGCTTTCTTAGAGACCAACAGGGATGTCTCACTATCTTGAGCCTTATCTACATTACTTCCTTTACCATTGCATAACGGGGTACTCTTCTCCAGTATTTTATTTGCGTTCTAAAAGAGAAACAAACAGACACATCACAGGTTTACCATGTTGTATATGAAACTCATTTTGGTAAACCAGTTCAGTAGTAAGGTGGACAGGATAACAGCATGAAACAAACATATATCTATGTAGTATGGTCACTATATGGTCTATATGATTGTAGTTTGTGTTGCCAAATCATGTTAGAGACAGTTCAAAAAATATCTATTTAAGACAAAGCAGCATAGACAGAATATAAGTGTGGGAAACTACACAACAATAACAACAATTGTAATGTGCATGGCATGAAAACATAACTGTTTATTCAATTGAAACTAAAATGAACATAGAGCAAGTTACAACAGCAAACACGTTAAAGAAACATGTTTAAAACATACCTGTTGCGCCATTGGAGTTTCAATTGCATCCTTTAAATTGGAAATTAGTTGGTATGAGTAAATACAGTATTGCAAGAGCAAAGGAGTATGAACATAGCTATTAAACCTGACCTGAGAACAATTCTTCTTCTGCTTTAAGCGTTGACTTGGGGTTCGAAGTGGTGGTCCTCGGGCTTTGGGCACTGCAGTTGCCTTACTAACTTCTCGTGTTTGGGTGCTCTATGGTGGAGACGGTGTTGTGTCAACTGGAACTGGGTTACCATCTGTTGGAGTTGGGGTTAGAAGGGTGTAGCTGGTTCTCTGTCCAACTAGGTCGCGGTACAATCTGCGGGAATCTGGGTTATGTGTGCTGGGGCTGGTTCTTGGGAAAGTACAACCATGATTCTATCTGCATTGACAGGTAGCACGATCTTTTCTGAAGACCGTGTTTTACTCCCACAGATACTGCCATCACCCCCTCCAATTCAAATGGCTGATTAAACAAGAAACGTAATTGAATGTAAAGACATTGTAAGATAGACAGGTGCAATGGATAGTAGGGAAGAAAACAGGGGATGGCTATGATGGCTAATTAAACACGATAGTATGACACAATTTCACATGTATGATGGCTAACTAAATAGGATAGAATGACATACTTCAAAATATGATGACTATGTGAACAGGATGACATGATATAACTATACGATGTGTCTATTGAAGTGGTTGGCATGCCATAATTCACAAACACGTCGTCGATGGAAACATGATGGCGTGATATAATTCACGGATAGAATGACATAATTCAAAATATGATGACTATGTAAACAGGATGAGATGATATAACTATATTATGTCTTTAGAAAATGGGTTTGCATGCCATAATTCAGATACATGCTGTCTATGTAAACATGTTGGCATGATATAATTCAAATACATGATATACACACACACACACACTAAGCAAGTGAGCATAGGGCAATCGCATATATGATGTGTCAACTAAGGAGATGGCATTCAATATTGTGTATATGATGTAAAAACTAAGCATTGCAATACAACATATGCATGATATGAGTAATATAACCCTGCCAAGTTTGAGCATACACCTCAGGGGATAGTAGGACTGGTCCTCCTCTGAGGAGCTATCTGTAACCGGCAAGATATTTGCTTCAGTAGGTAGCATTGTCTGCTCTGAAGACCTTGTTTTCACTCCAGATTTCTCCATCACCAATTCAAATGGCTGATGCATAGGAAGAGCAGTTGAATATACAAACATTGTCGACAAATGCAATGAGAAATACAAAAAAGGACGGCATGATATAATTCACATATATGATGCTTGGCTAAACAACATGGCATTGCATAATTCACATATATAATGCCTTGCAACAAGATAGCATTGCATAATTCACATATACAATGTCTTGCAACAATATGGCATTGTATAATTCACATACATGGTAATTAGACACTAAACAGGTGGCATTCACACAAAGCATGTCTGAACTAAGCAAATGACATAGCAATGCAAGACACCATACACACGATTTGAGCAACATAACCCTGCGAAGTTAGAGCATGCACCTAGGGGGGGGAATAGGACTGGTCATCTGTCTTTGAATCCTCCTCTGAGGAGCTATATGTAACTAGCAAGACATGTGCTTCGTCAGATAGCATTGTCTGCTTTGAAGACCTTGTTTCCACTCCATATTTTTCCATGACCATGTCAAATGGCTGATGCACATGAAGAGTAATTGAATGTACTAAAATTGTTGACAAATTTAATGCGTAATAAAAAAATGATGGCATTGCATGATTCACATATATGGTAAAGAAACTAAACAGATGGCATTCACACAAAGCATGTCTAAACTAAGCAGATGGCATATTTGATGTATAAAGTAAGCAATGCAAAGCACCATATGCATGATATTACCAACATCAGCATGCCAAGTTAGAGCGAAGACCTCAGCGGGTAAATAGGAGTGGTCTTCTACTTCTGAATCCCCCTCAGAATAGTTATCTTCCTCCTGATTACAATCCGAAATGGGTGGAGGGGGGCTGCCTTTGCGCCCACCATGGAGCGACGTCTGCATGAAAATTTATTGCCATGCAAGGCTTGTCTCTTTTGCTCTATATGTTCAGTTCTATTGTGTATAATAACTAATATGCATAGGAATAAAACATAGTGAGATTATGTAAGTGCATGGACAAATCCAGAGTGATGGTAGCAAACTGTGGATAGACCCAAAACCAATGATAGTAGGTAGATAATAGCTTTAGTTAAAAAAAATACAGATAATGACTCATTTAATGTTTGTTTGCACCCAACATGAAACTCACAGTAGACACCCAAGATTAACCAGATAGTAGACAAATAGTATTGATTGCTGCCCCAATATGTACCCCACAAAAATTTAAAAACTCAAGTTTCAGCATTAGTTTGGACCTGATTCGGAGTCTAATAGGTGAAAAGGACGATAAAGTAGAATGTCATCGTATTAAGCGATGCATAACGTAAGCAGACACGGAAGAGTGCGACCTCTCTTGCGGACCCGTGTAGTCCTCAAGGTCATCTGCTTAGTTGATGATGGTAATGCAGTTGTCGTGGCTGGCGGCACCGTGGAAGAAGATCTGAGGCAGTGAAAGACAGTCTGGAGAACAAATCCCTGCTATGGTGAACCGTTCCGTCGTTGGAGCCGCTGAGCTGGGGGGAACACTGGCAACAGAAGTGGGACAAACCACACAAGGTTTTCTTTGACACATATCTGTAACAGAAATAATTGTGTAAGGGCTTGTTTGAATTTGAGGATTCTAACAATGTAGGGATAGGAAATACCCGGGAATAGGATAGGAATGCACGTGCAAAACACAAAATTTAAAAACACATGATTTCTGCCAATCTGGGTGTTTGCTTCACAAGAATTGGAAGATCACAGGATGCAAAGAAGCATTGTGAGATTAAGTCAAACCACAAGGAAATGTACAGTTATAATGCTATTATGCTACTATCTCTTAGTATTGTGCTTCATGAATAGGAATTTGAAAAGGAGGACAAGTGGATATTAAAATTCCTATGGTTTTTCTTTCAAGGAGCACTAAAGGGACACATCCTAGAGTTTTCATTTGCTCCATTCCTTTGAACCAAATGCATGAATAGTATTACCATAGAAAACTTTCCAATTCCTATGTTTTTCCTTCACTTTTCCTTTCAAGCACTGGTGATTCTAGTAGGCATGCTTGAGCAGGGAAAAGCCTATACTCGGAAAATGTTTTTGTGCTACTTCTACTACTTTGGACCCACGCCACTACCCTACTAGCTCAACTCCCAGGCCCATCTACAAATGATGGCATTCAAGAGAGTCCATCACGGATAGCTAAGTTGCCTGGTACCTCACTGCTTGTAATATAGTTGGAGAAACTAATCGTATTTCATGTTACTATGTGTGCTCAGTGGACAATATATATAACATGTAGAGTAAAAAAGAGATGTAACAAGTGTACAACCGCTTTTGGGAAGCCATGTCGATCTCACCGTGATTAGGTTGGTCAGTGAGGATGCTCCGGCAGATTTGGCTGTCGGAGGAGGGGAAGAAGATCTTAGGCGTCTGGAGATGGAGCCTGGGGTATTGCTCCGCTGTGATGGAGGGTTTCGTCGTTGGAGCAACTCCGGTGAGTTGTACGACGGCGAGGCTGAAGAAGGACAAGAGAGACAACGTTAACCTGAGTGGAATTCTAATAGCATCTCCAATAGATGACGTAAAATACATAACCACAAAGTTCTAGATGTAAAATACATCAGCCACTCATCTCTGAACTTAAATGTCGAAACTGAATTTTACTGTCAAAACTGAATTTTGCTGTCGAAACTGAATTTTACTGTCGAAATTGAACGCACTAGTAGCAGAAAAGCAGTAGTATAAGTAGCAACCTGGAGCAGCAGCGCATGCGAGAGCCGAGGCAGCCGGTCGTGTAGCAGCATCTTGGGTAGCAGCTAGAGGGGCTCGAGCGAGAGTAGTATCTGTCGCTCGTGCAGCAGCAGTGTACGACTGACTTTTTCATCTTTGGTCAGTCGACTTTCCAGCCATTGGATACAAAATCAAGGGCGTGCAGTTCATCTTCAACCTTCACCCCCTGAGCTACCAGCCACCACTGGCCAAACCGCCAGCCTCCGTTGCCCGCGGCCGGCGGCGCTTCGGCGCCGCCCCGCCTGCCCCGAAACCAGTCCCCACCGCCGCCGCCCCGGCCATCCCTCTAGGCCCCCTCACACCGAGCATTTTCTCTAGCGATCCCCACGCCACCACCCCACCACCATCGGCGAGCACCGCCCCACCCTGACCCCTAAGATAGATAGTGGGGTACCTCTCTGGCGAGCCCCCCTCCCTGTTGCGGCTAGTTCTTCCTTAAGTCCGGCGAGCCACCCCACCCCCTGAAAATCTACTAACCCAAAAGTTGATTTAGTTGACCGAAGTGTAGCTAAATCGGAGAAGCAGCGCAAGCAAGAGTGAGAGCAGCAGCGTGAGCAACAGAAAGAGTAGACCAGGTAGGGGACCGGGAGCAAGAGCAAAGCAGCAGCGCGAGCGATAGCCAAACAACAGCAGGTCCTACTGATGTGGACGTCACCGCCGAGGGTGCGACGTCATGGAGGAAGTGGCCAGTGATGCCGCCGTGGATGGAGTCGTGCCATGTCGGCTCGGGACCGAGCGCCTACAGCACCGTGAGATCAAATCAAGAAGAAATTGCAGCGATTAGTGTAGAACCTCTTTGGTGGCGCCAATTAGGCCTCAGCTTCGTCCGAGGAAATGGTGATGATGCTGCTCTCCCGATGGTGCAGGTGAAGACGGCGGTGTGGGAATGGAGGTGGCACGAAAGATGAGGGGAATGTCAGGGCAGCTCCATGGAGGTGGAGGACATGGTGGCTGAACCGGCGGGACGAGGAGGTCGATGATGGATCCTCATCCGGTGTGGTGGATGAGGGACGTCGAGGTGTTACTGTGGACAACATCATTGGGGAAGAGGCTCCGGCTGGGTGGCGGACGGAGGAGAGTGTGGGGCTTCACAGGTTTTCACGGCCTCGGTGTATGAATGGGTGGGCGGATGGGATGGGAGAGGGGAACCATGGCTTAGGGATGCGCTTGTCCGAAATGTAGGGTAAGTTACAAAAGTACCCCCACCGATTTGAGCTAGGAGGTTCTTTCGGTTCAGGGGTGTCATGAGCATTTCGCGTGTAGGGATTTCGCAGGAGGTGGGAGTTTTCGCGCACGATGTAATTTTGGGATAGCAAGGTGCGGGTTGAGATGGAGGGAGTTTTTAGAGCACAACGAGACAAAGATCTTAAATATTTCGAGGTAACAAGGCACGGGTTGAAGAGGTGAGAGTTTCACATCACGATAGACTGAGAGGCTAGCTTGAAATTTCGGCATAACAAGGCGCGGCCTGAAATTTTGGGAGAAGAAGCTTAACGTGGACAAAAAAAGATAATCGCAGCTCATCACTAGAGAGAGCCATGAACCGTTTTACTATATTACAAGAAATGCATTCAAATATAACAAAACAAAACTAAAAAATTGGGTCAACAAACATAACGTGTACAGTACCAAATCAATTTGCACTTCCGTCAACAATAAAAAACAATTGGTGTTGTCTAGCATATGGACTAAATTTGAGTACATTTTCCCTGTTTGAATGGGATTGTACTCGGGTTAGTTATACAACCATCTAAATATTATCTTCACAACACATGACGTGAATATAGGAGTAGTAAATTCCTATATAAATATGAACTACATGTACATACTATCTCAATTCAAATATATGTATCCATTTTACTGAATTCAAATCATAGTACATGTATGCTCTAGCTAGATGTTTGGAATCTAAACCATGTATGATACTACGTACAGTGTGTTTAACACACACAACGCACATAAACACCATTTAGACTAGTAAGGTACACGTGCATTACATGCATGAGATTTGGCAACCAAATTATGAATAAATACCACATTATAGCATGTAAGCTTTGAGTCATATATGGATGATGTAGATGTTCGTTTAATTCTTATAGTTCATCTCATTCAAAATCATTTAGTTTTTATAAAAAATCTAATCTATTTTAAGATTCATGGAATTGTGTGTTGTAAAGCATAAAGTAAAAACAAGTAATGGCAATTCATATAGAAAAACATTTGGGCAATTATGATGCGGAAGATTCTAAAACAAGTAATGTGCATTATGCTTAAGTTCGACCATTGAGTCTTCTAGATTGTACATGTGGAAAAATCTGGTGGAATGTAGATGATATCCAACGGCCAGTAGTGCTCTAATTTGCCATCTCTGCACCGTCGGATTGGCTTCCTCCAACGACCATCTTTCAAAGTTAAAGTTATTCACACACTATATAAAAAATATAATATAATATAGGGGTATAGATATAGACATGTGATGTGAAAGCCCCCATCATCTCCAATTAGAATAGTGTGTCCATGCATGGATGCAATGTGGCCAAACGATGTCTGCCATTGGTATCTCAAATTCAAATCAGTCTGACCTTGTTCAATGTGTATACATTATAGCATGCTCGTTTCCAAACCACACCGCACATATCTTAGATATATTCATGCAAGCACAGGTTTCAAACATCATGATCTCTTATTCAAATATTTGAATTCAACTTTACATTGATTATGACCTCACCTAGTCTTATACACCCACACAGTCGTCTTCTATTTGTCGTCTTCTATTTATAATTGTACCACTAACTTTCTCTCGTGCATGCATACACACATGCTAGCACTCGACATTATCCATCGCACACATGCAATCTTTTTCTTCAGGTTGGTATCCCATGCATGCACACACACACACCTCCACCTCTTCATCATATCGAGCATTCTTTATCTCTCACGTGCATGCGCAACGATCAATGTTCCTCTATGTGTGTGTATATATAGCTAGATCTTTCCTAGTTTTCCACACAAACCGATCAATCTATATATCTTGTGAGGTCTCACCCTCTTTCCCACGCACACATCCATCAATCTATACCTCTCTATATAGGATTACGTAGCTAATACACCCACATTAATTATATATCCAATGTCCCCCTCTCATCATCCATGCCTGCCGCTTCATCTCTGAGACGCGCACAAAGTGGCGAAGATAGGGGGCAGCAAGGGCCCTGCCCCTCCCGCCTAACATCACTATATATTGAGGCTAATATGAATTTTATTAGTAGATCAATTGCTGGTAAAATGGTTTAAGTTGATGAATTGGCCATCCTCGTAAAGTATTAGCAATGCTTGGCCCCCTAGCTCATTTATTTTTCATGGCTCCACCACTGCACGCAGCAGCGCACGTTCTCGCCCCCTCTCATTAAATACCGATCTCGCACTTGTGCACTCCTTCATTGTCCCCCTCCACTTCGCCCCTCGCACCATCTTCCAGCCCCCACCAGATTTTGCCACATGTACAATCTAGAAGACTCCATGATTGAACTTAAGCATAATGAACAAACCTCAAAACACAAGTGCTTCTCCTTTGTTCTAGAATCTTCCGTATCATAACTGCCCAAACTTTTTTTCTAGTGGAATTGTCATTATTTGTTTTTTACTTTATGTTTTACAACGCACAATTCCATGAATCATAAAATAGATTAAATTTTTTATAAAAACTAATTGATTTTGAATGAGATGAACTATAAGAATTAAACGAACGTCTACATCATGCATATATGACTCAAAGCTCACATGCTATAGTGTGGTATTTATTCATAATTTGGTTCCCAAATCTGATGCATGCAATGCACGTGTACCTTACTAGTACTTCCAGTATGTGCAAAACACTTAGAATTCCAATGGCATGCTACACAGTGTCTCTCTTTCAGTTCGTGAAGCCACGTGGCACATGTGGAGGCATTGTCGCAACCTCCTTGTGTGGATTGATCACAGTGGCATGCTGCTAGTTCTAGAAGAATGTACTCGTCCTCTCTCAAGCACAATGGCAGTACATGCATGAAGCGAAGATGTGCACGCACACACTCATTCCCTCGCACGCACACGCGGGTACACGGTGGGATGCATTTTTGTACGAAGATCCACCCCATGTGATAATTTGATGCGTGTAAAGTCCTTCACTTCATTGATGGTCAATTAATACAGCCCCTGCAAATTGAGTGGACGTGAGGGAGGAAGTAGTTGAGAAAGACATTACTACTCCACTGCGTGCATGCGAGTAGTTAAATCCTGGGTTGCTACTTCCATTGGTCTCCTTCATATTTTGTGCCAATTTTTGACCATGTTTTTAAGTAACATAATATTTATGCATGTCATAAAAAGTGGCACAAAAAGGGGCCAATAAACCCGGACGCAAGCAGGATGATCAATTTTTGCCAGGCCTACTGTTGGTGGCCTTTGTATTTAAATATGGACGGAGTCAAGTAGTTCTTTATCTTAGCCTCGTAGGGCTCACCCAGCGCCTAGGATCGCCTTCCCACCTCGCCCACCGGATCCTGCCATGGAGGATCCCGCCATGGATAATCCGTCGGATCCCAGGATCCCGTGGGCTGCCCTCTCGCTGCGGCTCCCAACAGTGACGCCTTTGAGCAGAACCCACATGTGTTTTAGAGGGGATCCATTGCTCTGGAATCACAGATCGGTGGCGCCAAAGGACATGCTAGGGCTACATTGCAGGTGGTGGGAAGCAAGGGAAAATTCGATCGAGGAAGCGTCGCATTGATTGGAGAGAAGTTCAAAGGAGTTGTGCTTGGCGCAGCACAAGGCAGAGGCGCAAGTCGATCTCATGGGAGAGATGCCGAGGGATGTCAGCATATGGCAGCGTCGCATTGATTTCGAGCAAGGGCTAATGGCAGAGATCATATTCACGGAGTCAACTACGGAGGGAAGAACATGCATGCCTGCGGAGTGGCATGAGCAGCCGGTGCAACTGTTCAAATGGGCGGTAGGAGAAGCCAAATCACAGGACCAGCTGCGGCGGCGCCGCTGGGCATCCATCATGGGCGAGGTGAGCTTCCCTCCTTCCCCACCGGCGATGTAGTGACCTACTCGGTTGCTGCTGTAGTGAACTTGCGGTGCCATGGCGGTTTGCAACCGTGACAATCACTTCATCTATATGTATTGTATTCCTGTGAAAATACTTGGTCATTTGGAAAAAGATGGTAATTGATTTAGCACTAGTTTTTGAATGATTGGTCGTGACAATCACCTGAAGCCACAACCATAGGTCTCCATTGCGTAATACTTACGGTTGGTTGCACCAATAGACGGTCGGTCGGACCCGCGACATGCATCGGCTTGGTCTGACATGTACGACTAGTTACATCACTGACTTGTGCGATCGTATTTGAGCAGTAGTACATGAAATTTGTGTTACAGGAAACTCATTGGGAGCCGTTTCGGGCCTCGAAACCAGAACCATCAATTAATCTTTAGCTTGTTCCCATCACATTCCAAAGTGTATAGTATAATTAAGTGCAAACCTGCTCACACCTAGTACGTATCAAACCTGAACATATTCCCACTATGCAGGTTTTAGTACTAGTGCTAGTACTAGGTTATAAAAAGGGGAACTAGTACCTAGCCGAAAATCACTCTACATCTTCCTCCTCATAAGTCTTTCTTGTCCGTCCATCCTTGCCATGGCCGGTGTGTAGAGCTGTAGGTCGAGAACTACTCATAACCAGGGAGCGGCAACCAAGGACGCGGGAAAAAAAGAGAGGGCTCACCGCCTCGCAAAGACCTCGAAAGATCTCTCACGGGCAGGCGAGGGCTCCCAGGAGTGCCCTAACCACGGAGGCGAGTGCTCCCAGGAGTGCCCTAGCCACAGAGGCGAGGGCTCCCAGGAGCGCCCTAGCCGTGGAGGCAAGCATGCCGAGCTGGTGGCGCTGGAGTCATTATCCCTCAATGACATGCCCCGTCAGCTCAATAACCAGGAGGAGTTCATCGATGGCTTGGTGGAGCTGCTTGCTACCTCTTGAGCACTGCGTTAGATTTCCCCGAAGAGGAAAGGATGATGCACCAAAGTAGCGTAAGTATTTCCCTCAGTTTTTGAGAACCAAGGTATCAATCCAGTAGGAGGTTGCGCGCGCATCCCTAGTACCTGCACAAAACAAATAACTCCTCGCAACCAACGCGATAAGGGGTTGTCAATCCCTTCATGGTCACTTACGAGAGTGAGATCTAAAATATATGATCAGATAATATTTTTGGTATTTTATGATAAAGATGCAAAGTAAAATAAAAGCAAAGTAAATAACTAAGTATTGGAAGACTAATATGATGAAGATAGACCCGGGGGCCATAGGTTTCACTAGTGGCTTCTCTCAAGAGCATAAGTATTTCACGGTTGGTGAACGAATTACTGTTGAGCAATTGACAGAATTGAGCTTAGTTATGAGAATATCTAGGTATGATCATGTATATAGGCATCACGTCCGAGACAAGTAGACCGACTACTTCCTGCATCTACTACTATTACTCCACTCATCGACCGCTATCCAGCATGCATCTAGAGTATTAAATTCATGATAACAGATTAACGCCTTAAGCAAGATGACATGATGTAGAGGGATAAATTCATGCAATATGATAAAAACCCTATCTTGTTATCCTCCATGGCAACAATACAATACGTGCCTTGCTGCCCCTACTGTCACTGGGAAAGGACACCACAAGATTGAACCCAAAGCTAAGCACTTATCCCATTGCAAGCAATATCAATCTAGTAGGCCAAACCAAACTAATAATTCAAAGAGACTTGCAAAGATAACCAATCATACATAAAAGAATTCAGAGAAGATTCAAATATTGTTCATAGATAATCTTGATCATAAACCCACAATTCATCGGTCTCAACAAACACATCGCAAAAAGAAGATTAAATCGAATAGATCTCCACAAGAGAGGGGGAGAACATTGTATTGAGATCCAAAAAGAGAGAAGAAGCCATCTAGCTAATAACTATGGACCCGATGGTCTGAGGTAAACTACTCACACTTCATCGGAGAGGCTATGGTGTTGATGTAGAAGCCCTCCGTGATGGATACCTCCTCCGGCGGAGCTCCGGAATAGGCCCCAAGATGGGATCTCATGGATACAGAAAGTTGCAGCGGTGGAATTAGGGTTTTGGCTCCGTATCTGATCGTTTGGGTACGTATGTCGGTGTACTAGAATAGGGGTACCCTAGTACCCCGAACTTGTGCACGGGCAGTTGCAGCACCCCGCGGCAAGGCTTGCCGGGCGAACGCCAAGATCCTCCGTGGTTCCCTTGGAGCCATTCAAGAACAACGTATTTAAGCTCAGGAGACAAGGCCCCGGCAAGCTGGCCAACCAAGGCACTCCAAGGAACTTGCTGCGACGCGCCACGCGCTCCGGCAAGGCAACAAGGCCCCGGCAAGAGGAGCTTGCCGGGAAGACCAACCAAGGTACCTCGAGGCCCGGTGAGCGACAAGCTTCCGGACCCGACAAGATAACAGTAGCAGCAAAGCGCTTGCCGCGGCAGGCGGCCACTCTGTGCCCACGCTCCAGCGCATCCACCAACGTGTCGCTCTGGGGGCCTCTCCAGGCGCGCGTGGCGGGAGGCTGTGCAGCCAGCGGTGCGCAGTGGCATGCGAAGCTGACAAGATCGCCATCGTGGCGAACGGTGGCGCCCCTAACGGTCCTTTTCTGCACTGTTTGGGCGACTCAGACGGGCATTTAATGCCCTTGTCCCCTGCCGTCAGGGTTAGGTAGGGTGCACTGTACAAGCAACTGTACCAACCACCTTGCTTTTTACATTTGTACCCTTCTCTACGTTGCCACCTGTCTGTGACCCCTTTAGCGTATAAAAGGAGGCCCATGCGCAACGTAGAGGGGGTTCGACTGGTTCGACTGGTTTGGAACCCAGAAAAACACCACGCTCTCTCTCTGGAGCAAGAACAGAAGATAATCAAACAAGCAGCAGTAGGAGTGTTATCTCTCCGGAGAGCTCCGAAGCTGGGTAAACTGCTCGTGTGCTTCGCCTCGATCTGCTCTTCGTGTGATCTCCGCCCCCCGCCAAACCGAAAGGGGCTCTGTCCCCGGCCCCATAGGTGTTTGTGGATCAGTTTCCCCGACATCTTTGGCGCGGATCCGGTCAAGCGAAGAATTATTGCACAATGGAACGACGCCCCTCGCCAGCATGAATGGGTGCTGGGGATCACGTTTGAGCAACTCCAGGAGCATTGCGTCCAGCTCCAAGACGGTGAAGTTGTAGTTGAGGCCCGGCCGCAGCCTCATGATGTCCTCCGAGTTCTTGAATTCCCAGGCGGGCCTCCCCCTCTCCTGCAGGGGGGCGATGCGGCGGCGGAGGAAATCTGCGCCTACAGCGCCTACAGTGAGCCCGGCAAGCCTGAGGCGAAGGATCCTAGTAATGGCGATCTTCATCCTCTCGTCTTCCGGGGCCACGTTGCTCCAGTCATTGCCGCGGACTATTGGAGCTTGGTGCACGGCAGTGAAGGGCTGCGGATTCTCCTCGACGATCTAGCACCACTCCGCTCTCCACTCCTCCCACTTGCTGCGGAGCTCACCCTCCAAGTATGCCTCCTTCTTGCCGACTCTCGAGATCCAGGCGATCCCTCCGGCAAGCGACTCTCCTCTCTCTACCCGAGGCATGAAGAAGTGGCGGAAAAGGGCAACATTGGGGTGGACTCCGACAAAGTTTTCGCACAAATGTGCGAAAACTGCCATGGTCAGAACGGCGTTGGGGCTGAAATCAAGGAGGCGGAGGTCGTAGGTGTTCATGATATCGCAGAAGAACTCCGAGAAGGGCGGGCAGAGCCCGCAATAGAAGAACAGCGCGAAGAATGGGTACCCGTTTGGAGCCAGTTCCGAAGCAGCGGCCGGGAGTACCCTCATGCGCGGATGCGCCCGCATCTCCGTCGCCCAAAAGAGGTAGAAGTACTCCCTCAGCTCCTTCGCGTCGAGCTGGGGGGAGAAGATCGCCCGCTCCTTCCGCAGCGCCGCAAGCCGCTGCGCCTCGGCCGACTTCACGCCCATTCCCTTGTCGGCTTTCGAAGCCATGGCGGAGGTGGTGGGGGAGGTCGACGGCGTTGGTGGTGCTGGTGGCAATGGGGGGCGGAGCACTGCTCTCTCAGCTTCGAGAAGAAGGGGGGGAGCGGCGGAGGTTCGTGAAGATGGAGTAGTAGCAACCAGCAAGGGGGAACGAACTGCCCCTGTCTCCTCTGCTTATAAAGAGGGACGGGGCGGACGTTTCGCCCTTCCGAATAAAGAACCACCCACGATCTCTCCCACGACGCCGCATCCAACGCGTGCCGTTAGGGGAGAGCGCGGTGGATACGGAGCGAGATTCAGCGTGGCCCAGTCCGCGTGTGCCCGTGCCCTGTCTTGGACCTGGCCCAACAGCGCTCGGCACCGTGTCTGGCCCAGGCCCGGGGGCTCCTGTCGGTGTACTAGAATAGGGGTACCCTAGTACCCCGAACTTGTGCACGGGCAGCTGCAGCACCCCGCGGCAAGGCTTGCCGGGCGAACGCCAAGATCCTTCGTGGTTCCCTTGGAGCCATTCAAGAACAAAGTATTTAAGCTCAGGAGACAAGGCCCTGGCAAGAGGAGCTTGCCGGGAAGGCCAACCAAGGCACTCCAAGGAACTTGCCGCGACGCGCCACGCGCTCCGGCAAGGAAACAAGGCCCCGGCAAGAGGAGCTTGCCGGGAAGACCAACCAAGGTACCTCGAGGCCCGGTGAGCGACAAGCTTCCGGACCTGACAAGATAACAGCAGCGGCAAGGCGCTTGCCGCGGCAGGCGGCCACTCTGTGCCCATGCTCCAGCGCATCCACCAACGTGTCGCTCTGGGGGCCTCTCCAGGCGCGCGTGGCGGGAGGCTGTGCAGCCAGCGGTGCGTAGTGGCATGCGAAGCTGACAAGATCGCCATCGTGGCGAACGGTGGTGCCCCTAATGGTCCTTTTCTGCACTGTTTGGGCAACTCAGACGGGCATTTAATGCCCTTGTCCCCTGCCGTCAGGGTTAGGTAGGGTGCACTGTACAAGCAACTGTACCAACCACCTTGCTTTTTTACATTTGTACCCTTCTCTGTGTTGCCACCTGTCAGTGACCCCTTTAGCGTATAAAAGGAGGCCCATGCGCAACATAGAGGGGGTTCGACTGGTTCGACTGGTTCGGAACCCAGAAAAACACCACGCTCTCTCTCTGGAGCAAGAACAGAAGATAATCAAACAAGCAGCAGTAGGAGTGTTATCTCTCCGGAGAGCTCCGAAGCTGGGTAAACTGCTTGTGTGCTTCGCCTCGATCTGCTCTTCGTGTGATCTCCGCCCCCCCCCCCCCCCCGAACCGAAAGGGGCTCGGTCCGCCGGCCCCATAGGTGTTCGTGGATCAGTTTACCCGACAACATAGGTATATATAGGAGGAAGGAGTACGTCGGTGGAGCAACAGGGGGCCCACGAGGGTGGACGGCGCACCCCCCTACCTCGTGGCCTCCTCCTTTGTTTCTTGACGTAGGGTCCAAGTCTCTTGCATCATGTTCGGCGAGAAAATCACGTTCCCGAAGGTTTCATTCCGTTTGGACTCCGTTTGATATTCCTTTTCTTCGAAACCCTAAAATAGGCAAAAAAACAGCAATTCCGGGCTGGGCCTCCGGTTAATAGGTTAGTCCCAAAAATAATATAAAAGTGGATAACAAAGCCCAATAATGCCCAAAACAGTAGATAATATAGCATGGAGCAAACAAAAATTATAGATACTGCTGAAGGAGAGCCTCGACGACATGTCGGCTGAGCTCAGTGAGTAGGGGGGTTGACCGCTGGCTTGGTGATGCTGCTGAAGACGAGCATTGCCTCGGATAAGAAGGCGACCGGCGAAATCTTGCAACTTCAGGAGGACAAGGCGAAGCTCTGCCATGAGCTCGATGTGCTGAAGGAGGGGAACGCTGTCTGGAAGAAACTGCATGAGAAGAGTTGTTCCTCGATGAAGATGCTGCAGGCCCTCATCATGGAACAGAAGGAGGAGTTGGCGAAGCTCCACATCAATCACCCTGCTGATGTCAAGGTACGTAATGCGGCCGTGGAACAGATGATGAAGGTTCACATCGAGAAATCCTGCGTCATGGACAGAATGAAGAAGATGGCGGAGAAGATGTGCAAGGAGATGGAAGGCATGGAGGCGATGAAGATGCAGTTACGACTCCGCGGCCAGCAACCCTTCATGTAGTAGAGAGGAGCACCCTAGACTTGTGTGTGCGTCTTCCTTCTTTTTTGCGGGTGTTAATATTCGTTCTTCTTTTGCTACTGTGTTTCTTCTTTTGCTTCGGGTGTTTTGCCGCACGTGTCACATTCTCTGTGAGGCATGAATAGAACAATGCTAACGATGAATAGAAAATTAGATCATTTTATCGTCATATGGCACTGGGCTGCCATGTTTCGTGCTCCTCCGTCGTACTAGTACTCCAGTGGAAAACTTGAGTATACCGCACGGTTCTTTGCTCCTCCTCAGGTTGTTGGCAACATTTATATGAGCAGTCAAATCACAAGGTCCTGCCTTCCAGCAGTAATGAGCCGTCAAATCACAAAGGCCCTCGCCTCTCGTGAAACCGACCAAGCGAGGCTGCCCCGCCCTCTAGCCTTTTAAAAAAATGTATACTTTTGTACAGTAGTAGTATCGATGGATTGCGCCATGGAGAAAAACTAACAAGATGCAATTAAAGAAAAAAGGTGGTACATATAGAGAGCACTCGTCGCCAAATTATGCATATAGTACTATTTAAAAAGGTAGTACGTGCTTAAATGGGGTGCTACGTTCTATTAAAGAAATTAGCATACCTATTTAATTCTTGGATTCTTATTATTTATGCCACTACTTGTGTATCACTACTCAGTTTTGCCATTAGAAGTTACAACTACTAAAAAATGCCATCGATCCGTGAGATGCTTTCTCAAAAATGCAATTAGACATCTCAAAAATGCCATCGTTCCATTAGATGTTTGCTCAAAAATGTCATTAGACATTGTTATTTTCACGTCAAAACCATTGACCATGTTATATGAAAAAAATAAGCAGATTCTCACAATGATAAGTGTGGCCCCGCTTGTTAGGAGTAACCAAGCGAATAATTTTACAGGAAAATAAGAATGCTATTGGGATCAAGTAGGCCCCACACTTTATTGTATTGTAGTGAGATAGAGGGAGAGCTAGCATGTTGGTCCATAGGTATTTATGCCATTATATCATGGCAAAAGAGATTTGAGTCACAATAATGGTGTCCAACACAACACAACCCTCAAATAAAACTAAGCACCCTGAAATTCCTTGACAACTAAACTGCTGGCTATATGATGTTGGCCATACATATTCTACGTATATAATGTAAAGAAATGAGTAGTAGTACTACCAACTACAAGATGAACTATAAGAAATAGTAGTATGTACATACAAAAGAGTTAAAGTAACGGGAAGCAACATAACATAGTTCTGCTGGGGGCTCAGCACAACACACCCCTCAAATGAAACTAAGCACCCTAAAATTAAAATAAATAACTAATCCGGTAGATACTGCATTAGAACCACCATGAGAAATGGCACTGCCACCTTACTCGGACTCCTCATCCACGTGCTCGACTTCGTCCTTCTCCCTCTTCCTCTTGGCCGATACTTCTTTGCTTGAACCGCACACTTGGCTCTTTCTCTTCATCCAACCCTTGTAGATATTGAAACAAAGGTGGGCATCCACTGCAGCATACTGGATGTTGTCTATATCTAGTACATTCCACTGCCATGCATGACGATGAAACTTGGGCGGAGGTTTCTTCAGTGTGTCGTAGGAAGGATGAACCATGGCTCCTGCCAGGGTTAGCATTGAAGGTTGATCACGGGAGGGCACCACCCCATTTTTCTAGATGTCGAAGGGCTCACCTACAACGAGGCCTATCCTACCTAGGACTTTTCTGTCATTCGTAAAGTCTAAAGTAACAAATTTGACTAGGCCGCCAGCGAGGATGTTCTTAAATTCCTCGCACTCAATGTTGGAATGGCATATCTGGTAGACCAAGCACAAGTTATGCACGCAAACCTGGATCACAGTGGACTTCTTCTTCTCTTCCTCCTTTAGATTCTTATCTTTGTCTAGGGATGTGGTGTACTCAACATCTAGCCCAGCGACCCACTCATCATTTGACTTTTCGAACATGCGTCTAAAGGGAGCAAGGCATCCTTTCACCGTCGCGGAAGAACGGGTGTAGATGATGTCAAACTCATCGCCGGTGATGGTTCTAACCTTGTACTCACCGTCGATCATGGAGATTTGGGACGCCGTGGATTTGGGGGTAGGGTCAGGATTAGTGGAACTGTCGTAATGTGAAAGGACGGGACAACTAGGAGCAAACAACCATAATGTTAAAGGACATCCGGGGATGAGTAGGAGCGAACTGCTAGTGGTTTTTCGATTGTAAAAATGTTGAGTGGGGCGTGCGAATGGCAGGGTAGTGGCTTGCCTTGGGGGGAGGGGCCCAATTAGATGCCATGTCCACTTGATGCCCAATTAAATGGCTTCATGCATCTGTGTGTTCGCACGTCAAGCGTCTTGAATATTACAAGTGATACGAAGCTTTCCATGCTCCCATGATACGGGCTTCCGAGAGCCCTTGGATCTGAGATCGAACGGTTGCATGGCGTGATTCTAGACCTATGGGTGAATACCCTATCCTAGAGGGTTATTCTGTAAAGTTTTAGCAACTTAGCATGCGACCATTCGATCTCAGATCCAAGGGCTGTCAGCAGCCCGTATCATGGTCACACCCACCACGTCTATCGCCTCACTCGCGCAGTCGCGCCCTTGGAGATTTCAGACAGTTATAGATGATCATTTTTATTGCCTAATTCGCATGCATGAAACTACTTCCTCCGTCCAGGTGCGTTAGGCTATCTGATGTTGGCATGTCATACATAGTCATCACTTAGTCACTCACACAAAAAGGTTAGCTAGAAGGTAGGCTATAAGAGTATTTTTTTAGTTATCTATATCTCTTTCTTCGTAGTATTTATTGCAATTTCCAAGGAGTGACCTCTTCCAATGAAATGGTGCTTAGATGAGGTGCTAAGGGCATTAAATGGCTTAGCAACTCAAGTCCCTAATGCATAGGTGCTTAGTTTTTTTGTTGCTAAGCTTGCTTCATTTAATTAGCTATAGACTCAAAATTGTCTTTTCACCTAAGTACGCACGGTTAGCACCATTTCTTCCTGGTGTCACCAAACTAGCCTCTCCCTTCTTAATTAGCTTGCCACATCAGACTTTATGCCTATGTGGCAGGCTTAGCACCTGTATGAGCAAGTACAATAGTGGGATATAAGCCCGCTTACATGGCATTTTTGCATATTTGGAGGAGAGAGGCAAGGAAAAAGTGGAGGAGTGGGCTCTCATGCAAGAGCCAGCCTCTGCATGGTGGAGCATTGGGAGAGGCACCTGTATACCATGGAGGTGGTCAGGAATCGGGAGACACACACCGGTCGTAGAGACATAGTTAAAATGATAATGGCAAGTCAAATCACGGGGCCCCACCTGTCCAGCAGTAACCTATTGTCAAATCACACAACCCTACGTTTGCAGCAGCCTACTCCCTCATCTTCTCGTGTCTCTATCGAACCAACTAGGTGGAACTGCCCTGCCTACCACGCGGGAAAAGCGCAGCCCTCGACTTTTAAATAGTATAGTATAATTTTGTATCCATGGATTGCGCCATGGAGGAAAGCCGAAGAAAACAGAGGTACACATGTACAGAGTACACAACACGCCCGTCGCACTCGCGTCGCACCCCAGACGGTCGGTCCATCTGGCACGCTGCTCTCCGAATGGAAGGCACGTCATATTGCGTTTGCACACACATGTGGGACCGCAATTGAGAACCGACCATAGGCACACTCCCTGGCCCCGCAAGTCGGGTGAGTTAATAGAAGAGAGAGAGACGAGTGATAGTACTAGAGCAATGTTGTATAGCCGTCAGTGCCTGGACGATCCCTGCATGAAATAGAAGGTCATTTCGTCCATGCATGTGACCAGACTCCAACAAACACGGATGGATTGGCTCTCGTCTACATATCATGTAGGCTCTGTGAAAGCACAAGTGCTCCCTGGGTGGTTTTGGTAATCAATGTCAACATATCTCTTGGTGGACTGATACTTTTATCCAGTATATTTCAGATAAGTTCAATAGTGGGGTGGCATGGAGAAGAGGATGTGGAACCCCTTCTAGATGCTAAGGATAGAAGATTGGCAAAAGCTCAAGACTTTACATTTTCATTTTAGTGATCCACGATCACATTCAGTCCATAGGAAAGACAATACTATTAAAAGGGTATGAGGTGTTGCTTAATGGCTTGCTTGCTCAAAGTGCTTAGTGATATGCTCCAAAACCCTCAACCACTTTCTTATATCCACATATGTCCCAAACCAAAAGTCAAACTCGGCCCCACCGATTTAACCTATCCGGCGCCATCGAGTTCACTTAACATAGCCACTGCCAGAAACCCTAGTCAACGCGGTCTCACCGATGGGATCCCGGTCTCATCGAGATGGGCTTGCAAACTCTCTGTTGCCTGTTGCAATTATTTTGGTCCCACCGAGTTTGTCTGACCAACTCTCTGTTTTGCTCATTACCAAAATCGGTCCCACCGAGTTTGTGTAATTGGTCAAACTGAGATGAGGTTTTGCCCTAACCCTAGCACATCAGTCCCACCAAGTTGATCATATCAGTCCCACCGAAATGCCTAACGGTCACATTACGAATTGAATCGGTCTGACCGAGTTTTCTGATTCGGTCCCACCGAGTTTGCTAAATTTGGTGTAATAGTTAGATTTTGTGTGGAGGCTATATATAACCATCCACCCACTCTTCATTCGTGGAGAGAGCCATCAGAATGTGCCTACACTTCCAACATTCATTTTCTCAGAGAGAACCACCTACTCATGTGTTGAGACCAAGACATTCCATTCCAACTATATGAATCTTGATCTCTAGCCTTCCCCAAGTTTCTTTCCACTCAAATCATCTTTCCACCAAATCCAAATCCATGAGAGAGAGTTGAGTGTTGGGGAGACTATCATTTGAAGCACAAGAGTAAGGAGTTCATCATCAACACACCATCTATTACCTTTTGGAGAGTGGTGTCTCCTAGATTGGTTAGGTGTCACCTAAGAGCCTCCGACAAGATTGTGGAGTTGAACCAAGGAGTTTGTAGAGGCAAGGAGATCGACTAATTCGTGAAGATCTATCATAGTGAGGCAAGTACTTCATGGGTAGTGGCCATGGTGGGATAGATAAGGTTGCTTCTTTGTGGACCCTTCGTGGGTGGATCCCTCCGTGGACTCGCGCAACCGTTACTCTTCATGGGTTGAAGTCTCCATCAACATGGATGTATGATAGCACCACCTATCAGAACCACGCCAAAAATCTCCGTGTCTCCAATTCCGTTTCACTACAAAAAATACACATCCGTGACATTTTGGGCCGAACGAATTTTTTTTCTGTCATACATATGACACTTCTATGACGATAATTGTGACAAAACCCAGTATCATCATAGATTTGGTGGGCTCCTACTTCTATGACAAAAAATCATGACATAAAATGGGCTTTTCATCCTGGGCGGTCCGGAGATGCAGCTGCATGACTTTCTTTGGGCCGTCCATGACGGAAAAAACCATGGTAGAAGCGAGGGGGAGGAAAATTTCAGGGAGTTCCCAGTTATGGTGGGAGGTCGGGGGCCGAGCGATGCACGTTTCTCTCGTACACATACGCGCGTGTGTGCGAGGCGTTGGCTCTAACTGAACCCGAGCGAGGCATTGGGCTCTAACTAAACCCGAGTGATTGCACTGCAGGCTACGCGTTACGGAACCTGAGTGATCGATCGATGGCTGTTAACTAAACCCGATCGAGCGATTCCTTCGCTACTGCTGCTAACTGAAGACGATCGATTGGATGAACAGTGAG